>NC_056729.1:1933343089-1933683089 GCF_019279795.1 Protopterus annectens | reverse complement strand
TTATCTTCATCACTTGTTAAGTCTGACCACAAAATAGTCTTCAAAATAAAATTAAAGCAGAGATTCCTTCCATCCAAGATCTTTTTAGAAATTTCTTTAAGATAAGGTACGTACTCCTAAGTGATACATTGTCAAGTTTCAAATCCCAGTCAAACCCAGTTAACTCCATTGAATAATGCAGGAATGTACACCACCACATTATACCAGCATGCAAACAGCTGCATCTATGCAGCTGTACCCTACAAGAACAAGTGCAGGGCAAATCCACTGTTTGTACAGTAATATCAACAAGCTTTATAATAAAAGGAAAAGTATTTTGACCTAAAGTAAGAAAAGCAATTTCCAGAATGTTAGGGCTCTTGTCACTGAAATAAACTAATGAATCAGGAGCTTAAAATAATCCACCAAGCCAAATTTGAGGCTAAAATAGCTGCAAAGCCAAAGATAATCACAATGCCATTTGGAGTTATGTTCATAATCGCAAAGACACAAATCAGCAATGCGCTGAGCTGATTGTGAACAATGTTGCTTACACTGAGGCCGAAGATGTAGCAAATCTGCTGGATGATAAATTTTTGCTAGAACTGTACCTACCTCTCTCCTCCATCTGCCTCTCAAGATATACCTGAAACAGCTATCACACAAGACCAAGTCATAAAAGTGCTATCAAAAGCTAAAAGCTCTGCATAAATGGGTCCTGATAATATCCCTGGATACATCTTAAATAGTATGAAGCACAATTTAGCCACACCTCTAACAACACCGTTCAATCTCACCATCCATGCAGGCTTCTTACGAAGTGCTTGGAGAACAGCTACAGTCATTCCCCTGCAGAAATGAGGACCTTCCACAGACCCAGGCAATTACAGACCCAGAAGTCCGACCAGCCTTATATGCAAAGCCATGGAATCACAAAACTAATCACTCAGGACATAGGGAAATTCCAAACACTGGGCTCTTCTCAGTTTGGATTCGTCAAGCATAGTCATGCTTACTCAGCCTAGTGGATTGATTTGAAAATGTTATCAAAGCAATGGATGAAGGCAAAATAGTACACAAATCATACCTCAACTATGTCAAAGCTTTTGGCACAATTACCCACTGAGGCATAGTAGAAAAACTAAATAAACTCGAAATGAACCCTTTGTCACCCGCTGGATTGCAGGAAATCAAAATAGAGGAAGTTGCCTCCACAAAGAGACCAGTCACCAGTGGAGTCTGTCAGGGTTCTATGCTGGATCCTCTCCTGTTTGACACTTACTTTTCCAAAGTAAAAGCGAATACCAAAGGGCTCAGGCTGACTATGTTTACAGATGATTGCGAGCTAGGAGCAGTCATTAAATCTCCAAATGACTTAGCCGTCCTGCAGGAAGGTTTGGCCTAAATAAATAACTGGTGATGAAATCATGAACTGAAATTAAATGTCAAAAAATGCATTGTTGTATCCTTTTGGAAGTCATCTATCCCAGTGAACTACCACATTAACAATATACCCATAAGAGTTGACCCAGCTGTTCTGGATTTAGGAACTTTTGTGGACAGTGACCAAACTTTTGACAAATGTGTCCTTTGTTGTAAGAAAGTCCTTCTGCTTTGCACAGTTTATAAACAATGTTATTGTGTTTAGATGTGGGGATGTCATTGTCACTCTTTACTCAGCCTCATTAGGCCAGTCATTAAATATAATTTCCCCTTTAACATGTATTTGTCCAGGCACATGCAACAACTGGAACGTCTACAGAGATACCTTCAACAGGTTCTAATGACTGGATTTTTGCATTCTGACCACTTGTTGGAGCAAGTACTTCCACTTTGCAGCTGCCAGAGTTTGGGTTCAGGGAAGGATTGGAGTGCCCCTTTTTGACTGGCCAGCTTCTGTGGGGGTCAGGTTGGACTTTGATTGGGTAAGGATTGGAGTGCCTCTTTTTGATTGCACAGCTTTTCTGGGGGTTGGGTTGGACTTTGATTGGCCAGCTTGTGCCAGAATGGGGCTTTACAGATTTTAAATACCAGGAGACTAAATTAGTTCAATGTTCTTGAATGTCAGATGGCCCCAAAGACAAAAAGACCACAGAGAAGAAGGAGAAGATTACAGAACCCCTTTTCCATCTAAATATCTTCTGATTCCACATATTACAAGGACTTCATCAGTTTCCTCAGACAGGATATGCAATGGTCTAACCTCTGTCGGGAGTAGAAACTTGGACAAATGCTTAGGCTTGGTTCCAGTGAAGGATTGGAGTGCCTATTTTTGGTTGGCCAACTTGTGTGTGTGTGTATGGGGGGGCATTGACTGAATTTTCATTGTGTGCATTTTGAGGAGATGGAGCCTTGCAGACTTTAAATACTAGAAAGTTTTCTTAGCTAACTGCTCTTCAGTGTTGAGCTGCTCTAAATAAAAGAACACTGCAGGGAAGGAGGAGGAAGCGTGTGCAAAACCCATTTTCATCCGAGTCATCCTGAGTTTCTCCTGAGTCGATGTTCTATATGGACTTCATCAGCTTCTGAGGGCTGGGTCTGCAGTGTTACAGTCACTGGTAAGAGCAGACACCCCCACATTACATTTACCTGAATTTGAGTGACACTAAATGACTGGAGTGCTTATTTTTGAGTGGTCATTGGCTGATTTTGCTTAGCCTGCTTTGTGGGGTGCAGTCATTACCAGGATGCTTGCTTAATTCAATGCTCTTCATTGGTAAGCTGCTGCAAAAACAGACTATTGAAATGGAGAAAAAAAATACAAATCCATTTTCCATCTGAGATTCTACTGATTAGAAGCATTTTCCCTATTTTATCATTCCTTATCTCAACTTGGCATCACCTCACTTTCTGACACTTCTTCTCTTCTCTTCTCTCACACTCTTCCTCTCCTTTCTACTCCTCTTCTCTCAGCAAGTTTCTCTTACCATTAATCTGTCTTTTTCCCATGGTATCCTTTCCTGAGACTGTTAATACTTACCTCTTCTAATGTCTTTATACCTCTCTAGAAAATGATATGCTGCTATGTAGCATGTTTCCATTTTTCCATCCATGTTTTGACACTGTAAACTGCTTCTTGAACTAAATGTAAATATGTGTATGTTTTAGCATATCCTTGTATGGTTAAAATATGTTTTGTTAATTTCTTATGTGATCTTATTCACCCAGATTGCGCCTGCAAGTGGCCCATTGAGATCAGTGCACACCCCTGGTAAACAAATATAAATTAATAAATAAAATGACATGGACTTCACTGGCTTTCTTAGACCAGTTATGTGGCTTGCAAGTTAGCAAAAATAATGGAAGCACCTCTGCTTTTAGTTGTTTACTGTAGTGAATCTCGATTTATTATAGCGATTTGTGGCACACATGCTGGTGCTTGCAACAGTTTTTAATTGCTGTTTGTGCAGAGTATTGCAGCGCATGTGTATATATTTTGAATTGTGCTGTGCTTTCACTAACCATTTGAGATATACAGACCTGCTAGAGCGAGTCCCAAAACACAGTGACTGAATCACCAAAAAACGGACTTGCATGTACTAAGTCAAAGATCTCTGTTTCTCAGGACATTCCCTTTTCTCTGAGGTATGGTGATCTTGGAGTTTGTATGTATAAGTTTGGTGAATGTGGGAGTATGCCCCTTAAATTTGGGGGTGCATGGGGCTTACCACCTTGGGAAAAAGATATTTAAAGATGTTTTGACAGGGTTGGGGCTTCTCAGCATCAATACGGAGTCTGTGCTTTCATGGTTTTGTGATATTCAGCTGTTTGGATTACAATGTTTTTTGACTGCTATTTTGTGGTGGTTCTTTGTATTACTTTAAAATTATTGTACTGTGCTTACCAGTGCTGTAACACAAGTGCCCGTTCCACATGTCTTTTTCGTCTGATCTGGTGGTGCTAATTTACTTTTGAATTGTTGTGTTGTACTTACTAGTGTTGTAACATCAGTGCCTGTGCCACGTGTCATTTTTGTATGCCCAGCTGGTTCTAATTTCATTTTGAATTGTTGTGTTGTGCTTACTAGTGTTGTAACACCAGTGCCTGTGCCACGTGTCATTTTTGTATGTTCTGCTGGTACTAATTTCATTTTGAATTGTTGTGTTGTGCATGTTAGTCCTGTGGCACCATGTCACTATCTTGCATTGCTTTTGCCTTATTGTATCATTTTTAAACTCTGGTGTCACAACTCTAGTGTTGGACGGTGCAGTGGTGCAGCAGTTGTGTTGTCGGCTCACAGCAAGAGGTTCTCTGGTTCAATTCTCAGCTGGGGTGCCTTCTGTGTGGAGTCTGCATGTCCTCCCCGTGTTGGTGTAGGTTTCTTCTGGGTGCTCCAGTTTCATCCCACATTATAAAGACATGTGTCTGGAGTATTTCTCCCAGGGACTCCACTGAAAATTGGCTTTGTTCCAAGTTGGACTTTCCTGATAAACAAATGTTAAATAAATTGATATTCTCCTAACATCTTTGCCATTAACTTTGGTGGCATTGTTTACTCTGGCACCTTGAAAAACATTTGATTGTCCTCTGCTTGTTGGGCTTGTGACTTGTTTGCTTACACTCTGCATCTTTCTGCCTTACCACACTGTGATTATGGTATCTGGTTCTGCTTTATTATGCTGTGTGCATAACATTTGTTTTGTACCTCATTAGTGGTACTCCTGTAGAGACTCATTTGCAGTACTAGTGCATGCACTGTTAGACCATACTGCTAATATCATACTGATTGTATGGTATGATTCTGCCTTGTCAAACTATGAGTATTGTATGCAGTTCTCTACATTATTAAAGCACCCATATACAGACTCAATTACTGTACCAGTACACACTGTATTAAACTTTATGGTGAATTCCACCTCTTTTCCATCTAAATTGCACCCACACTGCTAATACTGTATCTCAGTTGGCATAGTGCCCTGAACCGTTATTATTTAACTCTTCACATATCGGATCAGTTACTGCAGTTGGCAGACTATGCATCCATAATGAGCCCCTCCCCCCATTAAATTTCCAGAAGCAATGGGACCACATTGTTTCCTTAACTCATCTTTTGCCAGCCTACTAGCATTAGGTACCTTGAGGCAGTGTAGCAACTGCCTTATGTTCATTGACAACCTGCCTGTGGAGAGTTGATGCTGTTGTTTAGTCAAGTGCAACTCAAGGACTTTTGCACATGGATCTGACTCTCAACAACTGCTTTTTTATGTTCTTGCAAATACATATTCATTACTTCTTTAATGTTTTATATCCATCTTAGCATCTACAGCCCACATCTTCCTTTAGCTTCAGTTTTTCCCAGCATCATTGTTTTCTCTAGTGAATCACATTATGTAGCCAATATATTTGAGCTTAATTTTACTATTAGACCTTCCAGTGAACAGCATCAGTTTACTTCCTTAAGTATGACTTGATCTGATCTTCTTGCAGATGATGTCACACACATAAAAGAATATGCCATGACATCCTAACTCTCTTCCTTCCTACCCACCTTCTACTAGCTTTCAGACTCTACCACACCTAAATATACTACAGCCTTGTAACTTCTTGCTTTCTTCCTGATTCCACCTTACCCACTACCTGACATCAGTAAAATGCAGATACCTTTAATTAACCATAGTGGCCATGGTGGTGCAGTGGTTAACATTGTCACCTCACAGCAAGAGGTTCTCCAGTTCAATTCTTGACTGAGGTGCCTTCTGTGTAGAGTCTGCATGTCCTCTCTGTAGTCACATGGGTTTTCTCTAGGTGCTGCAGTTTCCTTCCATTTCAAAGACGTACAGTAGTTGGATTGGACACTCTAAATTGACCATAGGTGAGAGTGTGTGTGCCAGTGAGTGTTATGAATGAACTATTGTGGCAGGGCTAGCCACCTGGCAGTGTAAACCTTAGCTCGAGATGGTTGTCACTGCTGAAAATGACACCCTGACCCCATGTGCAAAATGGGAAAAGGGGTTGAAGATGGATGGATGGAATCCACAGCTTATCCTTTATTACTGTACTCCTACTGAGACATCTCTAATCCTACTATGACTCAATAATAGCTCTCAACATTTCACCAACTCTGTCACAACCAACTATGTGTACTTTCTCCCTAAACTTTTCACACATCACACCGAACCTCTTTAATGACACTCCACCTCTTTACCCCAATAAAGACTGATTGACTCCATTTCAGTTTGATTTAAAGTAAAACTAAGTGGAAAAATACCCTCCAAAAAACAACCCCAATATAACAAAATCCTCATGGAGCAGACATTCACCTAATCCTGGCCCCACCTATCACAACCAACATCATGACAATTCCCTTCCACACATTACTCTAAGCCAACAATGGTCAACCCCCCCCCCCAACCTCAAGATAGTCTAACGTTTACCATCATAAATATTAAAAACATAATAAATAAAACTACTGAACTACATGCCTGGCTTATCCAACCCAAGCCCGAGCTCCTCGCTATAACTGAAACTTGGCTTAAACCCAGCATAAACAACTCTAACACTACTTATTATAATAGCATCCATAATGTCCATATAAAGAGGAACGGTGGTGGTATAGCTTTAATGTTTCCCCTAGACTACCACATTTTACCCTACAACAAACCAGTACCAAAATTCAGTCCAACAGAACTTCTTGTTACTTTCCTGAAAATAAGCAAATATAAACAAGTATGTATTATTGTCTTTTACATCCTTCATGGCAACAATACAGTTACACTGAAAGATATCCTACATTGGATATCCATAATAATTCCACAAAAACAAAATCCTCTAGGTACTTCATTATGCTGGACTTTATCAGATCAACTTTTCAAAAATATCTTTACCCATGTAAAGCTAAATATATGCATAATGAAGACAAATGATCATAAATCATGGCTGACAGACTCATGCACAGTTGTGAGTCAAAACAGAGAACAATACTTGATAGGCTACCATACCAGAATAAGCAAACATGATCTAACAAGAGCCGTCTCGCAACATCACAGGTCACAACAAAAGGGCCAAAAACCAGGTCAGTCCTGATCCTCTGACCCACTGAGATACTTTTTTTTATGTTGGTGACAGAAAAAGAACACATGCTTATATTAGTAAAGTAAGTTACCACATGCTTTAACCACAGGGAAACATAGTCAGGTAAATCAGGTGATGAAAAATAAACTTAACCAATTCCAACAGAGAATGGTACTAAAAGTAGAAAAGAAAAAACAAAATGCAGACGAAAATAACCAAACCGTAAATATGTGGCTCAGGTACAGAATCCCTTCCCAGACAGTAGTAAAAATAATGACTCCCAACAGTCAGAGTCAAAACATCCAGTCTGAAAGTAAATAAATAAATAAATTATAAAAAGTACCTGTGCTGAAGCAGTAGTCGGTGGTAACCATACAAATGCAAAACAAGGAGTTCAGTCCATAAGGACCATGCAACCAGACCTTAAGCCACCTAAAAAATCAATAGTACCAGTGCAAACTAAAATAAGAAAAACAAATAAAACAAAACCCAAATAAACTGGAGTGCAGAACTAGTAATTATGTCCAAGTCTGTCTGCAGACAAAAATAAAGTGTAGCAAAGGCTATTTAGCATCAAGGTGATAGCAAGATCCTAGTAAGATGAATTTAAAGAATCAGGTAATAAACTAAAAAGCAACAAATGGCAACAAAATCTCAGAGTCAAAGTGAAGAAGAGGGTGTATATATGTGTGTGTGTCTACGTAGGTGGGCGCGTGCTTATGTGTATGACAGCCTGTGTGTGACGACAGGCAAATGAATCATGAAAACAGCACCTACCCCAATAACCTTAGAAGAGAGGTGATATAAAGAAATATTACGTATAACATACAATCATATAAATGAAAAATGTAATAGTGTGTGCATTAAAATCAAATGAAAAAGCACTTTTGCCCATAAGACTTTCATCAGATCACTAATAAAACTGAGCACCCAAGAAATCAACCCTACACTAAAAATACAGTGAAAAAAATCCATAAATATGTAAGAAAACAAAAATGAAAATAAATATGTGCATGTATATGTTGCAGCAGAACATATAAATGCAGAAACAATCAAAAATACAGGTGTAGAAAATGCCTTAGAAAAGTGAAGACTGGAGCAAACATGACATCATAACTATTAATAAAATAATTTGTGGTCCAGTTTTTTAAGCTGAAGAATGCATTTAATTGAACAAGGAGAATTAATTCTAGCTAGGTTATACGCATTCCATCTCCTGCTTTTCCAGAGTGACATTACAGCTTCCCTCGAGCTCGAGCTTTGGACTGTGATCATGTCCAAAATTTGAAAAGTGAAAAAAGAATGATCTGGAGATTCAATGCTATGCTTTGCAAGAGGATTCTTGTTTAGTCCATTTCTAATTTCAGATATGTGTCAGTCCTCCTTTTAAACATTTCTATCTTGCCATTGTAAAAAAGACTGACGCTTGGAGCACTGGACTTGATAATCAATCTTTTTGCTGTTGCATTTCTCAGCCATCTTGCTGTCACATTTCTTACCTATGCTGGGACAAATGAAGAGGTCCCTGCTGCTCATGAACTCACAAAAAGTGCAGAAAAGACACCTGCATGTAGAGATACGAAGACTTTCCATTCTGTCCTTTGAGAATGTCCCTTATAAGTAAGATCTAATGTGTCTGCCATGTTTGAAAACAAAAGAAAGACCCAGGTCCAGAATTTTGCTCAGCAGTCTATTACTAGACATAATTAACTAATTGTCATGCATTATGCTTTTTATCTCATGGGCATCTTTCGTTTTGTCAGTGTAGAGAGTTCTGAAATGATGTATCAAGCTTCTTTGGGGTTCGTTAAGGAAGTGTCTTCCCTTGGTTTGAGCTCCCTAAAAGGATTAAAAAAAATACTTACATTGGATTGTTCACCTTTCATATCCACTCTGTGGAGGAGATTACACTTGGGTTCCTATCACGAAATCAAGCAGGCTGAAGAGCAAATGGCTTTAACATCGCAAATGCCGTTCATAAATTCGTTTTTTGTGAGATAGCAGTACAGTGAAGCTCAGAAAATGTGCCCTTTCCTCACTGTAGTGCAATCTCGGAGTTGGTGTATATAATTAGCAGGGGGGTGCGGGCTGCAGCCCCCCAGAAGAGCAACTTTGAGGTACGGCATTTTCGGTGTTTAAGCCGTTCGCTCTCCAGTCTTTTCGATCTCTTAATATAGACCCTTTACACATGCTGCCATGTGTGCTTGGACATGCTGAAGGCTGGCAGGGGGGGGGGGTGACAAAAGGGGTACTTTGTGATCTAAAAGGGCATGTTTTAGCTGTCAGATGCCATAACAGAACTGTATCTATGAGACAAGATGTTATTGTTGTTGTTTGTCCTTCGGCTTTTCCCGGTAAGGGGTCGCCACAGCGGAACTCTGGTCCACTAATGATTGACAGTAGATTTTTACAAAACGCCGAGGTGCCAGCTCGACGCCCAACCTTCAACGAAGACATGCCCATTTACACATGCATGTCTTTTGAATGCTACCCAACCGTGGGGAGGACATGCAGACTCCACACAGAAGGCACTCCCAAGCCCAGCCGAGAATCAAACAGGAGAACCTCTTGCTGTGAGGTAACAATGCTACCGCCATACCACTGCGGCTACTATCTATGAGACAAGATGTATATAGTGTAAATATGTGTTTCATTTGGAATTACTTCACAGAAATTTCATAGAAATGTACAAATGAAGCTAATGTTGCACCTTCATGGTATGTGATCTGGGAGCCATACATTCAGAAGTTAGACAGAAAAGTGCAATAATGCTATAACACACTTAACCCTGCCACATAGAGGAAGAAACACCACAGAAAAGTGATCTGAAGCTGCTAAACACTTCATTCAGACTTCAGAAAAAAAGTCCAAATAAAGCATTTAACAGCTTTCCAAAGCTCTTTTTGGACCACTAATAGGTTCATAGGTAAGTACTAGGCTGTCTACCCGAGGGCATCTATAAGCCTAGCCAGAATGTGTTGGCTTTCGCCGCCCCCTTACATTAGTTCCCTGTGCCTCGGTCCAGCAGAGCCATTAGTTTCCTGTGCCTTTATCCAGCAGAGCCACTGCAGTGATCCCTGGAGTAAATGTTTTGTTTCCCATTCACTCGTCAAGGTTTCTCTTGAAGAGTGTTAGTGAGGGTCTCTGCCTAATGTAGATTGGAATCCTTTTCCAAAGCATGGGGAGTCTCTGGGACAGGAATCTATGCCTCTAGCACGTCTTATTTATCGTTGTGGTGAGGTTTAGATCACTAGAGCGTGTGGCTTGAGGGGATTTGTTTTTTTTTTTAGGTGGAGCATGTCCATCAATTCTGGGTTGGACATGGCCTTGTATGTCAGGCAGAGATCACTTCTGAGTAAGCGGTATGTAACCGAGTACAGCTGGAGTTTCTTCAGTCGGGCTGCATAGGGCATATGTTTGAGGCCAGTAATCCTATTGGTGAGGTACTTCTGTGGTCTTTCCAGCTGTTGCAGGTGTCTTGTAAGGTACATCCAAAATGGGGCATTGTACTCTATGATGGGTCTGATGAGTGATGAGTAGAGGGGCACAATAACCTCTTTTGTTCTAGATGCAAACCCTTTTGTGATTAGGTGAGCCACATAGAAGGATTTTCTAACCACCTTGGCAATATGATTATCAAAGGAGAGATTACTATCTACTTGGGTCCCCAGATCCCTTATTACATTTTCTGTATTTAGCAGACAACCACATATGTGGTAGTCGTGGGTACTTTGTTTTATTGAAAGGGGGTGACTATGCACTTTTTGGCATTTAGCTTGAGGCCATGATTATGACACCAGGTATCCGTCTCAGTCAAGGGTATAGCCAGGATTTTCAAATTTATACTCATATCTCCCAGACTGCTGCCCCCTCAACAAGCCACACCCACATTAACACTGCTGACCAAGCCACGCCCCTTCACATTGCTGATCCCTGAACAGATCACTGGCAAGTCTATGCCAGGGTAGCACTTACTTACATGAAGCAGCAGCAGCATAAACATTTCATTCCAAAGGTACTTCCTTAAGTCAAAAAACAAAATACCTTTCTATTTACACTAGGGTAGATCAGTTTGCCCCCCAAGATTACTCCTCTTCCCCTTGCAGCTCCTAACCCTTGTAGCGGCTCATTAAAGCTCCAGTAGTGCTGCTGACTAAAGGAATGGCAGACTCTAGGCCGCACATGCTCCACAGTGTTGTGGTCTTTAGGTACAACATATAGTACTCTCCCTAGGTAACACCCAAGCTACGAGCCCCAACTATCTCCCTTCCACCCGAAAGGGTCACATGACACTGGCTATTCACTCCTATGGCCTGCACTCATACTAAGCCTTTTGGAATACTAAACCTTACATTCCCATCAACAAATATATTTTAGCTGGGTCCGGTCATACCGTCACTGACAATAAATGAAGATGTGTACCCATGGGAGTCAATCAAGCAAAAACTAAAGCTGTTGAAAGTTACATCTTTACTACCCTCTCAAGCCTTTGCTGAATGGAAATTGGTTAAAGCAAGAAAATTACCCTAGGCCCCAGAACCAGTGGGACTGTACATGCTCTATTTACTATTTTGGAGTTTTTTTTCTAGTCTTATGATCCAGTGATAGTCTGCCCAAAATTATTGGAAAGAAATGAAAAGAAATTCAAGGAAGAAATAAGTTTTGCCCAAAGCTTAATGTTCAGAGCTGACACAATACCACCCAATATGCTGAGAAGACAACAGCTTCTAAAGACAAACAACATATCTGCAAATGCAGGCTACCTCCCTGCCCTCCCACAAAATGAAAACATAGATGTGAAGTTGTTCAATCTCGCCATTCATTCTTCACTGATGGGTTCAGAGCCAATCCATTGGCTCCGACACGGCCGTTAGCAAAGCTCAAGGTTTACCAGTAGCTCGAGACCAAGCCCCTTATCCCATGATGCACTGCCACAATTACCTCAGATCTAGTTTGCCGCGGCACAGATCTCAGTGGTTCCAGTTCGCTCGAGCCTTTTTTGACACAAAATCGCTTTTGCAAGTTTTTTTTTTTCGAAAACTTCTTTATCTTTTATAGATAGATAGTTACATATTAAGGTCCTGTAGTTGTCTCTTTAGACCTGTTCCCTTGGTGCTTCATAGTTTATCATATTTATACCGGCCTCGTGTTAGGCCACGTTATTCTGTGTGTGTGTTTCCTTGTATTACTATAGTGTGTGTTATACTTTTCATAGTGTAGATAGTGTGCTGTTACACATTTAGTAGATTTGGCCTTCTTTTCCCAGGCCATTGTTAGAGTGTGTTATGTATTAAAGTATTATTTTGAGCCTAAGTATAGCTTTATCCTTTAGGTTGTATTGGGTGCTCACCAAATGCATGGCAGTGGTAATGGCTCATCTGAGGCATCTAGGATTCCAGATGTTTCCGTACCTAGATGATTGGCTCCTTACCTCCACCACCAGGCATCAACTTATTCAAGCAAGAGAATACACTCTGACACTCTGCCATCAGTTAGGCATTACAATCAACTCAGAAAAATCTGCCTTGTCACCATCGCAGCATATTGTCTTTATGGGGCAGAGTCAGACACTTTAACCACCATTCTACGACTACCAATCAAGAGGGTCTTTCTCCTTCACCAGCATGTCAACTCATAAGTGTCGAAGGACAGAGCACCAGCTGCAGAGGTCTTAAAAGTATTAGGTTTGATGGCTGCAGTGATCTTGGCCATACCATTAGCAAGGATGCATATGCGGATTCTTCAATGGCTGCTGTTCACCCAATGGTCCTATCAGGAACTTCCAATGAGTCATATGATTTTTATTACAGACTCTTGCAAGAGAGATCTCCAGTGGTG
This sequence comes from Protopterus annectens, assembly GCF_019279795.1. NCBI lineage: Eukaryota > Metazoa > Chordata > Ceratodontiformes > Protopteridae > Protopterus > Protopterus annectens. The sequence goes on along the minus strand of NC_056729.1, from coordinate 1,933,670,261 downwards.
GTTGACGTCTCTTCATGTAACTATAGGACATCCCTTTATTCTACCCCCTCCAGTAGCCACTGTGTCCATGGACGCTTCGCTGATAGGGTGGGGGGGGCATTTTCAGGGAATGACCGCCGAAGGCACATGGATGGATCAAGAGTCACACCTGCATATCAGTGTTCTGGAGATGAGAGCAGTACTTCCGGAGTTGCAGTACTTTCAGGACTCTCTTCCTCTAGGGACTATTGCAATTCAGACAGACAACATGTCAGTAGTCTGGTACTTGAACAAGCAAGGCGGGACCAAGTCTTACCCCCTTTGCCGAGAAGCCCTCAGAGTTTGGCAGTAAGCTGTCTCCTCCCAGCACTTTCTGTTGGTAATGCACATCCTGGAGAGATCCAACCCGATAGTAGCCAAACTGAGCAGGACAATTTTGTTGCCACACGAGTGGTCCCTCAAACAAGAAATTGCAGACAGGATTTTCCACAAATGGGGCCAGCCCTGGTGCGATCTTTTTGCCAGTCCCATCAACATGAAATGCAGAAGCTATTTTGCCCTGATTCCCCCTCTGGGACAACCCCTGAGAGACGCACTCGTACATGATTGGCCCCCGGGTCTCCTCTATGCATTCCCTCCAATCCCTCTTATACCCAGACTTATACAGAAAGCAGTGTTGCTGGGAAGGACTATCATCCTCATAGCCCCACATTGGCCTCGGCAGATTTGGTTCCCATTTCTTCATCATCATCTCTTGGAGGATCCATGGATTCTGGACCCATTTCCAGACCTTCTCACACATCCGTCGGGGGACCTCCATTCCTCATTGCAGTCACAGCTTGGCTGCTCCAGTTCCCCTCATCACCAGGCTTCATGATCTTTCTGATGAGACAAGACAGATCCCCTTGTTGTCTCATAAGCCGTCCACCAGAAGACTATATCTTAGTAAGTGGAAGAGATTTTTCATATGGGCTTCTAAGCAGAACATTGATTCTTATCAAGCCTCTTTGACGTCCATTTTAGAATTCTTGACTATGATTTTTAATGAAGGAGCTGCAGCTGCTACAGTTCAGGTCCAGTTGGCTGCTACATCTAACTTTCATCTCGGAGTTGACAGGCTAAACATAATGTCCCACAAGTTGTCCAAGGCTTTTCTCAAAGGAACCTTCTACATGAGGCCTCCAGTGAAATCTCCTTATTCTCCTTGGAATCTAAACTTTATGCTGTCTCGCATAATTCTTCCCCCGTTTGAACCAGCATCATCTTGTGATCTCAAAATTTTTTCGTAGAAAACCATATTTCTGGTGGCTATTACTTCTGCCCGCAGAGTGTCAGAACTTCACGCCTTATCTATCAGCCCACCTTATTTGATTTTTTATGCTAATAGAGTATCCCTTAGGACAAACCCCTCTTTTTTACCCAAAGTTTGTTCTGAATCCAATATCAACCAAGTAATTGAGTTGCCAGTCTTCTTCCCTAACTATTCCAACAAACTAGAGTACATGCTGCACGAACGTGACGTTCACAGACAGCTCAGATATTATTTGGACAGAACAAAAGATCTTAGGATCAGACCAGCTCTTTGTCTTTCTCTGAATCCAGATAAGGTAGACCAGTGGCTAAAACAATGCTTTCTAAATGGCTCTCTGATTGTATTACCTCAGCTGCTAATATGCCCTTACTACATAAGATTAAAGCTCATTCTACCAGAGCAGTTTCTACGTCTTCTGCATTTCAAGCCAAATTGCCCCTTGATAACATTTGTGTTGCAGCCGCTTGGTCTAAACCTCATACCTTTATCACTCATTACAAAGTTGAAAAGGCCTCCAGGGACAGGGCTTCCTTTGGGTCTACGGTCCTGAAGAATGTACTCCCATGAGCCACCCAAGATTTAGGATGCTAGGGATGCTACCCATTAGTGAAGAATGAACGGCGAGATTGAACAACTTCACATTAAGAAGTTATGTACCTACCATAACGTTCCATGTGAGTTGTTGCATCTCACCTTCATTCTTACATCCCTCCCTCCATCCCCCACCTGGCTGATAGTTGACCTACAGGCTGGTCTCATCCTGGTTATTCAATCCTTCTTTTCTCTTGGGAGAGTAGTTCTCTTACAGGGATATGGTACACGCAGCAAACAAGATCTGAGGTAATTCCGGCAGTGCATCATGGGATAAGGGGCTTGGTCTCGAGCTACTGGTAAACCTTGAGCTTTGCTAATGGCCATGTCGGAGCCGATGGATCAGCTCCGAACTCATCAGTGAAGAATGAAGGCGAGATGGAACAACTCACATGGAACGTTATGGTAAGTACGTAACTTGTTATTACTTTATGTATAGCTCTGTGATGTTACATGCTGAAAGAATAAATGAAGACACTCAGGTTTGATTGTGAAAAATGTTAAAGAAACATTTACCATACCATTCTCAGCCCCCTTGTAATCTAGTGTAAGTGATCTTGTGTGTACATATCTGAGTAGTGCTGGTTTCTGACTATGCTGGGCACAAGGCATTAGTTGGGGATGGGGTCCCTCTACTAAGTCTGTTTCAAACTTCCACTGTACAGAAAAATTTACTGCCAAGCTCTATGAATATTTAAATATTTGCATAGACACATCTTCCCCACTCAGAAATAAATATAATACAAAATTCTAAAATAAAGCCCTATGGGCAGCACAATGAAAGAAAAAATACTCATCGCATGCAAAAATAAATGTAACTCTCAGAAAGCCCAAAACACTCTTGCAAAACTAAACAAGGAACTCAGAACTGTGATTAAATCAACCAAAGCATAATATGAGGGAAAAATATAAACCCAGGTAAAAGATAACCACAACCTCAAAGGTAACACAACAGTGTGCTGAACAAATTCTAAATGGAACCACCTAAAAGGAATCGGAGGATATAGCAAACCTGCTGGCTGGTAAATTTAATCCAAATTTCACCCCTTCCTCCTCTCAATACTTCTCAGGAGATACCCTCGACCATAACTCTTCTGGCTATCATGAGCAAACAAGTCTTCAATGCACTCTCCAAAGCAAAGAATACTACCTCAATGGGTCCTGATAATATCCTGGGATACTTCTTGGAAAGCATGAAATATGAGCTATCAAACGCTCTAAAATCACTGTTCAGCATTAGCCTCCTAACTGGTTTCATGCTTAGTGAATGGAGGACTGCAACAGTCAGTCCTCAGCACAAGGTTTGGCCTTCTACTGACCTGGATAGCTACAGACCATAAGTCTGACTAGTCTTGTATGGAAAGAATTATCATGGATATTTTAAATAAAGACACAAGGAACCTGTTTTCATATTTACTTCTACAATGATTACAGATATTGAAATAAAATAACACAAACACTGACAGCCATTTGTTAAACAAACAATGCGGTCTCACAATGAAAACAGACTTAGCATGAGCAGTAAACTTCTCTGCCATTGAAACTCACATTCATTGAAACGACATGAAAACCCACATTAAAAGAAAATACATAAAAGAAAATACATCTAGCCAGTGGAGGATTAAGTTTACCTTTGAGCTGTTTTCAAACTATAGGGCCATGCACACGTGTTCTTTGATTCACCTTCCTGATTTATTAAATTATATTCCTTGTAGAAGACAACACCATTTGGTAGAATGGTGTTTGAAATTTGTAGTTATGAACATTCTTCTTCTAAGTAATGAAACAAAATATATGAACCGATAATTACAAACTACCCACTTCAGAAAATTTCAACCATAAAAGGCCACTAAAACTTTTTTCATTACAATCCACCAATATTATTCAATAAGCACAATCTATACAGAAGTAAAAAAAATCATGCGTATAATTCTGCATTAAAGAGATCTGTAACTAATAAAGAGGTTGCTACTGGCAAACAACTTTACATTTCAGTGTTTCATCTACAAATTCAGTGCCTGTTGCCCTTGTAGTATAAATTGCCTATGCATCATTAAAAAAATGGTAAGGTGGTAATATTGCAATAAGGAATGACTGACACCTACCTAAATAAATTTCACACCTAATTGTTGCACTCATATGCATGAAACACTACAGTGGTTTCAGACTTTAACACAATATCAGCATCCAAACTTTGATAACAACCTTACCTTTGATTCCCATATAAACAGTACTATAAAAACAGTCAACAAGAAACTAGGTTCTCTCTATAGGATCAAACCCTTTCTAACCCCACTAGCCAGGTCCACTGTTGCCCATACCCATTTAATCTCTACCCTACTATATGCCTCCCCTGTATATACTAAACTATGTAAAAGCAACTTGAACAAGCTGCCCATCTCCTACAATAACATTGCCAGATTTGCAACTGGGTCTTCCTACAGAACTCATCATTGTCACAATCTTAAACAGCTAGGATGTTTAGAGCTGCCAAATCTTTTAACATTTAACCAACTAACAGTTGCCCACAAGATCCTGTATCAACCTACTAACACAGCAATACTGACAAATATTATTACCCCCTATAGCAACCTAAAGACCTTACGCTCATCTAATAAACAACTTGTGCAAATATGTAAAACTAACAATTTGGCTGGTGACTCTCTGTTCTCTAATACTATTGGCAAAACCTGGAACTCCCTCCCCAGTGATCTAACCTCCCTTACCTCAATCACCCTATTTAAAAGCAAACTGAAACCATACCTTAAAGCACAATGGTTATGCCCCTGTGCTAACCCTGACTAACTACCTCACTTACCAATGGGTATTACTCATCTTATCTGCATGTGCTAGATACGTTTCTGTTACCTAAAAAGAGTATGCATCTGTACAGTTGAAAATCTTTTACGTGTGATTTCATTGCTATGACTAACTATATTGGATATGAACTAAATTTGTGAGTAAAATTCCAATGTAAAGTAAAAAACTGTAATGTACCTCAATTTTTTGTAAAATCTCTCTTACTGTAAATAATGTTGTAAATGTGGAGCTTTTCTCCCCGGGCCTCTACTGAAAATGGACATGTATCCAGTTGGACTAGCCCGGTCAACAAATGTAAAATAAAATACATTTTCCGTATATACACCTAACCTAATACAATACTCTGCTTTTTGACTCAGTAGCATACTTCTTATATAGCAGACCAAAACTAAGTTAAAATTACCTGGAATCTTCCCATGCTAAAACCACTGCAAGGGAACACACACACACACAGACACACACACACACACACACACACACACACACACACACACACACACACACACACACACACACACACACACACACACACACTTTATCTGTCATGCAAACAGAATGGCTAGTTCAAATTACCTACGCATACACACACACTTTCTTTCTCATACCGAATGCAACCACTAGTGTAAATTATGTACAAATGAAAGGTTTTGGCCACATTATTGGAGTTAAAGCGGAAGATATGACTTGCTACCAAACTTTTTCCCAGTAAAGTATTTTATTTCAGTAGTATTACCAATTTATTTAGCCAGTATTTTTTCCATCATATACTTTGTTATAATTGTGCCTACACTACCACTTCACTGACTGCTTAGCATCTTCAGCACTCTGTGCTTTTGTGTAGTATGTTAGCTCAGCTTCTACTACTTTTTATAAACAGCTCTCTATGTGTGGCCCCTTTCTCAGTCATCTATATTATATTTATATTGCTTTCCATGTAAGAGAAGTGATCAGCATACCTAGATTAGCATGTGTGAAACCATACATGAATTCTGTTCTGGGAAGTTGTTGTGTCTTTTGGCTTATCCCGGTTCGGCGTAGCCACAGCGGAACTCCGGTCCGCTAATGATTGGCAGTAGATTTTTACGTGCAGAGTTGCCGGCCCTGACGCACAACCTTCAACGAAGGTACACCCATTCATGCATGTCTCCAGACAGAAGACGCTCTAGCTGAGAATCGAACAGGACAACGTCAATCTGTAAGGTGACAACGCTACTACAGCACCATCGCAACTATAGCTATAGGGATTTAAAAGCATAACAAGAATTCCCCAGTTCCCACAACACATCACAAGCATACTCTTGATATCCAGCTCTTACCTCCATGGGGGGAGGGTTCTGGTGGAATCTTTGGAATACTGCACTGTGATATATAGACATTAAATGTCTAGATGTTTGATTAAAATAAAATGTTGAGCAGTTGCTATTTCATAGGTTCATAAGTAGATATTAGGCAATCTGCCCTTGTGAACCATTTTAAACTTCACCAATTACACACAGTGAGAATCAAACCCTGTATCTCCTACATGTGAGTTAAGCACCTCAACAATTATGCCAACTCCAACCCTAAAATCACCTTTCCTATATTCATATACACCTACTAAGCTAGCTGCTCTTGTATCATGTGTCTGCCAGATACATACCTTAGCCATTATGACAACCCCCTTTCCTGTGAGATAAACACCTTAACCATTATGACAATCCCCTTTATATTCTATTTGTCATGTAACTTTTCTATTTAATATTTCTAAAATGCCAATGTACAAAATTAGTTGTATATTTTTAAGTGATTTTAATTGTCAATTCTTACAATTTTCCATTCAATGCTTTCTAAAGAATTACTCCTGGCATGTAAATTGACTATTTACACTATTTACCGTCTGGATTGCCAAATTACTATGTATATACTTACTGTGCACACACAAAGCATGCCTAGTTTTTTTACCTATTTTGATATTAGTTCATTTAAAATATGTACAGTAATCAGTATGCTATCTACTATTCTCTCGTCATGGGTTTGTAATTCAATGTTTGCCCCGTAGGCCCAGGATGTGATGGAAATGGTTTATTGTCTGGCTCTCTTATCTTATCATCAAAGTGTAAATAAATAACAAATAAATAAACAAACATATACATAAATAATAAATATAACAAATAAATTACTAAATGTCTTGCAAATGACTGATGGATTGCAGTAATTAATAAACTGATAATATATGCTGTGTATGTTGTTTGCATCATAGCAGTTTTGATGCTACACTCCCCAAATGTTGTTGCAATGCACTTTAGCTTGGGCATATTTGAGACATTTTTTATAAAACATGTTGATGACATTAAACATTTAATGGTTGTAGTGTTACGAGTGGATAACAAATTCATATCAGAGGATGTTAAATTCATGCACGCGATACTGATAACGTATCAAAAACAATATAATGCAGCTGAATGCAAAGAAAAACAAATTAAACTCTAAAGTAAAGAAAAACAATGTAAATTTCCATATGAATAAAGTATTAACACTAACAGCATGATGATATAGAAAAGTAAAACACACTCACGCGTGCACATGCACACACACAATTTACTTACCTTCTCTCTCAATGGAACAACTATTTCAAATTGCGCATGAGATAAAAAGTTATTTGAAAAAAAAAATTATGCGCAAGAGTGTGAAATAGTTTTAATGCATGTTTACATGTGTGCGACACATGCATGGCTTTCCTTAAAGAAGAAGACACCACTTAAGCTGTTTCACCTGGATCCTAGTGCCTGCCTTCTGCTACCCCTCCACACAAACACTGTACTGAAGTGTGTACAGTGCATATGCCTCCCGACTTCCCTGGTCTCAGTGAGACCCTTCTGGAGGATGTCTGTATCAGCTGGAGAGTCAACTATGGCCCCCAGTTTGCAGTCATCTGCGAACTTGGTTAGCCATAGTCCTCCTGTGCTTGCCTGTACCTCTGTGAAGTATATACCAAACAGGAGGGGTCCCAGGACTTAACCCTGGGGGACGCCACTTGTAACTGGTTTAGAGTCAGACCTAGAGCCTGCAACTCACACCGTGTGGGTTCTATCTGTGAGCCAATTGGCAACCCATCTCGTGGCATAGGGGTTTATGTTCAGGCTGGTGAGCTTGTCTATAATACCAGAATGGGGAATGGTGTCGAAAGCCTTTGCGAGGTCTAGGTAGGTTGTGTGGACCTCCTTTCCCTCATCTAAAGCCTTGGTAACTGTTTCAAAGAAGTCCACCAGGTTTAGGATGCATGATATGCCCTTAACAAAGCCAGACTGTGTAGGGTCCAATGTTTGAAGGTTCCCAATATCTCTGTTAATGAATTCCAGGATGATGCGCTCCATAGTCTTGCAGACCAGGCTAGTCAGGCTGATAGGGCGATAGTTCCCGGGGTCCGTTGTGGCTCCACCTTTGTGGAGTGAGATAACTGTTGCTGTGCACCACTCTATGGGTACATAGCCTGTAGAGAGGCTGAGTTTGAACAGTGTGTTTAGGTGAGGGGTTAGTTCATTTTGGAGCTCATGTAAGACACAGCCTGGGACACACCGTCTGGTCTCATTGAAGCTGTATTTTTGGCTTTGGATAGGGTGTTTTATCCTGTGTGTCAGTGATTGCCAGGGCACTACATTCTTCTGGTATGGTTATGGGCCTTTTAGGGGGTGAGAGGGTAATTGCTGTTAATATTCTAGTGTGTGTGACTAGAGCATAACGGTAGTAAGAGGTACTTAAAAAGCATGCCTTTTCTCCAAATTTAGAACATAATTATAGTAATCCGTATACTACAAGTCGTTATCTTTTAGAAATAAGATACATCACAGAACATACAGATCCTAGCAATATGTACAACTTAGGTTGTACAAGTGGAGTTTGACAGAGGCTTATTGAGTGCTTCTATCCTGGAACTACCAGTTCTACAACTGGCCCTGCTCACAGCTGTGCACAGAAGGTCACAAAAGCTTGTGTTTGTGGATGATAGGGGCTGGGGGCTTGGAACAGTGAGATTATTATTCTTTCTTAAATTCTCCTCACAGCAACCAAACCTCAGAGGTGTGCACATAAGTTACTATAGCTTGTTTGTAACTGGGGAAAGTGTGGTAATCGTTTCTCTAGTTTTTCTCACAATTAAACCTAAGAGCTAGCATGCACAGGAGGTCACTGTGGCTTTTGTGGTGATGTGACACTGTAGTCATTGTTTTTTTAATTTTCACACAGTCATACCTCCCAGGTATGCACACACCATCACTATATCTTATGTAGGGGCAGTGTACTGTTTAGGCTGGAATACATAACTGTGATAATTTTTCTTCTCTTTCCTGGCAATCACATATCAGAAGTCTATACAGGTGGTTAACTTAGGGAATTAGGGATACTGAGGCATATTGTGAATATACGTCTGTGATCTTCAAGTTAAAATATGTTACTATGTTCTGGCTGTTAAATGGGCACACAGATACTGGTAGCCATCTTTTAGTAGTGGGATGAATAGGCAATCTGTATGATGTGACACCAGTAGCTTGAAATATATGACTGACTCCACTTATTCATTCACTTTTTTTCCCAATCTAGTAACAGCGGGATACACCAAAGGTGACTAGCTTTTTTTTTCTTTTGACAGGGAGATAGACACTATTTTAGATATGATTCATTTATCTTTGCAATAATTTATTTCCTTAGTTTATTGGAAACTGCTTGTTGTCAGCTTTGATCATTAAGCCTTTGGCACGACTTATTTCTTCCTTGAAAGAAAAAATAAGAGTGGATTTCTTTAGCTAGTTGCGATTTTGGTTCAGGCCGTAACTGTAACAAAAGGATACACAGATACCGGTAGTCATCTTTTAGTAGTGGGATGAATAGGCAATCTGTATGATGTGTGACACCAGTAGGGTTGGGAGGCTGGCTTAATGGTTAAGGTGTTTGCCTTACAAACACAAGATGCAGGGTTTGAGTCTCACAAGGGATAATTGGCTAGGCTTACAATAGCTCACAAGGGCAGTTAGCCTATTACTAACCTATAAACCTATAAGGCTGGGGAAAAGCTATAAAATGTACCTCACATTGTCTAGAATTCTATGCTTCTGATGTCCAAGCAGCCTACAGACTATCAAAATAATTAGTAACCAAAAAATGGAGGATGCAGAACAAACCAGTAAGCAGAAACAAAGCACCCTGAACCACTGCTAGGTAGGCACACAAATTTATTAAGCCGAACAGTTCACTCGAAAAAATAACGCTGAATCAAATCACCATACGTTTTCGTCCACAACTTCATCAGATTACACTAATACATTCAGTTAACTGCTTTTATATACTCATCCAACTTTTAAAAAACAGCCAGTAAAAACAATCATTGTACATGGAAATGCATTGAGTTACTGCCCTCTACTGACAAGGAGGATTATTACACATTAATGTCACAATTTTGCTGATCTCATTTTTAATACAGGGGCAAGTGAGATCATGTCATTTAAACCAGGGAATTTACTGGCCTCCAACACCACTTGCCAGTATAATTCCCTGTATTCAACTAAAGTCTCCCACATACCGCCCTGGGGTCCTTTGGCACAACCTCTAATATAAAAACTGAAATTCAGCTTCAGGACAAGTTTTTGTGTGTTTGTACAGAGAATTTGTTTCACATTTTATACGAATATCATAGGTGTGCTCATAAATTCTCTGCTTAACCTTTCTTTCACTCTTGCCAATGTAAAAGCATTACATTTTACATAACCCAACATAAATAATCCCTTTTGTGTTGCAATGCAAAAGTTTTTAAAGTTAAAATTTTGTTATTTCTGGCAGATAAAGTAATGGTATCCCCAGTAATCAAATAAGAACAATAATTACAAGCACCACATTTAAATACACCAGCTTTTTGTTTGTACCTGCTAACGTTGAATTCCCTTTACTACCTCTTTCAAAAATATCCTTCAGGGTGTTCCCTTTCCTATAAATATGTTTTATTTCACCCTGGAAAATGTGCTTTAAGTCAGAAACTTTAGAAAAGTTAATCCACTCTTTGTCAAAAATTCTTTTGATCACACCAGCTTGTCCATCATATGTGGTAATGATACCTGATACAATTCATTATTTAACCCATCTACTTTCTTGTTTGTGATTTGTTGAGTTGCAACATCTTCAATTTTACCCAATACAGGGGCAAACCTTCCCTTCCTCCCATCACTGACTTCTTTGGAAACTCTATCAATGAGCTCTTCCGGGTAGCCTCTATTCAGGAACATGTTTCTCAGGTTTTTACATTCGTTACCATAACATGCATCATCAGAAGTCATTCTACACAAGCACAAATTGCCCTTTTATAACACTCCTTTTCTGGTGTGGGGGTAACTTGAGTAGTGCAGATAAGAATTGGAAAAGGTCTCTTTTCTATAAATTCTAGACTCAAAGCCATACTCAGTTTTAGATATGTTAACATCAAGGTATTTCAATTCATCAGTAGTGAATTTGTGAGTGAATTTTAAAAATTCTGTGGTACCATTTAGGTATTCCACAAAGCTACCAAATTCATCTTGAGTGCCTGCCCATAAGAAACACAAGTCGTCTAGAAATCTACCATACAACTTCCATAAACTACTATATTCTGAATTCAGTACAAACTTATTCTCCCAGAAGGACATTATAGTGTTAGCATAAGTGGGAGCACAGTGTGCCCCATCGCCACACCTTTAGTTTGTCGAAAATACTAAGCCCTGAAAGAATATAAAATTATTCTTTAGGACAATCTCCATTAATAACAAAACAGTTCTGAACTCATTGTGCCCTAGTAGTTTGGATTCAAGTAACATTTCTTGAACCATTCAAGGCCTACATCATGGGGTATACTTGTAAATAAGTCAATCACATCCAAGGTACCAAAACCTTTTGTTTCATTTGCAAGTGATTCATTTAGTTTTCCTAAGAAATGCCACGAATCTTTTAAAATAACATTGTTGTCACAAACAAGCTTTTTTATCTTCTGGTCAATGTACTTGGCCAAAGGTGCAGTGACCGAACCTTCGGCTGACACTATCACTCTCAAGGGTGGATCACTTTCATCTTTATGCACCTTTGGTATCCCAAATATGGAGGGTATTCTCGGTTTGTCTACATGCAAATATTTAAAAGTACTCATGTCAATAACTCCATCCATTAATAAGTCATTTAAAATAACATAAATTGCTTGTAGGCAATATTAATTTCATTCAAGGATATTCTGGTGTATTTAGTATTGTCATTTAATATGTCAAACATTTTGCTCTCATAATTAATGGCATCCATAAGCACAACCCCCCTTATCGGGCTTCATACTTCTTATATTCTTGTTCTCACTTAATGATTTCAAAGTTTTCAACTCTGGGTCTGTTAAATTAGACTGCACTTTGTGACAACTCAGAATTTTCCTAAGCTCGTGTTCCAAGCTCAATTCAAAGTTTCTTAGCTGAGGGTGTATTGGGGATTAAAGGTGCTCTTACGCCGCAATTCTACATTGTTCATGTTGACACCATTTCCTTTAAGATATAATTCTAAGTTTTTCTTCCTAATAAATAATTTAATATCAATTAAAAGTTTAAAATATTTGTTTTCTCTCTAGGTATAAAACCAAAACCTTTTGTCAATAGTTCAAAATGACTACTGTTAATTGCTACATCTGTGTAGTTGAAAATATTAAAATCATTATAACTGTATTTAAAACCACAGTTTGTAATTATTCCCAGACTGGTCGCTCCTTTCCTGAGCTCCCCAGTTTCTGGTTTTGTAGTTTTGAATTGTAAGTAACAGGTTCCTGTGCATAAGTCTCTCAGACCGCCTTAAGAGGTGGAAATGCAGCATCATAATCATTCTCTAAAGGCAATTCATTGTCAGAAATATCATTGTTAGGTTCTCTGTAGTGATTAATGTCATAATTTCTAACATTTCTCACCCAATTCTTAGGCTTCGGTATTGTTTCTTTGTTTTGTATTCATTTAAATCTCTCTCAATCTTGTTTAATTTTCTGTTTTAACCTCCAAACATTTACTTTCTAAATTATTTAATAGTTTATGATATTTGCTTCTCTTCATCCACTGTAAATAGTAAATCGTGAGTAATGTCCTTGTTTATACATTCTACAGTTTCTTGCAACTTCTTTATTTCTACCTCATTGTTTTTAATGATAGCCCTCATTATATCAAAACCACAATTATCAAAAGCCTCTATTAGTTCAAAATAAAACTCTGTACCTTCCACAACCTTGTTAGGGTATTTGCATACCCTAAGCCCTTTGGGCACAATTTTCTGTTCTAAACAATACTTTAAATAAGTGTTATCCATTTCTAACATTTTGCATTTGTATAAAAATAGTCCAGGTCATCAAGCTTTTGAGAAAAGTTCCTTGTAGTTTATCATTGGTGTTGTTTTTGCTAGCAAAATCATAAACAACATTGAATAAGTCACTGAAATGTCTTTTTGTACCTGTAGAGTTTAAACTACCACCAGGGCCAAAACGAACTCCTTCACCCATTTTTCTAACATTGTTAGGCTGCTCAGATTGTCCGTGGTCAGTTTCTTCAAGCAAAATCCGAGGGAAACCATCCAGACTGCTGGATCCTGCTCCATTTCGTCTTTCTACATCTCTGGAATCATTTTCCTCACCAACAGCCCGTCTCTCTCGCACTTCCTGGTTTCCTGGTTCCAAAACAGACGTCAATACCGAGGCCAAAGATTGGCTGACTGGGGTCAAAAGCCCCACAAGTTGAGTGAGCTGTCCGATAAGCTTCCTGAGCTCACCGACTTCATTAGTCCTTGCTCCATTGCTTGCCACACTCCCAGCAGGTGATTCCATACCAAAGTTACTAGTAACCAAAAAATGGAGGATGCAGAACAAACCAGTAAGCAGAAACAAAGCACCCTGAACCACTGCTAGGTAGGCACACAAATTTATTAAGCCGAACAGTTCACTCGAAAAAATAACGCTGAATCAAATCACCATACGCTGGCCCACAACTTCATCAGATTACACTAATACATTCAGTTAACTGCTTTTATATACTCATCCAACTTTTAAAAAACAGCCAGTAAAAACAATCATTGTACATGGAAATGCATTGAGTTACTGCCCTCTACTGACAAGGAGGATTATTACACATTAATGTCACAATTTTGCTGATCTCATTTTTAATACAGAGGCAAGTGAGATCATGTCATTTAAACCAGGGAATTTACTGGCCTCCAACACCACTTGCCAGTATAATTCCCTGTATTCAACTAAAGTCTCCCACATACCGCCCTGGGGTCCTTTGGCACAACCTCTAATATAAAAAACTGAAATTCAGCTTCAGGACAAGTTTTTGTGTGTTTGTACAGAGAATTTGTTTCACATTTTATACGAATATCATAGGTGTGCTCATAAATTCTCTGCTTAACCTTTCTTTCACTCTTGCCAATGTAAAAAGCATTACATTTTTTACATAACCCAACATAAATAATCCCTTTTGTGTTGCAATTCGCAAAAGTTTTTAAAGTTAAAATTTTGTTATTTCTGGCAGATAAAGTAATGGTATCCCCAGTAATCAAATAAGAACAATAATTACAAGCACCACATTTAAATACACCAGCTTTTTTGTTTGTACCTGCTAACGTTGAATTCCCTTTACTACCTCTTTCAAAAATATCCTTCAGGGTGTTCCCTTTCCTATAAATATGTTTTATTTCACCCTGGAAAATGTGCTTTAAGTCAGAAACTTTAGAAAAGTTAATCCACTCTTTGTCAAAAATTCTTTTGATCACACCAGCTTGTCCATCATATGTGGTAATGATACCTGATACGAATTCATTATTTAACCCATCTACTTTCTTGTTTGTGATTTGTTGAGTTGCAACATCTTCAATTTTACCCAATACAGGGGCAAACCTTCCCTTCCTCCCATCACTGACTTCTTTGGAAACTCTATCAATGAGCTCTTCCGGTAGCCTCTATTCAGGAACATGTTTCTCAGGTTTTTACATTCGCTACCATAACATGCATCATCAGAAGTCATTCTACACAAGCACAAATTGCCCTTTTATAACACTCCTTTTCTGGTGTGGGGGGTGCGAACTTGAGTAGTGCAGATAAGAATTGGAAAAGGTCTCTTTTCTATAAATTCTAGACTCAAAGCCATACTCAGTTTTAGATATGTTAACATCAAGGTATTTCAATTCATCAGTAGTGAATTTGTGAGTGAATTTTAAAAATTCTGTGGTACCATTTAGGTATTCCACAAAGCTACCAAATTCATCTTGAGTGCCTGCCCATAAGAAACACAAGTCGCCTAGAAATCTACCATACAACTTCCATAAACTACTATATTCTGAATTCAGTACAAACTTATTCTCCCAGAAGGACATTATAGTGTTAGCATAAGTGGGAGCACAGTGTGCCCCATCGCCACACCTTTAGTTTGTCGAAAATACTAGCCCTGAAAGAATATAAAATTATTCTTTAGGACAATCTCCATTAATAACAAAACAGTTCTGAACTCATTGTGCCCTAGTAGTTTGGATTCAAGTAACATTTCTTCAACCATTCAAGGCCTACATCATGGGGTATACTTGTAAATAAGTCAATCACATCCAAGGTACCAAAACCTTTTGTTTCATTTGCAAGTGATTCATTTAGTTTTCCTAAGAAATACCAATAATCTTTTAAAATAACATTGTTGTCACAAACAAGCTTTTTATCTTCTGGTCAATGTATTGGCCAAAGGTGCAGTGACCGAACCTTCGGCTGACACTATCACTCTCAAGGGTGGATCACTTTCATCTTTATGCACCTTTGGTATCCCAAATATGGAGGGTATTCTCGGTTTGTCTACATGCAAATATTTAAAAGTACTCATGTCAATAACTCCATCCATTAATAAGTCATTTAAAATAACATAAATTCGCTTGTAGGCAATATTAATTTCATTCAAGGATATTCTGGTGTATTTAGTATTGTCATTTAATATGTCAAACATTTTGCTCTCATAATTAATGGCATCCATAAGCACAACCCCGCCCTTATCGGGCTTCATAATTCTTATATTCTTGTTCTCACTTAATGATTTCAAAGTTTTCAACTCTGGGTCTGTTAAATTAGACTGCACTTTGTGACAACTCAGAATTTTCCTAAGCTCGTGTTCCAAGCTCAATTCAAAGTTTCTTAGCTGAGGGTGTATTGGGGGATTAAAGGTGCTCTTACGTCGCAATTCTACATTGTTCATGTTGACACCATTTCCTTTAAAATATAATTCTAAGTTTTTCTTCCTAATAAATAATTTAATATCAATTAAAAGTTTAAAAATATTTGTTTTCTCTCTAGGTATAAAACCAAAACCTTTTGTCAATAGTTCAAAATGACTACTGTTAATTGCTACATCTGTGTAGTTGAAAATATTAAAATCATTATAACTGTATTTAAAACCACAGTTTGTAATTATTCCCAGACTGGTCGTCTCCTTTCCTGAGCTCCCCAGTTTCTGGTTTTGTAGTTTTTTGAATTGTAAGTAACAGGTAAAGGACCCCAGGGGCGGTATGTGGGAGACTTTAGTTGAATACAGGGAATTATACTGGCAAGTGGTGTTGGAGGCCAGTAAATTCCCTGGTTTAAATGACATGATCTCACTTGCCCCTGTATTAAAAATGAGATCAGCAAAATTGTGACATTAATGTGTAATAATCCTCCTTGTCAGTAGAGGGCAGTAACTCAATGCATTTCCATGTACAATGATTGTTTTACTGGCTTTTTTTAAAAGTTGGATGAGTATATAAAAGCAGTTAACTGAATGTATTAGTGTAATCTGATGAAGTTGTGGACGAAAACGTATGGTGATTTGATTCAGCGTTATTTTTTCGAGTGAACTGTTCGGCTTAATAAATTTGTGTGCCTACCTAGCAGTGGTTCAGGGTGCTTTGTTTCTGCTTACTGGTTTGTTCTGCATCCTCCATTTTTTGGTTACTAGTAACTTTGGTATGGAATCACCTGCTGGGAGTGTGGCAAGCAATGGAGCAAGGACTA
This sequence comes from Protopterus annectens, assembly GCF_019279795.1. NCBI lineage: Eukaryota > Metazoa > Chordata > Ceratodontiformes > Protopteridae > Protopterus > Protopterus annectens. The sequence continues at coordinate 1,933,653,537 of NC_056729.1, read as the reverse complement.
ATGAAGTCGGTGAGCTCAGGAAGCTTATCGGACAGCTCACTCAACTTGTGGGGCTTTTGACCCCAGTCAGCCAATCTTTGGCCTCGGTATTGACGCCTGTTTTGGAACCAGGAAACCAGGAAGTGCGAGAGAGACGGGCTGTTGGTGAGGAAAATGATTCCAGAGATGTAGAAAGATGAAATGGAGCAGGATCCAGCAGTCTGGATGGTTTCCCTCGGATTTTGCTTGAAGAAACTGACCACGGACAATCTGAGCAGCCTAACAATGTTAGAAAATGGGTGAAGGAGTTCGTTTTGGCCCTGGTGGTAGTTTAAACTCTACAGGTACAAAAAGACATTTCAGTGACTTATTCAATGTTGTTTATGATTTTGCTAGCAAAAACAACACCAATGATAAACTACAAGGAACTTTTTCTCAAAAGCTTGATGACCTGGACTATTTTTATACAAATGCAAAATGTTAGAAATGGATAACACTTATTTAAAGTATTGTTTAGAACAGAAAATTGTGCCCAAAGGGCTTAGGGTATGCAAATACCCTAACAAGGTTGTGGAAGGTACAGAGTTTTATTTTGAACTAATAGAGGCTTTTGATAATTGTGGTTTTGATATAATGAGGGCTATCATTAAAAACAATGAGGTAGAAATAAAGAAGTTGCAAGAAACTGTAGAATGTATAAACAAGGACATTACTCACGATTTACTATTTACAGTGGATGAAGAGAGAAGCAAATATCATAAACTATTAAATAATTTAGAAAGTAAATGTTTGGAGGTTAAAACAGAAAATTAAACAAGATTGAGAGAGATTTAAATGAATACAAAACAAAGAAACAATACCAAGCCTAAGAATTGGGTGAGAAATGTTAGAAATTATGACATTAATCACTACAGAGAACCTAACAATGATATTTCTGACAATGAATTGCCTTTAGAGAATGATTATGATGCTGCATTTCCACCTCTTAGGCGGTCTGAGAGACTTATGCACAGGAACCTGTTACTTACAATTCAAAAAACTACAAAACCAGAAACTGGGGAGCTCAGGAAAGGAGACGACCAGTCTGGGAATAATTACAAACTGTGGTTTTAAATACAGTTATAATGATTTTAATATTTTCAACTACACAGATGTAGCAATTAACAGTAGTCATTTTGAACTATTGACAAAAGGTTTTGGTTTTATACCTAGAGAGAAAACAAATATTTTTAAACTTTTAATTGATATTAAATTATTTATTAGGAAGAAAAACTTAGAATTATATTTTAAAGGAAATGGTGTCAACATGAACAATGTAGAATTGACGTAAGAGCACCTTTAATCCCCCAATACACCCTCAGCTAAGAAACTTTGAATTGAGCTTGGAACACGAGCTTAGGAAAATTCTGAGTTGTCACAAAGTGCAGTCTAATTTAACAGACCCAGAGTTGAAAACTTTGAAATCATTAAGTGAGAACAAGAATATAAGAATTATGAAGCCCGATAAGGGCGGGGTTGTGCTTATGGATGCCATTAATTATGAGAGCAAAATGTTTGACATATTAAATGACAATACTAAATACACCAGAATATCCTTGAATGAAATTAATATTGCCTACAAGCGAATTTATGTTATTTTAAATGACTTATTAATGGATGGAGTTATTGACATGAGTACTTTTAAATATTTGCATGTAGACAAACCGAGAATACCCTCCATATTTGGGATACCAAAGGTGCATAAAGATGAAAGTGATCCACCCTTGAGAGTGATAGTGTCAGCCGAAGGTTCGGTCACTGCACCTTTGGCCAAGTACATTGACCAGAAGATAAAAAAGCTTGTTTGTGACAACAATGTTATTTTAAAAGATTCGTGGCATTTCTTAGGAAAACTAAATGAATCACTTGCAAATGAAACAAAAGGTTTTGGTACCTTGGATGTGATTGACTTATTTACAAGTATACCCCATGATGTAGGCCTTGAATGGTTCGAAGAAATGTTACTTGAATCCAAACTACTAGGGCACAATGAGTTCAGAACTGTTTTGTTATTAATGGAGATTGTCCTAAAGAATAATTTTATATTCTTTCAGGGCAGTATTTTCGACAAACTAAAGGTGTGGCGATGGGGCACACTGTGCTCCCACTTATGCTAACACTATAATGTCCTTCTGGGAGAATAAGTTTGTACTGAATTCAGAATATAGTAGTTTATGGAAGTTGTATGGTAGATTTCTAGACGACTTGTGTTTCTTATGGGCAGGCACTCAAGATGAATTTGGTAGCTTTGTGGAATACCTAAATGGTACCACAGAATTTTTAAAATTCACTCACAAATTCACTACTGATGAATTGAAATACCTTGATGTTAACATATCTAAAACTGAGTATGGCTTTGAGTCTAGAATTTATAGAAAAGAGACCTTTTCAATTCTTATCTGCACTACTCAAGTTCGCACCTCCCACACCAGAAAAGGAGTGTTATAAAAGGGCAATTTGTGCGCTTGTGTAGTATGACTTCTGATGATGCATGTTATGGTAACGAATGTAAAACCTGAGAAACATGTTCCTGAATAGAGGCTACCCGAAGAGCTCATTGATAGAGTTTCCAAAGAAGTCAGTGATGGGAGGAAGGGAAGGTTTGCCCCTGTATTGGGTAAAATTGAAGATGTTGCAACTCAACAAATCACAAACAAGAAAGTAGATGGGTTAAATAATGAATTCGTATCAGGTATCATTACCACATATGATGGACAAGCTGGTGTGATCAAAAGAATTTTTGACAAAGAGTGGATTAACTTTTCTAAAGTTTCTGACTTAAAGCACATTTTCCAGGGTGAAATAAAACATATTTATAGGAAAGGGAACACCCTGAAGGATATTTTTGAAAGAGGTAGTAAAGGGAATTCAACGTTAGCAGGTACAAACAAAAAAGCTGGTGTATTTAAATGTGGTGCTTGTAATTATTGTTCTTATTTGATTACTGGGGATACCATTACTTTATCTGCCAGAAATAACAAAATTTTAACTTTAAAACTTTTGAATTGCAACACAAAAGGGATTATTTATGTTGGGTTATGTAAAAATGTAATGCTTTTACATTGGCAAGAGTGAAAGAAAGGTTAAGCAGAGAATTTATGAGCACACCTATGATATTCGTATAAAATGTGAAACAAATTCTCTGTACAAACACACAAAAACTTGTCCTGAAGCTGAATTTCAGTTTTTATATTAGAGGTTGTGCCAAAGGACCCCAGGGCGGTATGTGGGAGACTTTAGTTGAATACAGGGAATTATACTGGCAAGTGGTGTTGGAGGCCAGTAAATTCCCTGGTTTAAATGACATGATCTCACTTGCCCCTGTATTAAAATGAGATCAGCAAAATTGTGACATTAATGTGTAATAATCCTCCTTGTCAGTAGAGGGCAGTAACTCAATGCATTTCCATGTACAATGATTGTTTTACTGGCTGGTTTTTAAAAGTTGGATGAGTATATAAAAGCAGTTAACTGAATGTATTAGTGTAATCTGATGAAGTTGTGGACGAAAACGTATGGTGATTTGATTCAGCGTTATTTTTTCGAGTGAACTGTTCGGCTTAATAAATTTGTGTGCCTACCTAGCAGTGGTTCAGGGTGCTTTGTTTCTGCTTACTGGTTTGTTCTGCATCCTCCATTTTTTGGTTACTAGTAACTTTGGTATGGAATCACCTGCTGGGAGTGTGGCAAGCAATGGAGCAAGGACTAATGAAGTCGGTGAGCTCAGGAAGCTTATCGGACAGCTCACTCAACTTGTGGGGCTTTTGACCCCAGTCAGCCAATCTTTGGCCTCGGTATTGACGTCTGTTTTGGAACCAGGAAACCAGGAAGTGCGAGAGAGACGGGCTGTTGGTGAGGAAAATGATTCCAGAGATGTAGAAAGACGAAATGGAGCAGGATCCAGCAGTCTGGATGGTTTCCCTCGGATTTTGCTTGAAGAAACTGACCACGGACAATCTGAGCAGCCTAACAATGTTAGAAAAATGGGTGAAGGAGTTTGTTTTGGCCCTGGTGGTAGTTTAAACTCTACAGGTACAAAAAGACATTTCAGTGACTTATTCAATGTTGTTTATGATTTTGCTAGCAAAAACAACACCAATGATAAACTACAAGGAACTTTTCTCAAAAGCTTGATGACCTGGACTATTTTTATACAAATGCAAAATGTTAGAAATGGATAACACTTATTTAAAGTATTGTTTAGAACAGAAAATTGTGCCCAAAGGGCTTAGGGTATGCAAATACCCTAACAAGGTTGTGGAAGGTACAGAGTTTTATTTTGAACTAATAGAGGCTTTTGATAATTGTGGTTTTGATATAATGAGGGCTATCATTAAAAACAATGAGGTAGAAATAAAGAAGTTGCAAGAAACTGTAGAATGTATAAACAAGGACATTACTCACGATTTACTATTTACAGTGGATGAAGAGAGAAGCAAATATCATAAACTATTAAATAATTTAGAAAGTAAATGTTTGGAGGTTAAAACCAGCAAATTAAACAAGATTGAGAGAGATTTAAATGAATACACAACAAAGAAACAATACGCGAAGCCTAAGAATTGGGTGAGAAATGTTAGAAATTATGACATTAATCACTACAGAGAACCTAACAATGATATTTCTGACAATGAATTGCCTTTAGAGAATGATTATGATGCTGCATTTCCACCTCTTAGGCGGTCTGAGAGACTTATGCACAGGGAACCTGTTACTTACAATTCAAAAAACTACAAAACCAGAAACTGGGGAGCTCAGGAAAGGAGACGACCAGTCTGGGAATAATTACAAACTGTGGTTTTAAATACAGTTATAATGATTTTAATATTTTCAACTACACAGATGTAGCAATTAACAGTAGTCATTTTGAACTATTGACAAAAGGTTTTGGTTTTATACCTAGAGAGAAAACAAATATTTTTAAACTTTTAATTGATATTAAATTATTTATTAGGAAGAAAAACTTAGAATTATATTTTAAAGGAAATGGTGTCAACATGAACAATGTAGAATTGCGACGTAAGAGCACCTTTAATCCCCCAATACACCCTCAGCTAAGAAACTTTGAATTGAGCTTGGAACACGAGCTTAGGAAAATTCTGAGTTGTCACAAAGTGCAGTCTAATTTAACAGACCCAGAGTTGAAAACTTTGAAATCATTAAGTGAGAACAAGAATATAAGAATTATGAAGCCCGATAAGGGGGGGTTGTGCTTATGGATGCCATTAATTATGAGAGCAAAATGTTTGACATATTAAATGACAATACTAAATACACCAGAATATCCTTGAATGAAATTAATATTGCCTACAAGCGAATTTATGTTATTTTAAATGACTTATTAATGGATGGAGTTATTGACATGAGTACTTTTAAATATTTGCATGTAGACAAACCGAGAATACCCTCCATATTTGGGATACCAAAGGTGCATAAAGATGAAAGTGATCCACCCTTGAGAGTGATAGTGTCAGCCAAGGTTCGGTCACTGCACCTTTGGCCAAGTACATTGACCAGAAGATAAAAAGCTTGTTTGTGACAACAATGTTATTTTAAAAGATTCGTGGCATTTCTTAGGAAAACTAAATGAATCACTTGCAAATGAAACAAAAGGTTTTGGTACCTTGGATGTGATTGACTTATTTACAAGTATACCCCATGATGTAGGCCTTGAATGGTTCAAGAAATGTTACTTGAATCCAAACTACTAGGGCACAATGAGTTCAGAACTGTTTTGTTATTAATGGAGATTGTCCTAAAGAATAATTTTATATTCTTTCAGGGCAGTATTTTCGACAAACTAAAGGTGTGGCGATGGGGGCACACTGTGCTCCCACTTATGCTAACACTATAATGTCCTTCTGGGAGAATAAGTTTGTACTGAATTCAGAATATAGTAGTTTATGGAAGTTGTATGGTAGATTTCTAGACGACTTGTGTTTCTTATGGGCAGGCACTCAAGATGAATTTGGTAGCTTTGTGGAATACCTAAATGGTACCACAGAATTTTTAAAATTCACTCACAAATTCACTACTGATGAATTGAAATACCTTGATGTTAACATATCTAAAACTGAGTATGGCTTTGAGTCTAGAATTTATAGAAAAGAGACCTTTTCCAATTCTTATCTGCACTACTCAAGTTCGCACCCCCCACACCAGAAAAGGAGTGTTATAAAAGGGCAATTTGTGCGCTTGTGTAGAATGACTTCTGATGATGCATGTTATGGTAACGAATGTAATAACCTGAGAAACATGTTCCTGAATAGAGGCTACCCGGAAGAGCTCATTGATAGAGTTTCCAAAGAAGTCAGTGATGGGAGGAAGGGAAGGTTTGCCCCTGTATTGGGTAAAATTGAAGATGTTGCAACTCAACAAATCACAAACAAGAAAGTAGATGGGTTAAATAATGAATTGTATCAGGTATCATTACCACATATGATGGACAAGCTGGTGTGATCAAAAGAATTTTTGACAAAGAGTGGATTAACTTTTCTAAAGTTTCTGACTTAAAGCACATTTTCCAGGGTGAAATAAAACATATTTATAGGAAAGGGAACACCCTGAAGGATATTTTTGAAAGAGGTAGTAAAGGGAATTCAACGTTAGCAGGTACAAACAAAAAGCTGGTGTATTTAAATGTGGTGCTTGTAATTATTGTTCTTATTTGATTACTGGGGATACCATTACTTTATCTGCCAGAAATAACAAAATTTTAACTTTAAAACTTTTAATTGCAACACAAAAGGGATTATTTATGTTGGGTTATGTAAAAATGTAATGCTTTTACATTGGCAAGAGTGAAAGAAAGGTTAAGCAGAGAATTTATGAGCACACCTATGATATTCGTATAAAATGTGAAACAAATTCTCTGTACAAACACACAAAAACTTGTCCTGAAGCTGAATTTCAGTTTTTTTATATTAGAGGTTGTGCCAAAGGACCCCAGGGGCGGTATGTGGGAGACTTTAGTTGAATACAGGGAATTATACTGGCAAGTGGTGTTGGAGGCCAGTAAATTCCTGGTTTAAATGACATGATCTCACTTGCCCCTGTATTAAAAATGAGATCAGCAAAATTGTGACATTAATGTGTAATAATCCTCCTTGTCAGTAGAGGGCAGTAACTCAATGCATTTCCATGTACAATGATTGTTTTTACTGGCTGTTTTTTAAAAGTTGGATGAGTATATAAAAGCAGTTAACTGAATGTATTAGTGTAATCTGATGAAGTTGTGGACGAAAACGTATGGTGATTTGATTCAGCGTTATTTTTTCGAGTGAACTGTTCGGCTTAATAAATTTGTGTGCCTACCTAGCAGTGGTTCAGGGTGCTTTGTTTCTGCTTATCAAAATAATTGACCTGGTGGACAGAGATAAGGAGTTCCGGGCCTTAGCAACATGATAAGAGTACAATGTCCAGCGGATTTGATAGGTTTGTGGACAAAGAGGAATTTTTGGTCACTATATCATAATGACCGACTAGGAACATAGTTGCGTAGAATGTTATCTAGTGCTGGACAAACAGATGGATTCTGGATAATTTTATAGGTGGGAAGAAGCTGTGTATATGTTAGTTGATGGGGTATATCTAACCATTTCTGGCTTTTTAATGGTATACAGTGGTAGGTTCTGAAAGAGGTATTTGCTGCAAATTTAGCAGCTTTTAATAGCATTGTTCAAGTTTTGATTTTTGTGATGCCTGAAGGTTAGTAAGGATCGGAGCACCATAAAGACGTGTGGGGAGGAGCCCTTATTTTTATTATTATTTTATTTATCTAATTTATTATTAACTTATTTAGCCCACCTAATTGCCAAAGGAATATCCTCATGGTCTAAAGAGGTAATCACTCCCTTATTTTCAGCAGTGATCGGGACAATTATTGACTACAATGCCCCATTTGGGGTGCGTCTCACTAATCATATTAAACAATTAGCAAGACACTAAAGGTTCTTAATCACAAAGATCACAGGCTTAAAGTCTTTGAGCAGTGAAGATATCCTGAAAGCTCTATCCCTTTATTCAGTGTCTTAAAGACTTTTGGGGGGAGATCTGTCTTGCTTGCTGCACCATTAGAGACCCATATATTCTGGACTTCCTATTTCTCTGCAAGTCCACTATCTCCGCCAGTACTAAAACCAGGAACCTAAGCTTTCACCAACATATAAATACTGCACAGTGAAGAGGCATGCTTACAAAGCAGCACCTCCCAAACCTTTGGAATAAAGTTCCCCTACATGTTAAGCAGTGTGAAAGGCAGCACCTCCCAAACCTTTGGAATAAAGTTCCCCTACATGTTAAGCAGTGTGATTCATTATCTTACTTTAAACATAAATTAGTGACTGGATGGATATCCACATATTTACTCTGGGTTTTACTGGCATGGCCCTCCTGGAGAAAGGAGCTGATGCCTAAGGTACGATACTAGCAAAGTGAGAATGGTCATAAGATTTGTTGGCCTTGGAGTATCTATGAAGCTAAACTATTTTTGTGGCTTAATCCTATAGCTTGTCAGAAAATCTCTGCTCACCTCATAATGATAACGTACAGCATAAGGTGTGTGTAAGAGAATGAATAAGTAATTAAATACAGCAACATGATTAATGCACGGGAAGTTAGTCTAGCTCCAGTGATGTACTTCTTTGGCAAAATGTGCCTAAAACAGGCTATTAGACAGAAGAACCAAAGACTATCTTGGTGCTTAACTGGTATTGGGCAGTAAACATGCAGATCTGTGCCAACTTACAGAAATTAAACATACCTCTTAACTGTACAAAGTATGTATGTGAATGTAAAGCCTTATTATACTTGTGTAAGTCTTTATCTTTACTGCTGTTGACCTCGGGTCGTGGCTGAAAAGGGTCAATAGACCAACCCACTTACTACTTGGCTAACAAACAGCAGTCAAAAAGTACATAAATAAACTGATCAGAATTTTGTAGAACATCCTTGATTTTGCTTCATATTTATGCCCTGCTCTTGTGAAATGTTTGATTTTCTGGTAAATCACTCAGATCATACCTCTCAACTCTCCAGAATTTCACAGAATGTCCAGATTGTTGCCTCATATTTTGGTCCCTTCTTCAAAAATTGTGGGGTTTTCTGGAAAGCTATTGAAGACTGCACTCACTGAATAATGAAACATTTGAATCTGAGATTTCATACCCATCCAGAAATGCATGCTAATGCAAAACCCATTATTCTAGCAGCTTTCTATGTTTATAAGAGCAATATTTAAAATCTGTACATGATTTTGGCTATTTATTCACCCGTCATTTTGGCTTTGTCCAGAATTCTTAAGCAAAAGTTGAGAGGTAGGCAGAGGATTACAGTCAGTCACTAATACCAGACATTACATTTTCATACTTCTATTAATCAGAAAATGCATGTTGGAGCAAAACTTCTTCTATTAAAATTTTAAATGACTAAGTAATGTTTAAACATTGTCCCAGGTTTTGAGCTTTTATTCCCCTGATATTGTTGGCTTTGTCCAAATTTCTTGATGAAAGAAGTTGATTGCTATAGCTCAGAAACACTTGCATGGGCTTTTCCATGGTAATTGTGAGCTCAGGCAGCCAGAAAAAGATGATTTATCACTCAAATCATATTGTTCTAGTTGCCTGACCTTATAGTTACCACAGAAATGCCAGTGTGAATATTTCTGTTTAATCGCTGTATCTGGCAGCAGGTTTCAGGGCATATTGGGCTGTTTAAAGTGTGTTGGGGGAGGCATGTGTTCTTTTTGTATCAGCAAAATAGGGAATGCAGCTCAGTGAGTCAGAGGTTCAGGACTGACCTCAGTTTTTAGCTTTTTTGTTGAGACCCATCCCTGTGGGGCTGTAAGATGGTCCATGTTTACATCAAGCTTGCTTTTACCGGTAGTCTAGTTTATTATGAATTATTCTGTGTTTTGACTCATTACTATGCATGAGTTTGTCAGTCATAATTTATGATCTTTTGTTTTCATTAATCATATATTTAGTTTTCCATGGGTAAAGCTGTAATTGAAAGGTTGATCTGATAATAGATAGCTGGTGAGTTAAAGTGCTTATGATAAATAAAATCTGAGTTGTTCTGGCGACTAAGTCTGTTTGAGTTTTTCTTCAGATCTTTTATGGAAGAGGAATTAACATCTGAAGTTTTGGACTGTTTATTATTGCTGCTTTTAATTCTAAGTTTAAGAGTTTTTATTTTTCATATTTTTCTAATAACAAAAAGTGAAGTGAAAGCAGACTGCTATTTTCACAATCGGGATGGCTGCCTCCTCGCATCTCTGCTGTGGCTACCTAAACAAATTATATTCTTCAACTATTGAACCTAACACATTAATTCTGGGAGAATTCAATTACCTGTCCATTAACCAGCAAACATATACCATGAACAGTAAATATACAAAGAAGTTCCTGTTCCTGGACATCATCAACATTTAAATAAGACATATTAGGATTTGAATATACTTACTTTGTCCTTACAAATGTAGCAGCAATATGCTTCACAGCTGTAGTTGCCAGTCATTAATGAAATCAAACCTTCACCCTGTCCTTTTTTCGATATGGATGCTGCCTGAGTTTTTTGATTACTTTTTTTCAGTTCACTCTTTTGCCTTTAGGGATTTCTCCAGGACCAATTTTCTATCAATGTCTTATTTAAAAGTTCTTTTCTCATGGGGATTCCACAGAGCATGTAGCTGCATGTACCAATGATTTCTATTCTTCTGTAAATTTCCTCATCAAGTCACCTATTCCCATCTGCCACAAATGCAATGCCAATTTAGAAACATGCCCAGTGGCACAAATCTGCTATCGACAAGCATTATAATAAATGGAATAAACTACTGGCCCTAAGAAATAAACTTGAGTCATCCCTTGCAAGAAGGGAAGTAAAAAAACAAAAAGTAACCAAAAAACTCAGGCATTAGAGCTACATCTGAAAAGCCTAAGAAAGAAAATACTGCTACCTCACCCAAAGGTAACCACAAAGCTTTTTATTGTCAGTAATTTTGGGACCAATACTCACCAGGGTATTGCTGTACAGGTAACTGTCCCAATTTTCCAAGAATGTCCAGATTTTAGCCTTATATTTTTTGGTGATCATCATAAATGTTTTTCTGGCAAATTGAGGATTGAAATCAGAAAATAATGACAGATATCCTGCAGAAAATCTATGCTAACGCAAAACCTGTTATACTATCAACTTTCTAAGTAAATAAGAAGAATATTTAAAATTGTCTCTGTTTTAGGGTCTTTGTCCCCCATTCTTTATTGCTTTGTCCAGATTTCTTGCACAAAGAGGTTAAGACGTATTCTTCCAACACATACCCTGTTCTGCAACAGATAGACAAAATATTGATGGATACATTCCATTAAAGCCCTTCTTCTTATCGCCTCTCAGTTTCTCCACTTATTCCTTTCACTTCACTGCACTGCCGCTAATGTATTTGTTTAAGTTTGTTAACTGGTAGAATGGACTCGTCTGACAATCTCTTTTAGCCATATCTTCGACCACAAGAAAAAGGCATATTTTTTTTTAATAGTTTGCAATATTATGCTTGACAAATAGTAGTGTCATAACAGAGGAAAGGGTGTACATACACACTTAGTTTCTATTAATTCTTGCCAAGTAATATCTTGGCTGAGACAAAACATACAACATTTCAGTTTTATGTATTACAAGAATTTTACGAAATGTCAAGATTATGCACATTGGTCAAATGTAAATGCAAGCAAGGAATAGACAGTCTGTGAAATGGAATGATAGAACTGGAAATCCCTATTTGAAAAGGAGCAGAATTAATGCTATATATTAAGGGCATAAATATTGCAGCTATGGAAAAACTACAAGGGTGATTGCAACAATAAGGTTTATAAAATATAGCCCAAGACAAAGGTTGTCAAAATGTAAAATTTAAAAAAAATATATGGTTTAAAGAATATAATAAATGCAACGATTTTGTCTCAAATGCAAATAGTTGACCAGGTTTACATAAACAACTGTATCCACTTTGTTTCCCTAGAAATTTAATAGCTGTTTTTGAAAAAAATGAGAAATAGTATTAATTTATTTTAATTCATGATGTAAAGAATTCCAGCTGGCTGGTGGATATTTAGCAAAAACATTTTCCCCTATATTAAGTTGAAAGGTGGCATAACAAGGAACAATGCATTGTGATTTCTGAGTAGATAGTTGAATAGGTTTTTATTTTATTGCTAAGAGGTGGCAGTAGGACTCAGGACTCATTTAAGAAATTGTTAGTTAGGATATTGAGAAAAAGTGATGCCCTTTATTTAATGGAAGGCCAGTTTGTCATATATATATATATATATATATATATATATATATATATGTGTGTGTGTGTGTGTGTGTGTGTGTGTGTGTGTGTGTGTACAGTGAAGAGCATTACATCGAGAGACATGGATAAGCCTAAAAATTTTATTTTTAATCTTATGAAGGGTGTGTTCTTGTCAGCATAAAATACTGCCTCACTGATTTTCTCTTCTGTCTATTCAGTCTTACTCTGTCTTCGGATTATGTGCCTAACATCTGGAGGACAGCTATTGTGGTATCCTACCATAGCTATGGCATTACTGCTAAACAATTAGACTTAGCGGCACCATTTGTAAAATAATGGAATGTATCATTATGGAGCTGCAAACAATGATATTTGTATATTGCAAATTCTCTTTTTTGACTGGTTTGGCTTTGTGGAAGGTAGGTCTTGCCAAGTAAATCTGGTGACTTTCTTTGAGAGTGGCATTGATGCATCAGATGATGGCAGATGAATGCATATTGCCTCTCTGGGATAAGACAAGGCCTTTGATACTACCCTGCACTTTGACATTCTTGAGAAGCTGACCCAATTAAATGTTAAGCCCTTTGTAACCTGAAGAGCAAGTTGTATCTCAAGACAATATACACATAGTCAGAGTTAGAGGCTCACTTTACTTGAAAAGGCAGGTCACTACTGGCAGTCCACAGAGTTATTTTTGTTGAGGGGACACTCCTCTTCTGCATATGCATCACTGATATCCAAGCTAGTGTCAAATGTTTCTGGCAGACTGAATCCACTGATGACTGCAAACATAGAGCTGTAATCAACTCATTAGAGCCCATCCATATTCTTCAAAGGACTTAACCCATACAAACTCCTGGTGTAAACACCATGGTCTTTAGCTAAATGGAAATAAACTTGTTATTGTTCTGTTTGGAAAGCAAAAACAGCCCCACCTCATAAATGATGCCTCCCAAAACAGATATTATTGTAAGAGATCCATGTACATTTGTGAGAAAAGAACTCTCTTTTGACTACCACATATCAACTATTATTAAGCAGTTCTTCAGCCTAGTACAATTAGTAACTAAACACATATTCCCTATGTCCAAGGCAGCTATTCTCCATCTCTGATCCTCCCTTGTCAGACATATAATAGAATGTAATGATCCTTGCAGGTGTCTATCCAGGCACATTGCCCAACAAGAAAAAATATTACACTGCCCCATGAAGAAAATCATAGGTATGAGCCCCCTGAGATACACAGAATGTCTTAAGTCTTAACACATTACTCTAGCTATATGTGGCAATGTTTTCTTAGCATAAAAGGCTGCAAATACCCCTGCCCTACTTGATCTTTTACATGTTTGTAAAATAAGTGCAAACACCAATATCCATTCTAGGTATCTAAAGCTAGAATAACAGTAGAATGTTAGCACATCCTTTTGGTGACATAGATAGCTCTCCTAGAAGATCCTCTACCTATGGAATGAACTCGCTTTCCATATCAAACAAAGTAGCTCCCTAACTATGTTTAATCCAGCCTGTATGGGTGAAAGGGAATCTTTAAATTCACCAATTGTTTAGCTCATCATACCCTTATGGACTGATGGAGCAAGTAGTTGGAGCTGCAGTGGTTAGGGTCCTAATGGTCTAGTTGGCTGGTAGCTCAGTATACCCCTATGAATCTGTGACTTAAACCTGTCAGTATTATGAAGGCCTCCTGCAGCCAGTGATTCTTTTGTATTTCAGCAATCTTCAAAGTCTTGGTGATTTTGATTACAAAGATTTCTGTTTTGCTGTTTAATTGACAAACGAATGATGTGATCTTCCAGTGTTACATCACAAGACATTAAGAAAAGTCCTTAAATAGGAAGACTTAAAATGGTAGTCTGCTGTCTGACTTTATTACCATGGATATTCCTAGTATAGTGTGAAATGCTTTATCTGATACTGGGATAGCATTGTATGCGCCAATGAAAATGTCATTGGTTCTGTAATGCAGAGTTTTATAATGTGAGGTAATGCCAGCTATGCCAGGATAATTAGGGCAGTGGATGTGTAACATATGCCAGCACAGCTAACTGGAATTTTGTAAAGAATTACATGTCATTTGTATATCAAACTGATTTGTACAGATGCTTATGTTGAAAATGTATATGTAAAGTTGCTTGCGTTAAATATCTATCAACAGTGTATTCTGCTGGACAGAAAAAAAATGTACATTTATATCAGACTGTACTGTTGTAAATAGGATACTGGAATAGAAGAGGTTAATCTCAGTCCATCTAACTTTGAATAATAGTAATAAATTAAAGTACTTAATTTAGGCCATAAAGACTGTATCTTGCAGTTCTGACTGCAGCCAGAGACTAAATGTTTGTCCCAGAAGATGGTTTATTAGCTCCTGTACAAGGAGTGGAAGTGGTTATTGTTTTATGACTTCCAGAATCTATTTCAGAGCTTAGTAAAGCTCTTGTGTGTATTAGTGACACATATGTGCTAAATCTTGGCAGCTTCTAGCAATGGGGGTGGCATGAGAACCAGAAAAGTCAGATGACCAGATGTATGTGATGTCATTCTGTAATCTAGGGCAAAAATGATGTTTAAATATCAGATGAGAGATAAGTCTCAGAGCTCTCTATATTTGGAACCTGACAAAGAAGGATCCCTCACCTACTTCATCTTGCCATGCTCTAGTAAGTGACCAGGGAATAATAATTCTTTAGATCAGCCAGGAAACTATAGATTAGTCAAGTACTGTTTTTATGTATCTGTGTAAATCTATTCATATGTGTTATTTTAATATTTCCCGTGATTGACACCCTGGTGTTTATTGTAAAGAGATAGTCCATATTTTCATAATCTTTTATTATTTATTATTAAATTTATTTAAACTTTTTCATTGTGGCTGGTCCTTTAGAGAATATTTTAACTTTTGAGAACTCATATCTATTTGGTTACTCTGTGGCCACTCCTGAAAGCCTTACTGTATTGGTCAGACACTATCATTTGCATTAATATTAATTTCACTCAGCCTAATTGGGTACCCTTTTAAGAGCCTTAGAGTAGCTGGCTTTGGAGTGTCTGGTGGCAGTGTAACTAACTTATAGTCTAGGCAGAAGGGGGCATAGTTAGTAAATGTCTGCCAGCCTTTCCCAGGTGTGTGTGTGTGTGTGTGTGTGTGTGCGTGTGTGTGTGTGTGTGTGTGTGTGTGTGTGTGTGTGTCTGTCTGTGCACACACAAATAAAATTCCTCCTGCTTGGCCCTCTGGACGTGTGCTCCTACAGTAAGTTATGTTAGGTCCAACTATTCCTTTGTTGGAAGATGCCCAGACCCTGCAAGCACGGATCCCTTTACGAGCAAATGACTGGACCTCACAGTAACTGTTTCTGAAAAAGAAAACCTTCAATAATTAAGTGTAGGTCCACCATTAAGGAGTTGCTTTCTAAAATAGTATTTACAAACAGTTCTTACAAGGGAGCACTGCTGAGGGCAGCCAAAGCACTATACTCTTTTGGTTGTAATTCATGCTAAGTGCTCCTTTCTGTATAAGCTGCTACCTGTTTTTGGTCCAAAATTGATTTTGTATTTTACAGCCTCTAAGCTCATTGAAATTTGATGTTTGCACCCTCCTTCATTACTGTGCTGATGAGAACATTAATATCTCTCCATCAGACTAACAGAGAGAAATAAGCTGCTGTACAATAAAAATTCCATTGCTGAATAGTACAACGCACCTGATAGAAATAGCTGTACAGATTCTTTTGTTGTTGTCCTTAGTCCACGCCACAGTAATGGTATCTGGTGTAACCTGCTCCTTTCCCCTTCCCTCCCCTTATTCCCACCGGCCCTACTTACTCTAAATATGTAGTCTAAGCATTTTCTTCCCTGCAACATAATTATCCAGTCAACCTCCATCTGCTCACCTCTCCCACATACTCCTCCCTCCTCTCAGACCTTAAACCACACCCCACTCTTTAACCTTATGTCCTCCTTACTCTGCACATTTACAACATTCCCTTGTCCTCCAACCCCCAAAACCAACAATCTCTCAACCTACCCTCTCTAACCATGATACTAAATTTGATAGTAACTTTCCTGCTACTTCTGCTCACCTCCCTTTCATCTTATCATACCAACCTTTACTATTTAAAACCAACACCAACCTTATCCTACTTCAGTAAGAGCTAGTTTATCTCTACATCATTTATCATCCTTCCTTCTTTACATAACATCTCATTTACTCACCTATTATATTACAAAATATTCCAATTACCCCCACCTTCTTTGTTAGAGATAAACTTAAACATCTTAATCACAAGTTCTTTGCTCCCATACCCAACCCATCAGTCACCATCCTTTTGCTAGTAGGTGGCATCCACCCTAACCCAGGGCGATCTACATCACACCCAGTCTCTGCTCAAACAATCCACCCCCTAAACCAGCTAACCACTATTCCCATCAACACTGCATCCCCATCTTCCTGTATCCCTACCCCCATTCTCCCAAGAACGTATCTATTCTATCCATCAATGTACAAACCCTATTGAATAAAGTTACTGACTTTCATGCATGGATCTCAAATTAATCCCCTCACTTACTAGCACTATCAGAAACCTGGCTTAAATTTCATATCCCTAACACAGATATTCTACCCCCTGGCTACAACATCTACCAACTAGGTAGAACCACAGAAAAAGGGGGAGATGTGGCCATCCTATACTCTGACTACCTGACCCTCTCTCCCCTACCTGTTACTATACCAGACTTTCACCCTACAGGAATTCTTATTGTAAATTGCCTCCTAAACAATCACAAAAAGCTTCCTATCACCTCAATATATATCCCACCTGGCAAGAATATCCCTATCATTGAAAACATACTTTCCAGGGTGTCACAAAATATAGCCTATGAAACTATCCTGCTAGGAGATGTAAACATTGATTGGAATACCCTTGATACTGACTCCCCTGCCCAAAGCATCAACTTGTTTGGCTGTAATCAGCTAATTACTACCCCTGCAAGACTTAAAAAAACTCCAACAAAGGCACAACATGTGACTGGATCCTAACTAGCAACCCCCATCTGTACCATAACCCTAGAACACTTTCTCATGCCTTGGGTGATCACTTACCCATCAGTATACAAATATATACTCCACAGCTAAATAAATCATATCTACACAAATTCTGCAGTTAACTCACTGACTTCAACCCCACCATTCTCAATGATAGACTCTCTTCTATTAATTGGTCTAACCTACACTCACTTCCTCTCAATGATGTTGTGCTCAAATTCAGTAACATCTTTCTTGGCATACTCAACTCCCTAGCACCCCCTTGCAAAATAAGAATAAAATCAAACTATGTCCCCTGGCTCAGTAAAGATACTTGTACACTAATGCACAAAATAGACTTTGCCTGGAAAACATGGCAAAAAGAAAAATCCCCTGCTCACCACCAATTATTTAAAGAAATAAGAAATGGTACCAAAAAAACAATATATATGATAAGAAAGCTTTCTACCTCAAAGCACAATCAACTTATCAATCCAACCCCTAAAACTTCTGGAGAAATATCAACTCAGTCCTTCATCCTGGTAAATCTCAAACTCCCAGCCCTTACCCAAGCCTTGCAGACCAAGACACTGCCTCTGTCCTTAACCAGTTGTTTTATTGATACCATTAGCAAACTAACAAATGGCAGCCACAACCCCCCAAAAAATACTACCTCAAATCACAAATATTGAAACCTGTTTCTCTCTCAACCCTATCTCAACCTCCTACATAAAGTCTCTTCTTCTAAAACTTAAACTTTCCTCTCCCTGTGCTGACAGTCTACCCCCCACTTTCTCAAAGTAGCAGCTAACACTATTACCTATCCAGTCTAAATACCTGTTAATAGATCTATTAAAGAAGCCACTGTACCCAACATCTGGAAGTCCTTCTACATGATTCCCCTTTACAAAGGCGGCAACTCCACTGACTCCTCCAGTTATGGACCCATTGCTATACTATCCCCACTATCTAAAATTCTCTGAAATTACATACATAACCAGATACTGACATTCATCATCCACTAACCTCCTGACTCCTTCCCAACATGTATTTCTACCAAACCACAGTACCTCTACAGCCCTTCTATTTTTTACTCACACCATTGCTGAAGCTAGAGATAACAAATTGGTCTCATATCTGTTCTTAGACCTTTGAAAAGCATGTGACATGGTATCACACTCCAAACTACTAAACAAACTGGCTAACTTAAATCTTTCCACCTCATCTCTCCCTTGGTTCTCCAGCTATCTCATAGACACTGACTACAATCAGTCAAATGGCAGTCTTCTTGTTCTACTTTTCTACCCATACACACTGGCATACCATAGGGAAACCTTCTTTTTAACATTTTTACCAGTGACCTCCATTCCTCCACTACCCCCTCTACCCTCATACAGCATGCAGATGACTCTGCTCTGATCACATCCTCAAACTCAGTTTCACAACTTCAGACACACAAAAATCTTTCCTTTCAGTTGAAAGCTGAACCAAATTTGAGTTAAAGTTTAGCCTCCTAGGCCAAGAACAACCACAAAGCATTATTTAGCTATGTCCACAACCTCAAAGGCAATACACAATTGTGTGCAGAGTTCATTGTAAATAGAGTCACCTATACTGAGCCAGAAGATATAGCAAACCTCCTGGCTGATAAATTCAGCTCCAGCTTTACTCCTCTCTCCCCCGCAACCTTCACTCAGAAAATATCAAATATAACTCCCCCCACTATCACTAGGGTACAGGTCCTTAATGCTCTTTCTAAGACCAAGAACACTGTATCAATGGGTCCAGACAATATCCCAGGATGCCTTCTAAATAGCATGAAACATGACCTATCAGGGCCTCTGGAATTACTATCTAACTGTTGCCTCCAAACAGGCTTCATGCCTCATGAATGGAGAAAGGCAACAGTCATCCCTCTGCACAAAGGTGGGCCATCTACAGAACCTGGAAACTACAAGCCCATAAGTATCACTAGTCTTATATATAAAACCATGGAAAGAATTATCATGGAGATGATCAATAGTGATATAGTAAACTTCCAGACACTGGACCCAACCCCGTTTGTTTTCGTCAAGGTCAGATCATACCTACGCAAGCTGGTGGACTTCTTTGAGGAGGTCACCAAAGCAATGGATGAGGGCAGAATCGTTCATACTGCCTACCTTGACCTGGCCAAGGCATTTGACACAATACCCCACTCAGGCATTGTTGACAAACTCAAGAGGTTAGGTACAAACCTGCATCTCACTAGGTGGATAGCCAACTGGCTCACAAACTAGACCCAGGAAGTTAGAATTGGGGAGTCCACCTCTACAAAGAGGCCAGTCACAAGTGGAGTCCCTCAGGGATCAATCCTTGGATTGCTCCTTTTTGGCATTTACTTCTGAGAAGCAAGTCCAGTGTCAGTGGTCTCTGGCCGACTAAATTTGCAGATGATTGTAAATTAGGAGCTATCATTGAATCTCACACTGACACAAATGTTCTCCAGGAGGGGCTTCACAGACAAACAACTGGGGTCAGAGTCATGGACTAAAACTAAATGCCAAGAAATGGCTAATAGTATCCTTTGGAAAGTTATCAATGCCTGGTAACTATCCCATTGACAATACACCCCTTAGAGTTGACCCAGTAGTCAGGGACTTGGGACACACATAGATAGTAATCTAGCCTTTGATCATCATGTGTCTACAGTAGTGAGGAAATCATTCTGTGGTGTGCAATTTATAAACAAAGGTATGGCATTTAAGTCCAAGGAAGTCATTGTTACACTGTATTCGGCATTCATCAGACATATCATTGAGTACAATGCCCTCTTTGGTATGTACCTAACTAGGCATATGCAACAAATGGAATGTCCACAGAGGTTCCTCACTAAAAGAATACACGGCGTAAGTAATATGTCCTATGCAGACCACCTCAAGGCCCTATCCCTGTATTCAGTCTCCTACAGGCTTTTGAGGAGAGATCTATGCCTGGCATACAGGGCATTGTCAGACCCCACTCTGATGGCCCTCCTGCATATCCACAAAACAGACAGTACCAGAATTACCCATTCTAAAGACTGAAATCTTGCCTGTGATATAAATAGGACCTGCTGGAGAGATAGGTATGTATCCCAGAGACTACCCCATCTATGGAACAGGCTCCCCATCCATGTGAAGCAGAGTTCCTCCCTAATCCAATTCAAGTGCAACTTGGACAATTGGATGGGAAACCGAAAATTCATCCCTGGTTAGCCCCTTGTGGTCATTGGCCTAGTAAACACATATGACCCTATGACCCTAAATGAAAATCAGCTTATTTTGAATCCTAAAAAAGCAAACCTCCTTCTCTTTCTCCCCAGTGCCATTGATCACCTCAAGTTATCCTTCTCCATCTCTTCTCTAAATAAAACCATCATTAACATTGAAACACACAAAATTACTAGGAATGACAATTGAAGACCAAAAAAAAATTTGACTCACACATCCAGCAATTGATTGAGACTAATCAAAAACTTGGTCTTCTATATTGCAACAAAAAATGCTATCCTCTTATTCCAGACTCTCCCTGATCCAAGCCTATCTACTTCCCAGTCTGCTCTATGGATCCCCAGTTCTTACTAACCTTCAGCCCTGCCTATTCTCAAAACTGGAACAAACACAATAAAACTGCAAAACTTTCAGCTAACTTACCTAATTCCACCCACCATTGTCTTGCTCTTAATAAGCTACACTGGATTGAACTTCCCCATTATCTCAAATTATCTCAACTCAATAAACCCATTGCTTGTCCCTCTTTTTCCAGTCTAGTCACTTATTATACACCTTCCTGTCCCTTACACCGTACTGACAAATTCCTCCTCCAAACGTATACAGTAGGTCTGAAATGAACATTGGTAATCTTTTTTATAAATCCTCCATAACAAAATTTTGGAACAACTTCCTTGCCAATTTACATAGAATTACACACCCTAACAGCTTCAGAAAAGAAGTAAAAAACTTTCCCCAGAAAACCTGGCTATGCCCCTGCCAGGACTCAACCTAATCCTGATTCTGTCATCTATCTGTCCCACTTTTGAGCAGTAAGTTTTCTGGCTCTGCTCTATTTAGGTAATGCTGTTGAACTATATAATCTGTATGGAATGTATCATGCTGGGTCTACTTTAACAACCAACAACTCAAAAACACAATAACCCTAACACACTTAACCCTTCCATCACTATCACACACTTACCTCACCTTTCCACCTAAATTGTACACTTACAAATCTGTCACTATCGCACACTTACCGGATCGGTCTTTGAATATCACCTACCTGATCTTCTGGGTGTCGGTGAAGTGGCGGTTCGGTTATTCAAAGTAGACCCATCATGCTAATATCATTATAATTACTTGTTTATTCATTATGTTTCTGTTTTCTCTTTTACTATGTATATATACTGTGAAATTGTCTTTGTTACTTTTTTGTGAAACCTATTACTGTATAATTGTAATTATTTTTCTTGGAGTTTTTTTCCTCAGGTCTCCACTGTGCTCAGTTGGACCAACTTGGTTAACAAATGTGAAATAAATAAAAAATAAATAAAATCTCCAAGTGTGTGTGTGTGTGTGTGTGTGTGTGTGTGTGTGTGTGTGTGTGTGTGTGTGTCAGCTGCTTGGAGCAGGGACACAAATCACTGGTTTCACAGAGAGAGTGGTGAAGGACTTGGCTTGGACATTTGGCTGAAGACTCAACTGTATAGCTGTGCCAGTGGGGAGTCTTATTGGGAATGTGGAGACAGAGAGAGAGAAACCCAGACCCTGGACTGAGTGTGTTCCCTGTGTGCTCTTAAGGAAAATGGTGCTTAATGCAGAGAGTTGCATCTATTTTTGTTCCAGGTGAACATTCCTCTCCAGTGTCAGTGGTGGGGATTCTGGCTCCTTGATTACTGGCCCAGTGAGGGGACATCACACAGAGTATAAAATAATAACTGTATTGACTAAAATTGTAGTCAGTGCCATTTATTAAGCTGTAGGCATGAAGAGTATCTTCTTTCTGCAGTCCATTTTATATATTATTTTTCCTATACCTGCTTACCACAAAACCTCTCCTTGATTGGATATTACACTATCATTTGCAGTCCATCACCCAATTATCTATTATTGCTTTTGGCAGTGTCCAGACAGTGTAAGCATTTTTCATTTTATGGCTTATCCTCTAATCTGGCACTGATATGAGTACATGCAACACTGCAAAGCTCACCTATGCTCCCACTGTTTGTACATGCATGCACCCCTACGTGCACTGATAAAGGCTAATTTCAACAGCTTGGGAGGCCATGCCCCATGTCTTGTTGGCATCAGCTCCCTGTTTTATGGCAGACCTTCTCTCTCCAGCCAGGGCACTGTCACCAAAGCGGTGGCATTAACCAGGCAGGAACTGCCATACTTCTTCACCAGAATGGGCAAGCGCTATCCTCCCTGGTTACACCATCAAGCACCCAAGCTGGTTGAACTAGGGTTAGCTGGGCTGTAGTCCGGGCGTTAACCTGTATGTCATCAGTGCATGCCCTTCCATGGACTGTTTTGGTATCTCAGTCATCTCTAGATGCACACGCTTATTCCTAGCAATGGTAGCTTGCCATAGCATGTCATTTCGGGGAGCAGTCTCTGTTGTAAGATTCATTAGAAGGAACCTTATTTTCTCTTTTACTGTAGCCTTTTCCTTGAATGTGATTGGGTGTACTTCATGGGAGCTGTCCTTTGCTATTTTCTTGAAATGAATTTGGAATAGTTAGTCTAGTACATTTTAGCAGGTATTACTCTCTGATGCGAGTAGTTCATTGCAATAGTTGTTCCATGTCTTCAAAATGTCTGCCTGTGGATCGTCTATAGTTGTTTTGTACCATCTATATATTATGCAAAATGTCAGGGTCCATCTTTCTATGTGGATTGATCATTTGATCATAATATTATTGATGTTTGTCTCTTAGAGGTTTGTCATATCAGCAAAACAGGGTCTTTTATAAACACATGAAAGTGTTCACACAAACATACAATGGCTAAGGACTCTTTCAATATAAGAATAATGTTGTCTTATTTGGTATGAGATTAGCATGCATAAATTTTGCCCTGCTGATTTGTTTTTGATTCAGCACTGCAGCTAGTTCTGCAGCACATTAATCTACTTTAAAGATGTATTGCTGTTATAGTTAAAACAGGCTATCACTGTATATGAATGCAAACTCTTTAACGTTTCCTCTATATTTTTTATGTCTTAACATCTTATTGAAAATAGTTCATAAGAGGTAACTAGGCTAGAAACCCCAGGGGGGCCTTTAAAAGCCTGGCCATACTTCCTAATAATTACAGCCCTTTTACATTATCTGTATTCATTCGTTTGATTGAGCAGTCATTCTAGTAAAATCATTTATGAAAGCTGCACTGTAATTTGTCCTGAAATGTTTGATATTGTTTAGACAAGCAAAGTCATGCAGTGCTTTGACTTATGTAAGATCAGGTGGTATAATGTTTTGAGAGAAGATGAAACTATAAGAATCAAGCTTTTCTTTTGTGAAATTCATAGTTATTAAATACTTGTTGTAGGGTTTTGCTATGCTCTTTCTTGGTCTTGCCAAAAGTTATGGAATCCTCACTGAAGTTTTTAATATGTGGTGTATCTTAAGTCAGAAGTTGAGTGGGAAATTAAAAGATTCATATCTGCTGCAGAACTGACAGTAAACATGAGACTTTTATTTTTTCCTTACAATGGAATATGTAGAAATGATATTTATGAGCCTACTGTTAGGATGGAGTTTCCGCTGATGGTAGCCTGAATTTAAGAATGTTTGCTGAATACAGCTGTTGCATTCAGCTCTATGATCATGCTTTATGCTGTTGCCATGAAGCGTATTTCGCTTTTCTTGGCCTAATTAGCCTAACTAGCATTTTCACATTCACATATATCTTCACTCTTTTAAACTGAGGGCATAATGGTTTAACATCTGGGGAGACCCAAAGTGTTAATACTGTTTATCAATGATGTCTTGTTTTTTAAATATTTTAAGTCCCCCTCTACATTTGTCTTAGATGAATCCTGTCTGATTGTGCAATAGCTGTGACAGAGTTGTTGTGTCTTTCGGCTTTTTCCCGGTTAGGGGTCACCACAGCGGAACTCCGGTCTGCTAATGATTGGTAGTTGATTTTTACATGCTGAGTTACCAGCCCTGACGCACAACCTTCAACGAAGGTACGCCCATTCATGCATGTCTCTACGCAGAAGACGGTCTAGCTGAGAATCGAACTGGACAGCGTCTTACTGTGACAGAGTGATCTCTATAATGTTTGACATGATGTTTTTTTTTTCACATTGCCAGTGTCTTTAAATACTTCAGCAAATTGGGGTAAATGTAGTATCCCCCCTTCATTTCCATTATTTATATTTTTTCTTTATTTGTATCAGATTTAATTCCTTAAAAGTTGGGTAACTTGACAAAAGACAGCATATCCTTAACTCATTCTCAACAATGGACCTCTGGAGGGTTGCACTATAAATTCTAACGGGCACAGTGTAAGTTTGGATAGAATCACAGAGCGTACGTTTGGATAGAATCAAATTATGTTGTCACATTTCAAATAAATGTTCATCATCTCTGGAACCATAAGAGATTCCAAAAAGTGTAAACTGCAAATTCTTCAGTACAAACTATATTTATAGTAGTAATATTCTTTAAGTTGATTTTATAAGTCACAGTGAATACAGTAACAATTAAGTTTGCAATATTTTGTAAACATCTCATATCTCGGCAAACACTCACGTTACACACACTGTCAGCAGCATTTTGTTCATCCAGCTGAGAGCTTTCATATGAGGTTAACCAGTTCTGTCTTTGCTACTTGGTTGTCAAGATAGTTAGCAAAACAAGAAATTTATGACAATGTAAATAATTAATATATGAACAAAAATAAATCTCTTTACCTTTACTAGCCAGAGGTCAAATATCAGTACAGTTGTCTGCCATTCTGTAAGTTTTAAGATAAAATCTTTAATACTTTGTATGTAACATGGTTTTGGAATTATTAATGCAAATATGAACAAGCAATATTTGATATCTAGAGGCGTCAGTAGGGTGCAACTGCAGAAACACCTGGAGGTGTCACTGGGTGGTAATGAGTTAATAGTACACAAATATTACTTTGGTTTATTTATTGCTCAGTTTCATTGCTGCATCACTACAACTTCTGTGTTTAAGTGGTTAATTGGAATCCCATGCAGATATTTGATTTGATGTCTTTCTTAGTAAGTGCAGTGGTTTTAATTTCTTGATAATGTCACAGGTAATTGTCTTCACCGATGCTCCAAAATCAGTTAACATCCCTACTTTCTAATTCTGTAAGTTAAACTTCACTTCTTGTCAAAGACTTGGATTAATCTGGTTCTCTTTGTGCTGATGCCACAATCACAGCTGCTAATTTGACCACTTTGGCCTGATGCATTTGACTCACTTATGTGTGAAGTCTTGTTTATTTGTTTTAATCATTTTAGTTTGTTTACCAGGGTAGTACAGTGATAGACCATTTACAGGCACAGCTCAGATGAAGAGATTCACAAAAAAAGAACATAGAACAAATTCATAAACACACTGTAATCACAGAGGGCAGATAACCCCGTAGACAAGATTAATTAATTTTATTAGTAAATACAGGAGGGAAGCAGCAGCCAAGAAAAGAGGATCAAAGTAGAAATGATACAGGTGTAGATGGAGTTAGGTTATTTGTTCAGTGAAAAAGCACTTGCAGTCAGAGTGTTCATGAAATTGTCTTTCGAGTTAAGATCTGAAGGCGGGTAAAGAAGAGACTTCTCATTACTTCTGAGTGATGCTTCCAGGTGCATATGGAGTTAATTCCTACTGACGACTCTAGGCATCAAATATTGTTTGTTTATATTTGCAGAATTAATACCAAAACCATGCTATGTACAAGGTTTTAAAAGATTTCATCTTAAAGCTTACACAATGGCAAAATACAAACAAAATAGAGTAAAGAAGGCACCTCAGCCGAAGTACTGGTGTATGCTCACACGTTGCTGCCAAAATTAAAAACGAATGATCCCAAGGTCCATAAACGTAACCAAATTTATTCACACATAAAATACAAAGAATAACGTCGACCTAGGTTTCGTTCACAACGAACTTCATCAGAACAACAAACTGAAATAAAAACCTTCTTTAAATAACCAAACCATCACCTCCAAGTGATACCTATTATTCAATTAGTAAACCAAACAATTGCTTAAAGGAACCTTGGAAAATTCAGTTAAATATTGCACTCATTTAAAGTTATACTGATCCTACCCATATGTTTGTATATAAATGCATAAATGTTAACATCTTGTAAAGTAATTGACAGAAAATGATTGTGTAAAAAATGATAATAAATACATATATACATAATGATAATATATTACCCGTATGAATTAATGATTATTAATTAATAAGCCATGTATGACAATTGTGATATAATATAAAATAATATAATCCATATGCACAAAATGAATAATTATTATGTAGCCGGTAGTTAATGAACACATAAAAAGCACATAAAACCCAATGCGCAATAAAATTTGATGTACTATAATATAATGTATAACCATAATAAATATTAATAAATAATTATAAATGCAAAATATACACTAAACTTATCGAACAGTAATATATCATATTTAAAAAAATATATATACATTTTTGTATGACTATTGCAAAAGAAGTGATTGGAAAAAGACATATTGGATTTTATAAGGCTATATTGAGTAGTAACAGTGGGACACTGATTAATAACCACAAGGACAAACAGGTCGATTTGAAGAAATATATAAGTAACAATATTCCTTTGTATATTACGACATATAATGATACATCATGTAGTATAAAAAATATAATCGATAAAAATTGGAATTTGATAACTGGTGATAAAACAATGGGAGAAATTTTTAAAGGACAAGTTACCTTTGTTTTTAGGAAAGATACATCTTTAGGGATATGTTTGAAAGTTTGAATGTTAATGTAAGAAATTTTTCACATAAACCTTCGGGCAATTTTAAATGTGGTAGGTGTTCTACATGTAAGTTTTTGATGCCTACGGGTACAAATGTGATAGTAAACAAACATAACATTTATATCAGTCAAAATATTAATTGTTATACTACCAATGTAGTCTATATTGCAAAATGTCAACAATGTGAAGGATTTTATGTCGGAAAAACTAGTAGACATTTGAGGGATAGGATTAGGGAGCATTTATTAGACATAAAGAATAAAAAATTAACAAATGCATTAGCTAGGCATGTAAATCAATATGGAAATCATAGTTTTAAGTTTTTTGGTGTTTCTCATCAATTGTTAGATCCCCAGGGTAAAATAACGAAATATAATTTGGATGTCTTAGAATTGCGGATGCAAATTATTTTAAATGCTCACCAATACCCTGGACTTAATGAACTCATTAGTATAAAGCCTATTTTAAGAATGAAGCATATTAAGGGGTATTGATTTGATTAATTGTATTATATATATATATATATATATATATATATATATATATATATATATATTTTTTTTTAAATATGATATATTACTGTTCGATAAGTTTAGTGTATATTTTGCTTAACAACATTATTTATTAATATTAATATTTATGTGATTATTATTTTAGTTATTGACATACATATGTATTCATATTAGTATGGATTACTAATATTTTATTTATACATAAATCCACTTATTTGCATGGAGCGGTTTTTAATTAACATTTATAATTATTTATTAATATTTATTATGGTTATACATTATATTATAGTACATCAAATTTTATTGCGCATTGGGTTTTATGTGCTTTTTATGTGTTCATTAACTACCGGCTACATAATAATTATTCATTATGTGCATATGGATTATATTATTTTATATTATATCACAATTGTCATACATGGCTTATTAATTAATAATCATTAATTCATACGGGTAATATATTATCATTATGTTTATATGTATTTATTATCATTTTTTACACAATCATTTTCTGTCAATTACTTTACAAGATGTCAACATTTATGCATTTATATACAAACATATGGGTAGGATCAGTATAACTTTAAATGAGTGCAATATTTAACTGAATTTTCCAAGGTTCCTTTAAGCAATTGTTTGGTTTACTAATTGAATAATAGGTATCACTTGGAGGTGATGGTTTGGTTATTTAAAGAAGGTTTTTATTTCAGTTTGTTGTTCTGATGAAGTTCGTTGTGAACGAAACCTAGGTCGACGTTATTCTTTGTATTTTATGTGTGAATAAATTTGGTTACGTTTATGGACCTTGGGATCATTCGTTTTTAATTTTGGCAGCAACGTGTGAGCATACACCAGTACTTCGGCTGAGGTGCCTTCTTTACTCTATTTTGTTTGTATTGTGAGGTCGGTTACTGGTTTGTATTGTTACACAATGGCAAACTCAACTGCATTAATACTTGACCTATGTCTAATGCATGTAAAGAGATACTAACTGTTGTTTTATGATATTAATATATAGAGGTATAATGTTCACAGTTTTCTAAATATGTCAACAATAAGTAACACAAACAGAACTCAGTCTCATATGAAAGCTCTCAGCTAGATGATTAAAATGCTGCTGACAGTATGTGTGTAATTTGAGTGGTTGCTGAGATATTGTAAGTTGCTTGCAAAACATTACAAACGTAATAGTGTGCTTACTGTGACTTATAAAATTTTAAGACCTAGAACCTAAAGAATACTGCCACTATAAAAAAAAAGTTTGTGCTGAGGTTTGACAGTTATACTTCTTTCATAATTCTAATTGTTCCAGAGATATGAACATTTGCTTAAAATGTGAGGACATAATTTGAGTCTGTCGACTGGTTTAGGCTACCAGTTACAGTGCAAACTTCCTGAGCTCCATTGGAATGAATTAAAGTGAAGGTGGGGGGATTGCCAGAGTGTGGGTGCAAGAATTGAGAAGGAAGGATTGGCACAGTGCAGTTCACTTTGGGGTGTCTGGAGTGAGGGAGTTAATTGGGAGAGGTTGGAGAGGTTGTAGGGTGTGGTTTTATTATGGTGTTTGGCTGCAAGAAGTGGAAAGGCACCTGGGTGATGTAGATTGAAAATGAGAGACCCTAGAAATAGCTTGATTCTGTATGAGACTGGTAGCTGTTTGGCCTTGGAGAGGGTGTTAAATGTGGTGGTGTTCCATTGGGGAGGAATTGGAAATGAATGTGCAGATTTTGTTTTCAATGGACTGTAGATTGGATGGGTTTTTTTAGAGGCAGTCTTCAGTCTTCCTTGTATAACGCCTTTTTGTTTTAATGCCCTTTTGCCTTTCTTGCTTCAGTCTCTTTCTCTCCGTCTATCTCTTTATTTTTACCTTTGCTTTTCACTGTCCCATTTGTGGTCAAGATTACTTGATACTCCCTGGAAGGATTTTTGCTGAGGTAATATACTTCTTTTTGATGTGTGGATGACACTTGTTTTTTTCAAGATTACCAGAAGGTCTTCCAGCATTACTTGCCACATTTATTCTGAGTCTGTGTTCCTGCTTATTTTGCAATATTTATTTTAAAACATTTCTCTTGTGTTGTAATTATACTGGTAGGCTGCACTGCATTAGTATATCTATATCTGTGTGTGTGTGTGTGTGTGTGTGTGTGTGTGTGTGTGTGTGTGTGTGTGTGTGTGTGTGTGTGTGTGTGTGTGTGTGTGTGTGTGTGTGTGTGTGTGTGTGTGTGTGTGTGTGTGTGCGTGTGTGTGTGTGTGTGTGTGTGTGTGTGTGTGTGTGTGAGTGTGTGTGTGTGTGTGTGTGTGTGTGTGTGTGTGTGTGTGTGTGTGTGTGTGTGTGTGTGTGTGTGTGTGTGTGTGTGTGTGTGTGTGTGTGTGTGTGTGTGTGTGTGCGCGCGTATGTGTGTGCATGTGTGTGTGTGCGTGCGTGTGTGTGTGTGTGTGTTTTGCTGTACTCATGTTTTCTTTGCCTCACTTTGTGAGTTTTCTGTTGGCCTTGTACACTATAGTGTGCTCTTTAATGTCTGTCACTAAACTTACATTTCTGTTATAGGCATTTTAGTGTTCTGTGCTGTATAAACTGTTGACTCTCCTATACCACATTTCTGACATTGTGTATAGTGACATGTACATTTTTCTTACATTTAAACTGCTTTCACCATTTCTGTTCAAATGAATTGTTTCTACATCATCTGACATTGGTTCAGTGTAATGAACAGACTTTCTGTCTAACCATATGAAATACTAATGTTGTTTGTCTTGTTTTTCCTGTTTTATTCAGTGCAGCTAGGTAGTTAATATATCTGACCAGTCACATTTGCCATTGTAGCCTTATAATGTGTGCCTCCATGTAAGTATCAAAGTTAGGTTAGCTCTGAATCTGCAGTACTACTTTTATGATTGATGTTCATAACCCGCTTTTAGCAAATGTTATGTCCACTCTCATCGTGATTTATCTCATTCATAGTCTCTGAAGTATTTTAACAAACTTTCTTTAGGCAAGTTGTGTTTGTTTGAATATTCTCTTACATTTGTGTGCAAAACCACTGTGCATTTTCCTGGCTTGGTTGACTTCAATTGTTTTATCTTTGCCAGTTTCTGAATGTTGTCATGCTTGGTGTTTAATTTGTTATGCTACCCAAGATATGCAGTCATTGACCAGACACTTAAAGTAAATGGTACATCAGAAGTTTGTCGGGGGCTTTCATTTGTCATATGGTAGGGTGCAAAATGCATGAAGGCAAGGGGAGCATGAAAGGAATGGATGGGAGGAAAATATTGAAGGCAGTAGGAGGCACACCACTAATAGAGGCAAACAGGGGTTAAGGTGTGAGGGAGAGCTAAGTGCAACATCACAAGAACCAGGAATAGAGAGAAGAAGTTATATGTCAAAGGTATGAAACATTTATAGATGTCTTACAGTATATACTGCCCCTGGGATTCAATAAGGCCTACACTAAGTGTACACCATTCTGAGTGAACAGACAACACAGGCATAACTCACAGCTTCTTGCTCCTAATTTTAGTTTTCATACTGATATTTTTCAACTTTAAATATTGACAGGGATTCATAAAGGTTACCATAAAGTGTAGACTGCATGCATACTTAGTGTAATTTTTTCTGAGTAACTAGAAAGCACAAAACATGTGATAAGAATGTTCTTGAATACATCTCATGTATGCTTAGTGTACAGTAAGTGTAGGCTTTATTGAATCTGGCCCAGATCTTTTTACACCTATTATATATAAAACAAATAAATTAAAAAAGAAGGAACTCTGTTGTATAGCAGGAACATTGCTATCAGCAACACATTTCCCTACAGTGCAGGCAACACTGATTCGTCTCACAACCATTTTGCATGAGACACGATGATGCTGGTGAACTCCTTCCAGTGGGAGCTGAAACAGCGCCTCATCCCAACATAGTCATTATCTGGTGCCATTAGAGTGAACCAATTTTATAAATCACTCCTGTGTGATGGCAGACCACAGATCAGTAGTGAGAGGCAGATTTGTAAGGGAAGCTATGTTTTTCCCCGAGTAGCTACATGTTTGTTGTAGTTCAGTGGAGAGAGGACTAGATATAATGTGAGCAGTACTTGTGTGTATGAGTTAAATGTGTCTATAAATCCCAGGGAACATATCTGATAATGGGAGTTGGGAGGGTGGCCTGATGGTTAAGGTGTTTGCCTTACAAACACAAGGTGCAGAGTTTGAGGCTCACAAGAGCTAATTGGCTAGGCTTTTTTTTTTCAAAAATTTCTTTATTGCAGATGTCCTTCAAGGATGCATCTGCAGTCCTTACAAATGGGTTGTCCTGTCGTCAGGCAGCCCTTCGGTCGGCCGGATTCCAAAGTCTGGGTCTGGCTTCGGCTGGTGTCGCACTTCACCCGACGTCATAGCTGCAGATATTCGGGTATAAAGGCATCAGCCGACGCCATTTTCCCCAGTCTTTCTTGCCGCGTGGCGCCCGAAGCAGAAGCTGTTCGCAAGTGCCGGTCAGTCAGAACCAGAGATTACTACTACCGAATACTACTCCGAAGACTACTAAAAAGCTAAGTACCCCGTTGGGGACTCTTTCTTGCCTCAGCCGATGTCAGAAAAAGTGAATAACTGTTTAACTTGTGGGAAACAAATACCTCATAAGGATTTCCACTCTTACTGCTTACCTTGCTTAGGCCCAGACCACGACGTAGCAGCTTGTCTAGCCTGTGCTTCTTTTAACCGACGGACGCTTAGACGTAGGTCGGAATTTGCTGAACAGTTTTTCGGCTCTGATTTCGCTTATATTATGCCGTCGGATCCACTGACTTCGCAAATCTCCAAAAAACGCAAAGAAAAGGACCGACACTCGCGGTCCGCGGTTTCGGCCGAAACCACGGTTAAGCCAACCGCGAGTGTCTCTGTTTCGGCTGAAACCGAGCAAGCGGTTCTTCCTGCAGCCGAAAACAGACCTTCTACCGAGGTTTCTTCTAACCTCGTGGAGTCGGTTTCTGAAATCCAACCTGCTGTTGTGATTTCTCAGGAATTATCTGACACTATTCCCCTGGATACTTCTACTCCTGCACGTGGAGCTGCTAGGCCTCCCGCAGCCATGTCCATTAAGGCCTTTGCTAGGGCTAAAGCAGCTAAAGCTACAAAGACTGTGCCTGTTAAGACCCCCTCTCACAGGCCCACTTCCAGTTCTCAAATGCTTTCTTTGGCAGAGGATCTTATTTCTTTAATCCGGGGATCCCAACCTCATCCAGATAGGGCCTCTCATCCACCTCCAGAGAAGAGGCCTAGAGCAGAGCCCCCCGAGCCAGTGTCCACAGATGATTCCTCTGATGATCCAGAAAATACAGACCCTCCAGAGACTCCTTATTCCCCTTACGAAGACTCTGATGCTGAAGAGTCCATCCCTTCTGCCTCTCCACCTGAAGAATTTTCCTTTGGGGAAACCTTACATGCCATGAGGGAACAATTTCAGTGGCAGGGCCAAGATTTTTCAGACTCCAGGAAAAGGCTTAGAACCTTTTTACATTTACCTCAACATAGGCCTTTAGCTATACCTCCAGTTCTCTCTGTTGTAGATGATGCATTTAATGATGCTTGCACTGCTCCTGATTCTTTACCTCCGGCCCCTGTTAAGCCCGATAGGTTCTACAGGGTCCCGGACACACATCACCATTTATACAAGGCTCCTTTAGCAGATCGCGAGACTATCTCCCAGGGTCCTAAGGCTGTAGCATGTACCTCTGCAAAAACCCTCCCTCTGTAAGGGAATCCAGGTCCTTAGAGAGATGGGGTAAAAAGTTTACACTTCTGCTACTCTGTCAGCTAGAGCCTTGAACTGTCAATTTCATATGATACAATATCAAGAATTTATGCTAGACCAGTTAACTAAAAAACTGTCCTCTGATGAACCTTTTGATAAGAAGTATGTTCAGGAAATGGTACATAACATTCAGCAAGTTAGTAACCATTCTTTAAAATGTGGCTATGATGCACTGGAGGCTTCCTTTAGATCAGCCATGACTGGCACAGTTATCAGAAGGCATGCATGGTTGAAAGAGCAGACCTTACCGGACCATGTCAAAGCAAAGCTATTAGATGCTCCTATGGACAAGGCTAATTTATTTGGTCCACCTGCACAACAGGTTCTGAAGAAGATGGAGGAGAAAGCAAAATCTGTACAAACAGTGAAGGATTTCTTACAGGTCCAACCTCCAAGGTTTAGCAGGAACTGGCCCTCCAAAAACTGGTCCTT
Organism: Protopterus annectens; assembly: GCF_019279795.1. Classification (NCBI taxonomy): domain Eukaryota; kingdom Metazoa; phylum Chordata; order Ceratodontiformes; family Protopteridae; genus Protopterus; species Protopterus annectens. The sequence goes on along the minus strand of NC_056729.1, from coordinate 1,933,619,420 downwards.
TCCAGACTCCTCTAAAGCCCAGAGAGGCAGAGATAGATGACCAAGAGGCAGAAACCAATCCAGAGGTGCCTACAGGGGACGCCAGTGGCAGGGTAACAACCAGCGAGGCACAGGCGCAGCCACCACCACTGCATCAGGACAATCACAGTGACTTGACTCTGGCACCGCCTACCAGGGAACAAATAGAAGCACCCTTAATCGGAAAGCTAGCTTTATTTTCAAAAAACTGGCATTACATCACAAGGGACAAGTGGATCTTGCAAACTATAGACCAAGGTTACAGGTTTCATTTCCATACTCTACCAGGAAAGAGAGGAATGCCAAACCTACCACCAAATCAAAAGGTAGAAGCTCTAAAACAAATATCTCAATTGCTAAGGATGAGAGCTGTGGAAAAGGTACCATCTATGGAACAAGGAAAGGGATTTTACTCCAGACTTTTCCTGGTACCAAGAAAAGAGAACAACTGGAGGCCTATTCTCGACCTGTCCGCTTTAAACACATTTCTCATTGTCCCAAAATTCAAAATGCTGACTCTACAGCAGCTTCTTCCCATGCTGGGCAAGGAGTCTTGGCTGGTAACTCTAGATCTCAAGGAGGCATACCTGCACGTTCCCATACGAAAAAATTGCAGAAGATACCTCAGATTTCTTGCAGGATCAGAGCATTATCAATTCTCAGCATTGCCCTTTGGCTTATCTACTGCGCCCAGAGTGTTCACGAAATGCCTGGCATCAGTAATTGCTCATTGCAGGCTTCAGGGAATACAAATTTACCCCTACCTGGACGACTGCCTGATACAAGTGGACAACATGAACAAACTAACAGAAGACTTACAAAGAGTCATTTACCTGCTACAAGCCCTGGGATATACAGTCAATATAAAAAAGTCAAGGCTGATACCATCCCAAAGAATAACCTTTTTGGGTGCAGAGCTGGACACATCAAAACAAATGGCATTTCTAACTGTAGAAAAGCAAAAGCAATTACCTCTCTACTTCTTGGCATTAACAAAGCAGAACCATCTGACAGCAAGAAAGGTACTGCAAGCCCTGGGCTTCATGGCATCCTGCATAATACTGGTTCCTCACGCCAGACTGCATATGAGAAAGCTACAGTGGTACCTAAAAAATGTATGGTCTCAACACAAGCACAGCCTAGAAACCAAGATTCCTATAATCCCCTGCCTGAAGCAAGAGTTCCTATGATGGGCTCAGGCCTGCCAATCAAACACAGGATTGCCCTTCTACAACATTCAACCATGCCAAACCATCACGACGGACGCCTCAGACCTCGGTTGGGGGGCCCACATGCTGGACAAGTGCATACAAGGCTTATGGACACAAGACCAGCTACACCTGCACATAAATCTAAAGGAAATGCTGGCAGTAAAATTGGCAATCCACTCATTCAGACCATTTCTCCTACAAGGTCATCTGATGATAAGGACAGACAACACCACAGTGATGTGGTACATCAACAAACAGGGAGGCACACACTCATACCCTCTATGCCGGATGGCACTGGACCTATGGAATGTGGCTCTGAGCTACAACATTCACTTACAAGCTATTTTCGTACCAGGAAAAGAAAACATTCTAGCAGATATATTAAGAAGAACTACCACGGATGCCCACGAATGGATGCTGCATCCGGACATCTTCAAGGCCATCACAAGGAGATGGGGACTCCCACAAATAGACTTATTTGCATCTCCACACAATCACCAGCTAAAGAAATTCTGCATGAGGATGTACCACCCACTTGCATGGAAGGTGGACTCCCTATCTTTCAGTTGGGAAAACCTGTCAGCATATGCATTCCCACCACTTCCTTTGATGCACAAGGTGCTATTGAAGATCAAAGAGGACCGGCCAAGGATCATTCTGATAGCTCCAGACTGGCCAAGGCAACATTGGTACCCATTACTAAGGAGCCTATCTCGGGAACTAATATGGACACTACCCCTGGTTCCATTACTGTTAACACAGAACAACTACAACATCCTGCATCCAAACCTGAAAACTCTGCAGCTGACTGCCTGGAACATCACATAAGATCAATTAACCCAAATTTATCCCAAAGGGTTAAAGACATTATGCTTGAGGCTCGCAGACCCTCAACAAGAAAAAATTATGCAGCAAAATGGAAAAGATTTCTCATTTGGAGTACTGCAAGGGGAGAAGATGTGTCACTGGTGAACATAGCCAGCATCTTGGAATACTTGGCAGAGCTCTTCCACACAGGCCTGTCCTATTCTTCCATCAAGATACATGCATCAGCTATTTCTGCAGAATACACCTTGGATCCTCCAGTATTCTCACACCCTCTGCCAAGGCAGTTTCTAAGAGGAATTAAAAATGTAAAACCTCCAAGGAAACCACCATTGCCAACATGGGACTTGAACTTTGTGCTGGAGAAATTGACACTTCCCCCTTTCGAACCAGCAGCAACAGCAGAATTACAATTCTTATCATGGAAGACTGCTTTCCTGCTGGCAATCACTTCAGCAAGAAGGGTATCTGAACTACAGGCATTAATGGCAGTACAACCCTTCCTGATCTTCCATCAAGATAGAGTGTCCATGAGAACTAATCCTACATTCATGCCAAAGGTGGTATCCAGAGTATCTTTAAATCAGGCTATCCACCTACCTACCTTCTTCCCCAACCCACAGAACAGGGGAGAAAGACTGCTACATACCTTGGATGTGCATAGACAGTTACGCTACTACCTGGACAGAACCAAGAGCAATAGGAAAACTGACCAGCTTCTGGTAGCATATGCAACAGGAAGGGAAGGAAAAGCAATTTCAAAACAAACAATCTCCAAGTGGATAGGAAATTGCATTAGATTTTGTTACTCCTACCATGGAAAGAAAACTCCAGAAAACATCAGGCCTCACTCTACAAGGGCTACAGCCACTACCACAGCGTTCTTACGAGGAGTGGCCACCAAGGACATTATAGAGGCTGCTACTTGGACCTCCGTGCATACATTTGCCAAGCATTATAATTTACCTCTATACTCCAGATCCCGAGCAGGTTTTGCCACTGCTGTGTTGCAAGGGATCCTAACTACACCATAATCTCCTTTTTCCTCCTCCCCTAGTTTAGCTATGGTATTCTACCCATTTGTAAGGACTGCAGATGCATCCTTGAAGGACATAGTACAGTTTTGTACCTACCATAAATGTAGATGTCCGATAGGAATGCATCTGCAGTCAGGATTACCCACCCACCTTCCCCTCTGTGGTACTCCTAGGGTATTTGCCCATCTTATAGCTAGCTGGGGGGGGATCTATTATGGTGTATTTGTTTGTATATATGTACATACATGCTTATTTTTTGTGGTTGCTCTCTACTATTTGGAATCATTGGCATTTATCCAAATTTAGCCTTCCAAGAGGGCACCTGGCATCTGGGGCAAGAAACACTGAGGAAAATGGCGTCGGCTGATGCCTTTATACCCGAATATCTGCAGCTATGACGTCGGGTGAAGTGCGACACCAGCCGAAGCCAGACCCAGACTTTGGAATCCGGCCGACCGAAGGGCTGCCTGACGACAGGACAACCCATTTGTAAGGACTGCAGATGCATTCCTATCGGACATCTACATTTATGGTAGGTACAAAACTGTACTTTTTTTAGGTTACAACATATAAGACATTATACAATAAGATATACACACAATGTGCAACAAAACATAACATTTAATACACAATATATACGAAGACGTCACTTAAAAAAATCCAGTTTTTGTACTAACCACATATTCTGCAGTGATAAGAAGAATAAAACCGTACCATTAATTGTTTATTACATATACTAGGGAAAGTCAAACTAAAACCTCTTTATATAGGGTATGTGGTTTTTTAATCAACTTATCTACGTAAATATTTATAAAATGACAATGTTAAAAAGGTTCTAAGTATATCCTTATTGATTGTCTTACATATATTGCATATTTCTCTTTTAGATTTAATATTTTTACCTCTTGAGAAGTGAAATCTAATAAGTATCCCCAATACTCTTGATAATATTTAAGTTTCTTAGTAACATATAGTAGCTTGTGGGAGGCGATGTATTTGATTGCTACATTTCTAAAACCTTCCCATGTGAGTGGGATTGCAATAGTCCAATTCTTTGTAATATAGAATTTGACTAGAGAACATATGGTGGTGAGAACATGCTGTAAGACTCTGGGAAGATTATTCATATGTGCAGTAGACACAGCTATCAGATTACTAAAAACAGATAAACATCCCAAATACGTTATTGCCGCATATGCTAGAAAAGCTTTCGACAGAGTAAATTTAAACTTTTTATTTAATATTAAGCTTTCGACAGAGTAAATTTAAACTTTTTATTTAATATTATGCCTTTATTTGGTTTTCCTAAAGAATTTATTAATACAGTTAAGGTTTTATATCAGATGGCCTCAACTTCCATTCAGATTAACAATAATAAAAGAAAACCTATCCACATTTCAAATGGCACGGGACAAGGGTGTCCATTTTCTTCTTACCTCTTTAATTTATACCTATAACCCCTACTTCTTTATATATCACAGAAATATTTTCTACACATTCCAAAAGTATTAAATACTAACATTATATATTCGGCATTTTGCTGATGACTTAAATATATACTTACTACTCCACACTACAGATCTTCCTAAAATACTGACAGCCATTGAAAAATTCTCAGAGATTTCAAATTACAAACTAAATCCAAACTAATCCCAACTTTTCCTATTAACTCTTATAGGACATATGCACTTTTACTTCCCGGAGAGCAAAATAAAGATAACTTATCAACTAAAATACTTGGGGGTGATATACTCCCAATTTTAGTGAAATTATTAAAAATAACTTAACCCATACCTGGAATATTATTGAAAATGATACGAACAGATGGAAAAATATCAATATGTCTTTGTTATCAAAAAGCGGTATTGTTAAGATGAACATGCTACCAAGAATTCTTTTCCAAATGAACGCTACCTTCACAATTATACCTCAAACATTTTTTTTATAGACATGGAAAGAAGTATATCCAGATTTATTTGGTATCCTAAATCTACTAGAATCAAATATGAACATCTTATACTTCCTAAATCTAAAGGTGGGTTAGGGTTACCTGATTTTAAATTATACTACAGTATTATCCAGGCATATAGACTATGTCAAATCTTAAATTATGAATCAAACACAAACGTATGGCCCCCCCCTTTAGGTGTAGAATTTGGTATTAACAAATTAAGAAACTTGGGTGCAATTCTAGGACTCTTCTATTCTTAAACTTAAACCAAAACTCTGTTTATGTTAAAAATTTACATCCACTTATTAAACAAATGGTTTTAACTACTCAAAAGCTCTTTTCATCTGTACAATTATTAAATGCCCTACTTCTACTGCAACCTATACACCTTAATCCTAATTTGCTACTAAATAATAAATTGATAAACTTGCAAGAGTATCCCTTAATAAGAGATATTACAGTATGGGAAATTTATAAATGGAAGGAATGTGATATTACACAATTACGAGAGCAATTAAATCTCCCAAAGAAATACGTAATTATTATGAACTCACTCAAATACCTTGTAAACACTAAATTTCATACTGAAAATTTTGATAAACAAGATACTAGTTTGTCCCAGTTAATTCTAAAAAATCTAACTGCCAAGGGGAAAACAATCTCTAGAGTCTATAAACTTATAAATTATATAAAACATCAGAATTGTACTTTATTCTCCTCATACTGGCAGAAGAAAAACCCACAAATTACTGAACAAAATAAAAAAGATGCCATCGAAAACACGCTCAAATTCAGCCCGTTCAAAAAGTTATTCTACACCCAACTTATGTTTAACAATAATGCATACTTTACCCCTCAAAAAATTAGTAAATTTAATAACAGATACTCACCTGAATGTCCTCACTGCAAGAAACAACCAGCAGACATTCTACATGTTATGTGGGAATGTAATAATGTTCATAACTAATTAGCTAGGCTTAAAATGGCTTACAAGGCCAGTTAGCTTAGTACTAATCTATGAACCTATGAAGCCAAGTATAAATGACAGCATTTATTCAGGCTCACAATATGCTTTAACTTTCTCTAACTGCTAAATCACATTCTGTGAAGTTAAAAGCATTAAACACCTTTTTCTCTCTCTCCCTTTGTTAATGTAGAGCATTGCACAGTGTCACTTTTCTGATATTGTAGTCACAATGTGCTAGACCTCACGCTGTATCCAGAGCTTCCAGTTTTCTCATGAGTTGCCTTGCAGCGTGAAAGACATTGGTGGTTGTAGCAAATTCATTAATTCAGCAAAAGCACATCTAATTAATAACAAAAAGGTGAATAAAGATTGATAATTTAGTAGTCTTGTGAAAACAAAATAAAAATGAATAAATACATAATAATATTTTACAGATAGTTAAATTGCGGGAATTGACATCAGAAAAATGTGAAGATGACCCGTTGCTCTGCCGCTTTCTCATGAATGCAATGCTCCGGTCATACCTCACTGTGTAATGTAGCCTCTGCTTTATTATTTTTTCTCAGTGAGCAACTCGCAAAACATATCTGGTGTTATGGATTACTCTTTTATATCACACAATGCCTTCTCATGTATCTCCATGTGTAATAGTAATATTGAAGTTACCAGAATACCACATTGAGGATCAGAAAACAGAGAGTGATGTCAGCACTTCAGATTCATCACTGCTAGTGATTAGACATTTCACACCATGTGACATGTGGCTTACTCTGTCTTAAAGCTATATGCAATAGCAGTCTAACATGTTCTTGCAGCGTTAACCTGCTCCACTTGACAACATAGTGACTGAAGTATGGGAACAGAAAGAACATGTATCTGTAATATCTCGGCATTTTAACATCTTTAGTAGAGCACAGACTACTACATTTCTGTGCTAATTGTAGTCACAGGTAACCTGTACTTGACATTGCAGTAGACCTCCTTGTTATAATGTTCATAGGTATATACTACTCTGTTGACCACTAGGGCCTTTATAAAGCTAGCCATGCAATTCAAACCAATTGTGTCTGTGTGTATCATGGGCATTTATTAGGACTGGTTATGTTAGTTAGGATGTTTCTAGATGTTATGTTTGGGGGGTATGTTAGTTTGGGCATTACTGTCTGCCTCTGTCTAGCAGAGACATGGGGACCAGGCACGGGGTGAATCTCCTGTTTCCCATCCATTGGTCAAGGTTATGCTTAAATAAGGTTAGGGATAGACTGTGCTTCACATGGATAGGGAGCCTTTTCCAGAGCATGAGGATCCTGTGAGACACATATGTGTTTCACCAGTATGTCTTATTTATGTCACAAGCAAAATTTAAATCCTTGGAACTAGTGGTTCTGATGCTGCTTATTTTTTGGATGTGCAAAATGTCCATTAAAGCCAGATACTAGATTGCTTTGTATGCCAGGCATACATTGCCTGTCAGTAACCTGTAGAAGACAGAGTATAGAGATAGGGCTTTAAGGCGATCCATATAGTATAATGTTTTTATACTCTGGATTCTCCTGGTAAGGAACCCTTGTGGGCATTCCAAATGTTGCATATGTCTGGTCAGGTACGTGCTGTAGAATGCATTACACTTGTCTGATAAGGGCTGAATAAAGTGGCGCTATGACTTCCTTGGATCTGGATGCTATGTCCTTACTTATAATTTATAACATAAATATAATACTTATAATTTGGGTGACACGGAATGATTTTTCTTACTACCTTAACCAAGTGTTGGTCAAAGGCCAGATTACTGTTAACATATGCTCTGAGATTCATGAATACCAGGTCAACTCTTAGGGTTGTCGTATCACTGGAGTAAGTAGCCTGGGTGGCAATTTTCCAAAAAGCCATTATAATGCATTTCTTAACATCGAGTTCTAGTTGCCAAATAGGAGTGGTCCCAGCACGGAGCCGTGAGGTACCTTACTGCTGACCAGTCTCTTAGTCGAGGTGGTATCACCAATCCTGACTTCCTGGTCATGTTTATGAGGCAGATGGCAGTCCAGCAAGTTATGTAGGGGTTTATGCCCAGTTCAGTGAGTTTGCCAACCATACCTGCATGAGATATTATATCTAACACCTTAGTCAGGGCAAGGTAGGCAGTATGCAGTGTTTTCTCCTTATTCATTTCCTTGATGAACTTCTCAAAGCCCACCAGGTTTAGTAGTCCTGACGTTCCCTTGACAAAGCCATACTGGAATGGACCCAGTGTCTAAAGGTTGCCTTTGTATTTTTTGATCATTTTCATGTTAATTCGTTCCATGGCTTTTCATACTAGACTAGTCAGACTAATAGGTCTGTAGTTTTTCTGCAGCCAGTTGATGGTCCACCCTTTTGAAGTGGAATAACCATTGCAATCCTCCATTCACATTGTACAAAGCATGCATGGCAGTTGATTAGGTTCATAGGTTCATAGGTTTATACTAGGCTATCTGCCCTAAGGCATTTATAAGCCTAGCCCAAAGTTTTGTGGCTTACGCCACTCCTTATATGAAAAAATACTGTGCCCATTAGTTTGTTGTGCCTCTGTCCAGCAGTGACACAGAGATGATTCCCGGGGTAAACCTACGATCTCCCATCCACAAGTCAAGATTTCTCTTGAACAGAGCCAGCGAGGTGCTCTGCCTCACATGGACCGGGATTTTATTCCACAGCATAGGGAGTCTCTGAGAGATAAATCAATCACTCCAGCACGTCCTATTTATATCCGTGCTAAGGTTTAAGTCACTTGCTCTAGTGGTTTTGGTGGATTTGGATTTTTTGAGCTGGAGCATGTCCATTAATTCCGGGTTGGACATGGCCTTGTATGTCAGGCACATGTCACCTCTGAGCAGACGGTATGTGACTGAATAGAGCTGGAGTTTCTTCAATCTGGCAGCATATGACAGATTTTGGAGTCCCTTTATCCTTTTGGTGAGGAACTTTTGGGGTCTCTCCAATTGCTGCAGATGTCGGGTGAGATACATCCCGAATGGGGCATTGTACTCGATCATTGGTCTGATAAGTGAAGAGTACAGGGGAACAATGACCTCACTAGATCTGGATGTGAATCCCTTCATGATCAGGTGGGCAATGTAGAAGGTCTTTCTAACCACTTTAGCAATGTGAGTGTCAAAAGAAAGGCCACTGTCAACCTGGGTCCCCAGGTCCCTGATAACCTCTTCTGTGCTATTTGATTGCCACCTATATGGTAGCTTGGGGTTACCTTGTTTTTCCCGAAGGGTATGACTATACATTTTTTGGCATTTAACTTCAGGCCATGGCTCTGGCACCAGCTATCTGTTTCCGTGAGTCCCTTCTGAAGGATATCCGTGTCTGATGCACTTTCCACTATGGCGCCCAGTTTGCAGTCATCTGCAAACTTTGTCAGCCAAAGTCCTCCCATGTTGGCCTGTACTTCTGAGAAGTAAATGCCAAACAACAGGGGGCCAAGGACCGAGCCCTGTGGGACACCACTTGTGACCGGCTTGGAGTCTGACATAGCGCCAGCAACTCTAACCCTGTGGGTTCTGTCCTTAAGCCAGTTTGCAACCCATCTTGTGACATATGGGTTTAAATTTAAGCTGGTAAGTTTTTCTACAATACCCGAGTGCGGTATTGTGTCAAAAGCCTTTGCAAGGTCAAGGTAGGCTGTATGGACTGCCTTTCCTCATCAATGGCCTTGGTGACTGTTTCAAGAAGTCGACCAAGTTCAAAAGGCATGATCTGCCCTTGACGGTTAAACTGGGTCGGGTCCAATGTCTGCAAGTCCCTATATCTTTGTTTATGAGCTCCATTATGATCCTCTCCATAGCTTTGCAGACTAGACTTGTTAAGCTTATGGGGCAGTAATTACCAGGGTCCGTAGAGGCACCGCCTTTGTGGAGTGGGACCACAGTTGCCGTACGCCACTCCTTGGGCACGTATCCTGTGGTAAGGCTGAGATTAAACAGCTGCCTTATGTGCGGGTTTAATTCCTCATTTAGCTCGTGTAGCACACAGCCGGGGACACCATCCAGTCCCATTGATGCTGTGTTTTTAGCTTTAGTGAGAGCAGCTTTCACCTGCGCATTTGAGATGTCTGGGAGGCTACACTCCGCTGGGATAGTTATCTCTCCTTTAGGGGGGGAGAGAGGGGTGAAGTTTGCACTGAACCTGTCTGCCAGTATGTTGACAATGTCTGTGGGTTCAGTGATTTTTGTATCATTTTGGACTAATTCTGAGCATATCTGGGAGTTTCCACCCAGGTTCCTAACATAGCTGAAAAAGGCCTTATGATTGTCCTTTGAATCCATGGCAATTTTTCTCTCAAAATTGGCCTTAGTTGATTTTATGAGTGCTCGTATTTTTTTTACTAATAATGATCAGGGGTGACTTCCCTTTTATGGATTTTGTTCTTACACGTAATAGCTTTCTCCTCTTATTGTAAAGTTTGTTAATGGCTGGAGTCCACCATACTGGATGTTTGCCCTTTGTGGAAAGAGTCTTGGTTTTATTTGGGATTGCCTGATCCATGCAGTCCTGGAGGTGTTCATAGAAGGCATTTGTAAGGACTTCCGCAGCTTGGGTTGTGGTTTCCACTGGCTCAGCGGCCTTGAAGGATACCACACCAGTCTTGAGTAGTGTGAAGTTTGCTTTAGAGAAGTTCTTCACTGTGGTCTTTTTTGTTTGGGGTGGGGGCGGGATGTGGATTTCCAATGAGATTAGTTTATGATCAGATCTCACCAATGAGGGATATACTTCCGGTATGGAACATTTTGTCCCCATGTTTGTGATAATGAGATCTAGTATATTTTTTCCTCTCATGGGAACAGTGACTAGCTGTTCCATGGCATTTGAATTTATGAACTCCAGGAACCGTTGGGCTAGAAAGTTAGGGCTTGAGTAATGTTCCCAGTCTATATTCAGGTAGTTGAAGTCACCCAATATGATGGTGTTTGGAGATACATTTATACCCTCCAGTGTCTTCAGGAAGGCTGTGTGGGGTTCCTGAGTTTGAGAGGGTGGCCTGTAGCATGCTACAATTTGTAGAGCAGTTTTGCCTATGGTTAGTTGCACCTGGATGGTTTCCGAAGCTTTGTGCGTTGCCACCAACCTGGAGGTGTGGGTATCCTTTATGAATATGGATACACCCCCTCCTTTTGGGGTGTGGTCCGGGTTTTGGGGCCAGAACGCATGATATGAGGTAAAACCTAATAGTGCCGGGGTGCTCTCAGGAGCCTTGAACCAGGTTTCAGTTACAGCACAGACATCGATGTTCTCCATACTGAGAAGGACCTCGAGTGCGTGCATTTTGAGATTTAGACTTCTGGCATTGAGCAGCATTACCCTCAGTTTCTTCCCATTTTTGTTTTCTAGTGCTGAAACCATGTTATAAATGCCTTCAAGGCTGAAGAAACAACTTTGTTTTGTTTATGTATAGTGTAATTGCTATTGTATTCACATGGCATCATTGTGACTGTGTGGCATAGTGACAGTAAAAAAATGAAAGAAATTAAAACATAGAAATATCCACACAGACTTCCAGTTATATGAAACAAATTGCAACATCATTATATATAACATAGCTGCTAATAAAATATAATGTTAATAAGGTGTTATGAATGATGTTCTGTGTGTCATATTCTTTTAATGTTTCTGTTTACCATAGTGGATCCTATTTCATCACATTTTGAGAGGCCTGGTCTCTTTACATCAACAGTAGAGATATTTTACTTAGTTTGTGGGGCTCTAACTAATGGGATATAGATAGTAGCTTGTCTCAGCAATATGTGAGAGTCCTCATTTATGTAGTTTATTTCATAGTGTAGCCTGCAGCACACAAGCCAACTTGTAATAGACATGCATGGTGCACATTTTCTTGATTAATAAACTTTTTTACATATACGATTTTGTTTATTCTATATTAGAAATGTTGTGTGTCTACAGATATGAAATCTGTTGGTCCAGCAGACTAAATACAACTTTCTTTTTTGTTTTGCACAAGTCACACTTGCTAAAGACACTATGCAGCACAGCCAAGGTGACAACTTGTGTGCAGAATAAGCATTTCTTATGCTGTTCATGATTCTCTTCTCAGCATTTCTTATGCTGTTCATGATTTTCTTCTCAGTATATTGTTGATGAAACAGGTCTTACAACAGTGATTTCTGTGAGGTGTCAAATGCAGTAAAAGACTAACTGAGAAGAGAGTCCATTATTACATGGGCATTTACTCCTTCCCAACCCTGACTGGCCTTTCTAACACCCAGGATCATTCATAAATCCTAGTCATCACTACGGTAGCCAAACTTCTTGTATCCATGATGGCTAAGCAATTAACATCTTAGACCACCAAAATATGTCTTTGTTTTCTTATAAACTTTACTTAAAATGAGGCAATATAATTATCCTGCCTACGTATTTTTAAATCTTGCAGCTGAATGAATGTCATGCATTCTGTGGCACTGTGCAAACCAAACTTCAGCCATTTTGGGCTTACACAGAGGGAAAGATTCTAAAACAATTTACACTTGAGGTAGCCTGCTACCCAAAGCACTTATTCCAGTCTTGACTCCATAAGAAAGGGCTCTGAGATTTCTCAGGTCAAATACAAAGTGGAAGAATCACAGAAATTTGCTTCAGATTCCAAAATAAGCATTGGGTTCATAATGAAAGTGGACTTAGAATTTATACATTGACATTAACTGCCGTTGTAAAACTCCTAAGTAACAAAATAGACAATGTAAGTCAGTGGGTTTGTCTAGTTGGACCTGGAAGAATGACATCATCTGTTAGGTACTCTGAATGCCTGCAGTAGCAGTTCCTGCATACAGACGGAGTCTTGAGTTGTCTAAAGAGAGCCACGCACATATCCAATAGTATAATTTCAGGTGTTGGCCCATGTGAATGCTGAGGACAACACAACAGTAGTTACATCTGTTAAACTTGAACTGCGCACTGGCATTTCAGTGCCTCGTTATGCCCCCCCCCCTCCTTTTATATATTTTTTGAATAAATACCTGCTGTGCATACATTATCCAGTCTGACATACAGGGGGCGCTGTAGAGATGTCTGACATATTCTCTGCAGTTACACTTCTCTGTCTTTTTGTATCTTACTGTTCTATCACAGGCATTGAGTTCACTGCTGTCAGTTGTTTGATGTCATAATGGATAAATGTTATGGAAGCTGCATAATGTTTCATGTGTGGTTGTCAAATGCTTGTGGCATGCTGTTGTTTCAAATATGCAGTTAATGTTACCTTTCTTAGTATTTCCCCTTAGACGTATAGGTTCTTACTAGGTTACTGATGATGATCTTTAGAAACATAGCCATACATTCCTAGGAAGTTTTAGCCCATATATCTTTATAGGTAAATACTAACCTATCAATCTGCAGGCTATTACAAGCTTAGTCAATAACAAGAGGTCAGAATCAAGGTCAGAATCAAGCTGCATATCTTGTATCTGTGAGGAAAGGACCTTAGCCATTATGCCAGACTCTTCTTCACTAAGTACAAATAACCCAGAGATTAGCAGAATGTTTACACATTGCCACAATCCATGAAGGGTAAGGGTGATAAACCATGGCTGAATTCACAGTGACTCATTCTTTCATCCATATTGCAGTTGAATAGTGAAGGGGTGTTTGTGTACCTTTGCTGGTGCCCCCAGATGTCTCCTTTCCTGTTATCCTCACTCCTACTGCTGCCATGACCTGTAAGTTATACCCCACCCTTACCTGTACCATGCACCACCCCCACATTGGCTACGTAACAACACTTTGTTACAAAGTTTTTTTTTTGCCTTTTAACTACTGCATATTTGCGAACAGATGCTTGCCTTTAAGAGAAACAAAGGAGTACCCTCAATTCTTAAATGCATGGGCTTTATCGAAGTGTGTTTTTCTTTTAGCCTGTATCCTTATGACTAAGGTAATTGTATTATTTGCACTTCCCTGAAAAACTTGTGTCATTTTATATGTTGCTGTCTTGTATTTCTCTCACGCAAGCATATACCCCCCATATACACCCAACACCCCTATACCATGCCCCTCCCATGTACCACTTCTCTCCATCTAAAAAGCAACCAAGTCTACAATTTCACTAGCTAATCGTCCACTACCTAAAAACTATCACCTGTCTAACTACCTAGCTACTACTAGAAGGAGACATTCAACCCAACCCCGGGCCAGCAACCTCTGCTAATAAGCCATGCACCCATCACTATCCAGCTAAGCACAAACCCACTGACTTACTGATACTAAATATGAATACCTGCAGTATCACGAATAAAACAGAAGACCTTCATGCAGCCATCTCCTTATATAACCCTGATATTATTCTCATCACAGAAACATGGCTTAAACCACATATTAAAGATAATTCCATCACCCCACCTGGGTAAAATATTCTCAGAGCAGACCGGCTACATAAAAGAGGTGGAGGCTTAGCTTTGCCTCACAGAACCAACCTACAACTCCAACTCTTTCAAAAAGATTCCCCCAACATCAACAATGCAGACTCTATTTGCAAAGCTCTTCCTTAACCAACATAAGCAACTAAACCTACTGGGTATCTATATACCCCCGGGTGACAGCCTAACCACCCTAGAATCCATACATCACTGGGCCTCATGCTCCCTCCCTCCATCAAGAAACTGTCTTGCTAGGTAATGTAAACATTAACTGGAACTCCATCCAATCTCCCACCAACCACCCACCACATTAGCCCATATAACTTCACCCAACCTATAGATACTCCCACACGCATTGATAAGGCCACAAAAAGAGAATCTGTACTTGACTGGATCCTCACAAATCAACCAAATACTGCCCATCAATGTGGCACCCTACCAAACTCTCTGAGCGACCACAGCTCCACTTTTATCCTTAGGCAAAAACTTAAAATAATTAACTCTCCCTTCCTTCTACAAACACGGTCTAACAAAAATTTTCCTAGAGACTACTTCATAAGTGCCTTGCAACATTGCAACTCGTCTCCCCTCAAAACCCTTTCCTTAGACAAAACAGTTGATTACTTCAACTCCACATTCCTAAATATCCTCAACCAACTAGCCCCCTTAAAAACTATCAGGATATGTAGCAACCCCACCCCTTGGCTCCAGAAAACCACAAAAACCCTACTTAGAGCCAGGGCTAAAGCCTGTAAAACCTGGCACCATACCAGATCACCTCCAGCTAGGCAAACCTTTCACGAGCTCCGAAACAAAGCAAAAAAGCAGGTTAAGCTCAATAAACAAAATTACTGTATCACTCAACAAAACAAATACAGTACCAAACCGCAAAAATTCTGGGCAACAATAAATAACATCCTACAGCCCAGAAGAACCACCACTCCCACACCCAATATAACAGGTACAGACCTGGACATAGCCTCCAGCTTTAGTAACTATTTCACCTCCTCAGTACTCAAACTCTTAAACAACATCACTTCCTCCAACACCCCACAACCACCTCAGGCCCAAATCAATACCATACCTTTCACACTTAAGTCTGTTCTTACCTCTACTATCCAAAAACTCATAGCCAATCTCAAACCAACCACCCTTGCAGCCAATAACTTTCCTGCCGAATACCTCCAAATTGCATCCACAGCTATAGCCTGTCCCATTTCACTTCTAATAAATAGGTCCATCACCAAACACACCGTTCACTCCTGTGGAAAACCTCATATATCATACTGCTCCACAAAGGTGGCCCCTCCCCAGACCTTTCCAACTATCAACCAATTGCAATTCTCTCACCCCTCTCTAAGATCCTAGAAAGATGTATTCATCACCAGTTCCTCTCCTATCTCCTCACCAACAACCTTCTCAGCCTCAACCCAACACGGATTTCGCCCATCCCACAGCACCACCACTGCCCTACTCAAATTCACCAATACTATAAACTCCCACAGGAATCTAGGTAAATATGTGTCAGCTACCTTCCTAGATTTATCCAAGGCATTGGACACAGTCTCACATAAGAAACTACTGTCTTGTCTGTCTGACCTCAACCTTAACAACCCCACCCTCCTCTGGTTTAAAAGCAATTTAGATAACCGCCAACAATCTGTCAAATGGCATAACTCTCTAGCCCCCCCACTCCCAACCTCCTTAGACATGCCACAAGGATCAATCCTAGGACCCCTTCTTTTTAATATCTTCACAAACCAGCTCCACGCAGCTACTTCTAAAGCCGACATAGTCCAATACGCTGACGACACAACTCTCATATGCTTTGCACCCAGCATCCAACTTCTCCAACAAAAAACCTTCTCTGAAATAGAGAACTGGCTTAACAACTCACAACTTGTATTAAATCCCAAGAAAACACAACTAATGCTATTCCACTCTACTAAAACGAGCAACTTTACCTTCTCTATACTCTCCACCAGCAAAACCCAAATCACCCGTCACTGAGGCTAAACTCCTAGGAGTTACCATTGACCAGCAACTCAGATTCACAAAGCACATATCAACAACCATCACTAAAGTCTACAAAAAGCTAGGTTCCCTCTATCACTGTAAAAGTTATCTAACCACCGAATCTCGAATTGCAATAGCCAGGACCCACCTCCTATTTACTCTACTTTATGCATCCCCAATTCTAACTAATCTTTACAAAACTGACCTTAATAAACTTTCCATCTGTTACAACAAAATTGCTAGATTCACTACTAATGCCAAATCATGATCCCACCACTGCCTTTCCCTACAAGCCTTGCACTGGCTTGAATTTCCGAACCTATTAAGGTACCCTTAGCTCAGCCTAGCTCATCTAATTCTGTACTATCCTGAGAAAAACCCCGACCTGACTGGCATGCTGAAGTTCTATAATTCAAATAAGCAACTTCGGTCCTCCAACAAAGCCTAAATCAAAATCATCACATGCAGAAACAACTCCTGGGAATCACTATTTGCCCATGAAATAGCAAAAATATGGAACAACCTTCCCCCTGACCTCAGACTACAAAACTCCACACCCTCCTTCAAAAGCCTACTTAAAACATACCTCTTCACCAACCATCTATGCAATTGACCCCCTGAAGCCTCGTCCACTTAGTATTTCTACACCCCTCTGTCCTGGACAACACAAACAACACCCTCTAACTGTACCTATCCATGTGTGAGCAATAACCTATATATGTCGCCCTGCTAGACAGGGGTCCAGGGAAGTAAGTATTGTGGGAAGAAATAACCAGGGAATTGTTATGGCTAAGCTTGTATAGGTCCTAGGGCTGATAGCCTAGTATGAACCTATGAACCTATGTACGTGTGTGTGTGTGTGTGTGTGTGTGTGTGTGTGTGTGTGTGTGTGTGTGTGTGTGTGTGTGTGTGCGCGTGTGTGTGTATATATATATATATATATATATATATATATATATATATATGTGTGTGTGTGTGTTCTGTATATATGTGTATATGTATATATATATATATATATATATATATATATATATATATATATATATATATATATATATACATACATATATATATATATATATATGTATATATACATATGTATATATGTGTATGCATATATATGTGTGTATACTCTTACATGTATATTTGCTTGAATGTATATATGGAAAACTTTAACATTTATATACTCTTATTCAGTTGTGAAATATCTTGCAATGCTGTACCAGGTTCTTATCTACTCTCATTGTATATTCTGTACACTCTTATTTTCAACCTAAAGGGGGAATATCCTCTTATTGTATACTAATGGCTGTAAAGTCTACAATCTGTATGCTATTACTCTGTAATGTCTCTTTTGCAAATTTTTCTTCTCGCTAAACTTATGGAGTTTTTCTCCCCAGGACTCTGCTGAAAATGGACACTTGTTGTCCAGTCGGACTATCCAGGCAAACAAATGTTAAGTAAAATTCTTTCTTTACTACCACTATACTAAAACTAGCTAATCACCAAAACCCAGATACATCTAACTTGCCCAGACCAAGCTCTACTCCTCCCCCTTTTCACCTAGAACCTATACCTACCTCCTATATCTCCTCTCTACTTCAAAAACTAAAACCTAACACCCCCTCAGCTGACCAACTACCAGCCGAATACCTCAAAATAGGAGCCAAAGCCATTGCCTACCCAATCTCCATATTGATCAATAGAACCTTAAAAGAAGGTTTAATCCCATCAATCTGGAAAATCTCATATATTATTCCTCTTCATAAAGGTGGCAACTCTACTGATTTCTCTAACTTTCGTCCCATTGCTCGACTCTCCCCACTTGCTAAAATCATGGAGAAATGTATCCATAAACAACTTATAACCCACCTACTCCACCATCAGCTCCTAGCTAACTGTCAACATGGATTTCGGCCATTTCATAGTGCCACCACAGCCTTACTATCCTTTACTAACCGTATCAACAATAATCGTAACAGTAATACTTTATCCTCTGCTTTCTTTGTAGACCTATCTAAAGCCTTCGACATGATTAATCATCAACTTCTCCTCCACCTACTGAAGTCCCTGTCTTTCGACCATTCTGCCTTGAACTGGTTCACATCCTATCTGGACAACCGAAAACAAGCCGTTCTCTGGCAAAACCATCTTTCTGACCTTCTTCCTACCTCTCTAGGTGTCCCACAAGGTTCTATTTTAGGTCCACTACTGTTTTCCATCTTCATAAATGACCTTCATCTCTCCATTCCACAGTCTACCTGTATCCAATACGCCAATGACTCCACTATCATTTGTTCTGCCTCATCTCAAACTGATCTTCATTCTCACACACAAAAAGCCTTCTCTACTATTGAAAAATGGTTCACTAACCACTGCCTTCTCCTTAACCCTAAAAAAAACAAACTACTGCTCTTTACTCCATCTCATCTATCAACCCCTCTCCATTTCGCACTTACATCTGATGATGGTACCATTATCTCTCCAGACCCCACTACCAAACTTCTAGGAATTACTATTGACAATCAACTAAAGTTTGACTCTCATATAAATTCTACAATTAAATCTACTAATAAAAAACTTGGATCTCTTTATCGCATTAAACCTTTCCTGACACCAGTAGCCAGAGCCACAATAGCTAGAACTCACTTAATCTCTACCCCGTTATATGCTTCCCCCATATATTATACCAATCTTTCTAAACATAATCTTAACAATCTGACTAGATCATACAATAATATTGCTAGATTTGCGACCAACTCTCCTTATAGGACCCACCACTGTCAGAATCTAAAACAGCTAGGATGGCTTGAATTACCAATACTACTACAATTTAACCAACTAATAATCACCCACAAAGCCCTTCACCAACCTAATAACACCCCAATTCTCTCTACCCTTATATTATTAATTATAATAATTTGAAGAATCTGCGCTCTGACAACAAAATGTTGATACACACTTCCTTCTCAAATAACTTAGCAGGTAAATCTTTATTTTCAAACTCAGTGGATAAAATATGGACTCAACTACCAAATGACCTGACTACCCTCACCTCTCTCCCACTATTTAAAACCAAACTAAAACTTTTTCTCTTCAATCATTGGTTATGCTCTTGTAACAACCCTGACTAACCATTTTCTTTTACTTACTACCTGACACTAACAAAATTTTATTTTCTACCATAAATCTCTAATTCTCATCATTTCATTATAACTAACCCTTCTCCTTAGTCTTTGCACTCTCTTCCCTGAGAATTACTTTTGATCTATAATCCTATTAACCTTTTGTTTCTGTCTTATTCTTATTTTTGATAACTCTAGAACTATTACTCTATACAAATGTCATTGCCTATTTTTGTTTTCCTTGCATTGACTCACAATGGTGTTTTTAAAATGTCTATTTCTACAACTGTAAAATCTAAATGTTATAGAATGTTTTTGTATATTTTTATTATGCTTTGTAACTGGAGCTTTTCTCCCCGGGCCTCCACTGAAAATGGACATGTATCCAGTTGGGCTAGCCCGGTCAACAAATGTAAAATAAATAAAATAAAATAATAAATAAAAAATAATAACATAAGTAAATTTCTATGTATTTGATTTTGGTTGCTGATCAAATTAGAACACTGATCCCTAGAGATTTTTTTTTCAAATTCAGTCTGGAGTTACAGAATTAATACACATTAATAAAAAATGGACACAAACATAAAATAATGATGAAGCAAATAGTCACCTTAGTTCTTTCAAGAAGGATACCTTAGTACATTTTTTACAGTAATTGTCAGCTGCATACCTCTCAACTGTCGATTTTCACAGAATATCCAGATATTTTCCTCATATTTTTGGTCTGTTCCTCATAAATTTGTATTTTTTCTGGCAAATTACCAAAAATGAAGTCAGTAAATAATGACATACATTTGAATTTCAGACTTCACAGCCTTCAGAAAAAGCATACTAATACAAATCATGTTATTCAGTTAACTTTCTAAGTTTATAACAGCAATATTTAAAATCTGTCCCTATTTTTGGACCTTTGTCCCCCCATTATTTTAGGCTTTGTCCAGATTTCCTGCCCTAAGACGTTGAGAGGTATGGTGAGTAGCCTTGCCTTAAATGTATTGTTGCTATTCACAATATAAACCATTATTGGTAAAACAGAGGAGAACAGATAAGCCAAGGTAATTGGAAACAAGAATGGCATGAAGGGCAGATTGACTGGAGGGAGGTAAGGAAGCAAAGGTAAGGAAGGTGGACAGAAAGAAGTAGTAAAAAAGAGTATGGGGGCATGTTGATTACTAGATATGAAGTTCAGTAAGACATTGTGGGCAGGGTTTTATGTATGTATGCATGTAGATTACTTTAGCAGTAACCCATGACTAAGCATTGGTAATGCTGGATTTACCCGTGGTTGGTGTGGTCTTGTGAACAAAGAAAGCCAGACATGGGTAAGTCCAGCATTATCCACACACAAGAAAGGGTTATTGCAATCATAGAGTGACATTATTTCAGTTAATAGTTTCTTTCTTTTTCTAAATAACGATATTGTATTAAGGAATTTTAGTTTTCTTTCACCAATTTTCCTATGTAGAACACATCAAACCTATATATACTGATGTATAAAGAATGCTTACACCTACAGAGGATGTAGTAGCTGAACTCCCAAGTTCAAAGCAGTGAATTATCTAATACCTGCTTCCTTTGTATCCCTATAACCTTGGATAGGATCACTGCTAACTGACTTCTGTACTCAACTGATTAAAAAAAAAAAAAAGTATAGCATTCTGCACTACATCCCTACAAAGACTTGTACCAAAGTCGCTAGAAACCCATGTTTTGAAAAACAGAAACACATATAGAAGTGAACTGCACAATGTCATACTTTTTTTTTCTTAACTTGTTAAGTAAAGAAATCCTCTGGCAGGGGACTCTTATTAACAGTCTTTCATTTCTCCAGAATGGAGACAGCAAGTAACTCATACACATTAAAAATAGTAAAGGTCTTTCTGTTCAAGCACAAAAAACAAAATTGGGCTTTTGTATTACAGAAGCAGTGCTATCCCTTCTAAGGAGGTGTTTTTTGGACCAGACATGTACTTTTTGGGCAGCTGCTAGGACAGCATGTTAATGTGACACTGCCTAACCAAGACCTTCATTTATGAAGGACAAACGATATACAGTAGTGCAATCTAACTTGCTCTGTATAACTACAATTGTCCGGTCCTCGTCCTTGGGTAGAGCTGCATTTTATAATGGGCACACTGATTGCTCTGTCCAACCAATATGTAAGTTTATGAATATTAAGTTACTTTTATTGTATAATTATGTATTTTGCACTTTATTAGTGTTTCTGTAACTATTACTATATCTTTTAGTAGCTCTTGAATATACATAACTAAAGAAGTACTGAAATAGAGCATTCCAGTTTCATAAAAACTAAGTCTGATATGATGAAGTTTTCTGCAGAACTGATTTGCTTAAAGTTAAATAAAACCTCCTTGTTATCTTGTTCTGCTTATTAAACAAAACACAATTAAGTGATTCTGCTTTTATGTCTTGCAGCTACTAGCTGGCAAAAGTGAATCTTGTCATTTTTTTAAAATAAAGGTCTGTCATGACATTTTTTCACTTTTTTTTTAGATGAGTGTTTCTATTTCGCAGAAAGCCAACTGTCCTCAAGGTACTAATTTCAGCATGACACAGACAAAATTAATTAATGATTTTAATTTGAATGCACCTTTAATTAACTAAAGTCATTATACAAGCCGGCAAACCGATGCTCATTAACAATTCCTTTTGTCATTCCTATTGCAAAATTCCTTTAATTGACACTGCAATCCTTCCAAGGGCTTTCATTATTAGATCATAAAAATGACAGTGTTCACATCTGGGTCTAGAAAGAAAATAATTAAATTTTGTAATAATGCAAGAAAAAGAAAAAAAGTACACACAGCAATCCATCATGTCACTTGCTGGGAGAAAAGTGAAGGCTGGCTAAGAGCCACGTACATACAACAATCCATAAAAATATGACAATTATGTGATCATAATAAAATTCTTCTTCCAGGACAAATGAAAATAAATCAAAGTCAGAACTCTGTAATCATTAAGTTTACAATAATATTAACAAATGTCCCCACAGGGGCTTCTGCACAGTAAGATACTAAGCATTTATTTTTATAGTGCATCACTGCGTTCTGACATTTTACTGTAAAGTGTTACTGATAACTAATACTCACAGAAGAAAAGTTTAAGTATGTTATAAAAGCTACACAATATGTTATTAATATAGGACAAGGAAAGAAATTGTATCACTTTTTGGTAATACATGTCAGAATAAAATTGTTTGCTGTACCAGGTGGAATGAGCATTTATAATATATTCTCAGTTGTCATCCTATACAAACAAGGAGAGTAGAGTGCATAGTTCAGAGGTTGTATCTTAAATTCTTGATAGAAGTAGATATTTGGAGATGGGGCAGAGGAATGGAACAGATATCTTAACATTATTTATGATAGATGGAATAAGTTTCAGAGATCTTTGAAGGACGAATAGCTTGTGGGTAGGAAATAAACCATGCAGCTGTGTTCATTTGTCTAGAAAAAAAGACATTCTTTTGGATATCCAGCAGGCCACTCATTCAAAAGAAGGAACTGAAATAAAGCATGCACAACAGGTGCTTAGAAGGGAGAGAGTGAGAAGTGTTAAGAAGAGAGTCATTAATTGATGCTGAGTCAAATAAGACTATTGGGGATTAAAGGGTCAAACAATCTACGGTATCACAGCTGCCATGTGTACAACAGCTGCAGATGGTGGAAAAGAGCCTGAATGACACTGAAAGTTTGGCCTCTTGTTGTGCAGATACCATAAATAACCATAAATATTGACAAATTGTTAAGTATAGCAGCGGTGATGCAGCGGTTAGCATTGTCTCCTCACAACAAGAGGTTCTCCCATTCAATTCTCGGCTGGAGCACCTTCTGTGTGGAGTCTGACATTTAAAGACATGCAGGTAGGTGCGTGTGTGAATGGGTGTGCCTTCTTTGAAGGTTGGGTGTTGGGCTGGCAATTCGGCACCATAAAAATCCACTGCCAGTCATTAGCAGACCGGAGTTCCACTGTGGCCATCCCTAATCGAGTAGGATTAGGTATTTTTTTAACTGATATACATGATAAAGAGAGCAGAATCATATTAATTCATCAAGATACATTTTATATGTAAAAATAGCACATTTTAACCATCTTAGGAGCTTCTTAGGTGAAGTTGTTAGTAAGTGTTCCACATTTTGTCCATTTGTCACACATTAAAAAAGGTAGTGTTCCTCATTTTGGAGATGGAGAGTTGAGAGCTATGAAACACAGTAGAATAAAGGTAATTAGCTTCTGAACTTTGGAAGTAGAGAAAGAAGCTTCTTCAATATCACATTTTCTTTTAATTCTCTGAGTCTAGCTGTAATCCTGATAGCAAGTTCTTCAGCAAACATTACAAATAAAACTAGAGTGAGGGGCAGCCTTTTTTGGTGTCCTGAGAACTTCCCCTGTGTCAGATAACTTACAGTTTACTAAAACCTTAAATGTAGGATTCTGATAAAGGGCTTTCACCCAATCGCTAAATATTTCCTTACAAGTTTGATTGTCTAACACTTTGAATAAAAAAGTCCATACCACTTAGATGTTTTATAATGTCAAATAGTACTATTCCTGCATTTCAATCTGTATATCAGCTATTAGGCAGCAGTTTTTTTTCTATTCACTTGTAACTAATAAAATCAACATGAGTATTTTGTGCAGTAACATCTTGTCCAATTTGTTGGTACATATTTTAGTCGGGATTTTCATATCCAATTTCATGAGTGAAATAGTCTTGTAGTCTTGGACAATTAAAGTACCTCCCTCTGTCTTTTGGTGTAAGAGTAACATCTGCCACTGCCTTGGTGATGTACAGGGATAACTCCATGACTACACCCCAGTCAATCTGGATTCGAGTAGTAGCTAGGGTCACTAATGGAGTGGCAGGGAGGATGGTTGTTCCCATACGGGGAAGGCAACACGGTTAGGGTATATAGAGCAATGTCAACTTCCTGCCAGAGGCAAAGAAGCCAGTTTTAATATGCTCAGATGAAGGGGAAGGGGGCAGCTTGCCAACAGTAGATGCATGCAGAAGTGTGAAGGGGCAGTGCAGTCTGCCTAGTGTGTGAAGGGGCAGTACAGTCTTCTCAGTGCATGAAGGAGTAGTGCAGTCTGGCCAGTGCGTGAAAATGCAGCACAGTATGCCCACTGCATGAAGGGGCAGTGTAGTCTGGCTAGTGCATGAAGGGGCAGTACAGTCTGCTCAGTGCATGGAGGAGTAGTGCAGTCTGTCCAGTGCGTGAAAGGGCAGCGCAGTATGCCCACTGCATGAAGGGGCAGTGCAATTTGCCTAGTGTGTAAGGAGGCAGTGCAGTCTGCCAAGTGTGTAAAGGGGCAGTGCAGTCAGCCCAGTACATGAAGAGGCAGTGTAGTTTGCCCGGTGTGTGAAGGGGTAGTGCAGTCTGCCCAGTGGGTGAGGAGGCAGTGCAGTCTGCCGAATGCCCGATGGAGCAGTGTAGTCTTCCCAGTACATAAAGAGGCAGTGTAGTCTGCCCAGTGTGTGAAGTGGCAGTGCAGTCTGCCCAGTGCATGAAGGGGCAGTGTAGTCTGCCCAGTGCGTGAAGGGGCAGCGTAGTCTGCCCAGTATATGAAGAGGCAGTGTAGTCTGCCCATTGCATGAAGGGGAAGTGCAGTCTGCCCAGTACGTGAAGAGACAATGCAGTCTGCCTACTCTGTAAAGGGGCAATGCAGTCTGCCCAGTACATGAAGGGGCAGTGTAGTCTGCCCAGTGCATAAAGGGGCAGTGTAGTTTGCCCAGTGTGTGAAGGGGCAATGCAGTCTGCCTATGCATGTCCTTTGAAGCTGACCAAGCACACATGTCAGGGTGGAATGGGGTATGGCTTAAAAGTAGACCCCCAGCTGATGGTTGGACAGCATGACCTCCCATGATGTCCTTAGGTTCCATGCTGGCCCCAGCTTAAATTCTGTAATAGCCTAGAGGATAATTGGAGTGGCTGGTAGACCCAGCATGGATACGGAGTACTAGAATGGCTGTCAGGATGATACCAGGAGAGAAAAGGGCACCCTTTTCTCTGTGGCATTTTATATCAGTAAGTAATTCATTGTGCAGATCATTTTTCCAGCCTACCTTCACATTTATAAAATTCTGCCAGAAATCCAGATATCTAAGTCATCAACCATGTCCTTGTGCTGTCTTGGAATAAGTAAGTATTACAGAAGTATAAAATACTACTACTCTGTTTTGTAAAATCTCCCAGTATAACTGCTTGATGATTTGGAGTACATTTGTCCTAAAAATTCAGTAAAGAATTTTGGGTCAGCCCTTTTCAGGGCATATAGATAACCTATGATCCATCTTTGTCTGTCAGCCCTACCCACATTACCCATCTGGTGTAGCCACTGTGGATAACATTTATGGTAAAGACCTAAAAATTCTCATAGAATAAGATTGCTACTCCATTTTTTTGTCTCCTCCTGCCTTGTAGTCCACATATATTAAGAGAAAGAATTTATGTTTCCATTTACCAGCATCTTTAATCTTTAGATTTTTATCTCCTCAAAACAAACATCGCTGCCACTACTCAACCTAATTAAATTTTGCCTGTTTCCTTTCTTCTTTATGGGATGTAAGTAGCAACATTACATGATATAATGCATATGATAATAACTCTGAGCTCCTAATTGCTACAGTACACAACTATCAAGAGAAACAGCTAAAAGAAGACTCCCCTTTATGCTATGATTAACGAAGTTTAGCTATGACTTCAGTCTTTGAGTCTGAAATGGGAGAATGGAGGGGAGGGGAGCAATTTGGCGAAGGGTTACTTGCTTGAAGGGTTTATATGTATGTATATATATATATATATGTGTGTGTGTGTGTGTGTGTGTGTGTGTGTGTGTGTGTTTTACTTTCAATTGGTTCATTAACACGAATGTTGACATCCTGAAGGTACACTACTTTGCAGAAAATGGAAATGTTGACTTCCTAGTATGCAAAAAAAAAAAAAAAAAAAAAGCATAAACAGCATTCCTTCATGTTGGGGGCTGCCCCACAACTAATTATATATACAGACTCCGAGATTGCACACTCCCTAATGAAAGGGAATATCGCCCTACCCAGGGATTGTTGATCTTACACCCCTGTTGACTATATGTACAGTCAACCAAATGCAGTCGGTTAAACAATGTCAACCAAACTCCCCATCGAACAAATCACCCCCCCCCCCCACAAATGTATCACAGGATATTTTTGGAAAAGTGGAAAAAAGAAATGGACATAAAAAGTAAAGAAGTCAAGGAAGGGCTGGGGGAGAGGTTTGCTGACAACTCATAAATACAAAGCTTAAATAATATTGTATACACCAACATCATCTTGAAGGCTGTATAGAAAATATACCAGTAACGCGTTAAAGCACTGTACGTTTAAACTAGCAATTACCATCAGACTTTAAGCATAACTCACCTGTCATTCTGAACTTTCTTTAGCAAATTATTTTTTCAGTTATCTTCTTCGTCTTTCGGCTTTTCCCGGTTAGGGGTCGCCACAGCAGATCACCTGTCTGCTCATGATTGGCAGTGGAGTTTTACGGTGTCGAGTTGCCAGCCCAACGCCCAACCTTCCACAGAAGGCACTCACATGCACACACTCACACCTAGGGCCAATTTAGAGTGTCCAATCCACCTACAGCATGTCTTTGGGATGTGGGAGGAAACCGGAGCACCCGGAGGAAACCCATATGACCACGGGGAGAACATGGAGAGTCCGCGCAGAAGGCACCCCAGCCAAGGATCAAACCGGAGAACCTCTTGCTGTGAAGTGGCAACACTAACCACTGCACCAAATTCAACAATATGAACAGCTTATAAACAATGAAAATATATACAGAAGAAAAGCAGTCTTCTTTCCTTTGGACTGTGGTAGATAAAAAGTACATCACTTCTGACTTGGGATCAAAGAGTTGTTGGTAGGTCTGCCTCTGGTGGTTCGTGGCTTTGATTGGTATATTTCTGTTGAAGAGGGCACATTTGTTTTTTGTCTAAGAACCTCCGGATTTGCAGATGATAAAATTCAATTGTTGATAAGATTACATAAACTCAAAACGTTTGTAAATAAGCCTATCTAGCACGTTTCCATTAAAAGTAGTTTATTGATACTCTTCCCCCTTTCCCTTTGTTAACATCACAAGATTTGGCATTTCAAATATTCTGTACGGGAAGAATTATCTTACCTTTACCACATTAACAAAGATTGCCATATAACTTTCCTAATATTTGATTTAGTTGTTAATTTATAATTGACAGTGTTCCAAAAACCTATAGCTTCTTATGATCAACAGTAAGTTTGTTAGGAGGTTGCTGGAGTTTGTTTTCTATGCTGATCTGCCTCTCCTTGGGTGACCCTTACTTCAGCAAAGCTCATTCGTGCTGTCAGACTTTGCAAAATCCCGCTTCAATTGCATGCCTTACTGATGGCTGTAAAGTACAAAGGGAAAATTTTGTGGCATTTCGTGTTTCATTGTGCATATTTTTAGTACCACATTTTTTTGCAGAATCCGATTAGTATAACCATTCTTGTGTGCTGATAATAAATACAGCTTAAAACTACTACCGTTTTAAAATTCCATATACTCTTATTTATCTTTGTCCTAAAAATTCAGTAAAGAATTTTGGGTCAGCCCTTTTCAGGGCATATAGATAACCTATGATCCATCTTTGTCTGTCAGCCCTACCCACATTACCCATCTGGTGTAGCCACTGTGGATAACATTTATGGTAAAGGCCTAAAAATTCTCATAGAATAAGATTGCTACTCACTTTTTTTGTCTCCTCCTGCCTTGTAGTCCACATATATTAAGAGAAAGAATTTATGTTTCCATTTACCAGCATCTTTAATCTTTAGATTTTTATCTCCTCAAAACAAACATCGCTGCCACTACTCAACCTAATTAAATTTTGCCTGTTTCCTTTCTTCTTTATGGGATGTAAGTAGCAACATTACATGATATAATGCATATGATAATAACTCTGAGCTCCTAATTGCTACAGTACACAACTATTAAGAGAAACAGCTAAAAGAAGACTCCCCTTTATGCTATGATTAACAAAGTTTAGCTATGACTTCAGTCTTTGAGTCTGAAATGGGAGAATGGAGGGGAGGGGAGCAATTTGGCGAAGGGTTACTTGCTTGAAGGGTTTATATGTATGTGTGTATATATATATATATATATATATATATATATATGGATCACCTTCAGATGCCCGAAATCGCGTTTCGCCGACACACAAATCACCGACACCAAAAGACCGACAACAAAAAATACCGACAATGCAAAACACCGAAAACCATTACACCAACACACTACACGTAAACAACACAGTACACTACATAACATATCCACTATCCCTAACCCAAACCCTAACCCTAAGGTCCGACACTACCGCACACTTACCCTACCTGCACCCTAACCCTAACTCACTTACCCACCCCTAACCCCAAGGTCCGACACTACCGCACACTCACCCTACCTGCACCCTAACGCACTTACCCACCCCTAACCCCAAAGTCTGACACTATCAAGCACTCACCCTACCTGCACCCTAACCCTAACTAACTCACTTAACCCACCCCTAAACCCACAGTCCTCACTATCGCACACACACCCTACCTGCACCCTAACCCTAACTCACTTAACCCACCCTAAACCCACAGTCCCTTACTATCGCACTTACCTGTCCGCTCCTAACACTAAATCCTCACTCTATCGCACACTTACCCGAGTCCGTCGGTTCTCACCTTGTCGGTCATCTCGTTGTCGGTGTTTTCGTCCCCGGATTCTGTGTCGGCAAACGCGTTGTCGGGCATCTGAAGGTGACCCATATATATATATATATATATATATATATATATATATATATATATATGTGTGTGTGTGTGTTTTACTTTCAATTGGTTCATTAACACGAATGTTGACATCCTGAAGGTACACTACTTTGCAGAAAACGGAAATGTCGACTTCCTAGTATGCAAAAAAAAAAAAAGCATAAACAGCATTCCTTCATGTTGGGGGCTGCCCCACAACTAATTATATATACAAACTCTGAGATTGCACACTCCCTAATGAAAGGGAATATTGCCCTACCCAGGGATTGTTGATCTTACACCCCTGTTGACTATCTGTATAGTCAACCAAATGCAGTCGGTTAAACAATGTCAACCAAACTCCCCATCGAACAAATCACCCCCCCTCCCACCCCACAAATGTATCACAGGATATTTTTGGAAAAGGGAAAAAAAGAAATGGACATAAAAAGTAAAGAAGACAAGGAAGGGCTAGGGGGAGACTAACGCACATGTCAACATCCTGAAGGTAAAGCGCTCTAAGTTGAAAATGGAAATTTCTACTTCCTAGCACACATTCGTTGAGGAAGAACTTTGGCACATGCAACTTTATATATTCTGAAGAAGTTAGCGCTAAAGAATCTTCCTTTTGTGTTTATTCTAAAGTGGCCAGATTGTTTTGAATGTTTTTTTTGTTTTTGTTTGCTGCATTGTTCATCATTCACATTAATTGCACTTTTTGGTGTTTTTCTTAAGTTATTACTAAGATTAATGATACAGGCTGCCAAAAAAGCATTTACTGCAAAATGGAAATCAGAATCTAAATCAACTGTAACTGAAGCGCTGAATATTGTAAAGGAGGTAAAACAATTAGAGGTGTTTAGTACAGAGGTGGTACAAAGTACATAGAAATAAACAAAATTTGTGGGAACAATACATGCAGAATAAGGTTCATTAGGAGGGGGAGGTGGAGTGAGGTTTAAGGGAATTTAAACACTGAGAAATGTAACATTGAAATGTGAGAATTGTTAAAACCAAAACATATATTCAGTAATGTATGGCCACTGTTGCTATGGATTGTTTTTTCTTCTATTAATATATGTCTGTTATGTCAGTCTCTAAAGTGAGATTTAACAAAGGTTTTTAAAAAAGGGAACTTTTGTGATGTTACACTACTAGCAGAACAAATAATCCAACATGTTTTGCATCTTGGATGCTTGCAGGGTTTTGTGCCATTTTAACGTCTCATCTCTGTGCTTTTCATAATAAGATTATTTAGATCTTGGGGTTATTCAAATGAGGGTAGTGGGAGTTCTTGAAAATATTTCTGAACTAATTATCTTCATTGAATGTTGTTTTTGGGGCTTCTTTATGATTTTTATGGAGTTTTTAAACTTCTGGATGAGACACTGTCTAATCAGATATAGTTTACTGGTTAATATATACTACAGCAGCTATATACTGTACTCTTGGCAGCTGTCTTGTTCTGCCCTGAGCAAGGAAGTCTTCTTTCAGTTGATCCAGCTATATGCCTCTTTCTCCTTCACCAGAACTAATGCAGTGATATCAAAGTAATTGACTGTAAATAACCAGTGTCGTTGGATAACTAAGAAGATTATTTGTTCATGTACCGATGCATCTGTAACTTGATTTCCTGTAAACATGTCTGTAATGTACACTGTTTATATTAATCTTAGTACTAAGGAGGATAACACTGAAGTCAACTACTCCAAGGACACTTCAACAGAAAGGCAGAATCTGTTCAGTTACTGGTGGAATTCCTTGAATGAGTTAAAACTAGGTACCTAAATTATGGAAAGATCAATAAAATGGAAATAAGCAAGAGGTTCGTCTTTGCAGTACTGTAGAAATTCTGCTTTTATAATTGTATGAAGAGTTTTGCATATTGTACAGCTATTCCAGTGCCCATCACTGTCCCCATAATCTGAATATAACATGTTCTGTTAAAGTTAAAGCTGCTGTATGTCAGAATGAAATCAAACAGCTATGTCTGGAGTAATGAGATGCTAATCTTTTTTTTTATTCTATAAAAAATCTAGAAGATGCCATAACCATGCGATGTTTGTGTAGAGGGTGTGTGATATCCATGATGGATAAAATAATATTAGGTAGTAGGCTGGAATAAAGTGACAGAATGCCAAGACAACTAATGGTATCTTGAATATAATTATACCTTTCACTGACTTGTGCTTTCAGAATTTTCTTACCACCACCCCAAAGATCTCTTCCATCAGGGTTTCTTTTCCTGAGATTATGAATAGTCCTGGTTTCCCTGGCTTACAAATATGCATGTATGGATGTTGTATTTATTTATTTTATGTATTTATATGTGTATTTAACCCAGTGACTGGGGGATGCACAAGCCACTATATTTCTTCATGCCAGTCCCAAACCCAGATAAATGGGGAGGGTTATATCAGGAAAGGCATCTGGTGTAAAATTTTTGCCAGAACAAATATGCGGACAATACCAGATCAGTCAAGGCCCAGGTTAACAACAACTACCTCCAGTACTGTTAGCCAACAGGGTGCTGATGGAAATTGGACTACTTCTCGACTGGTGCGCCTTCTTTGTGGACTCTGCATGTCCTCCCCACGGTCAAGTGACGTTAAAGACATTCAGGTAGGTGTGAGCATGAATGGGCATGCCTTCATTGAAGGTTGGGTATCTGGCTGGCAACTCGGCACCATAAAAATCCGCTGCCAATCATGAGCGGACCAGAGTTCCGCTGTGGCAACCCCTAACCGGGAAAAGCCGAAAGTCAAGTATTGGCTGAAGGAGAAGAAGAAGGAGAAGAAGAGGGGGAATGTCAGCCCAGAGGTAGGAGGAGAGAATAAAAGCTAGGAGTGTGGAAGTGAGGGTAGGAGCTTTGAATGTTGGCAGTATGACTGGTAAAGGGAGAGAGCTAGCTGATATAACGGACAGAAGGATGGTTGAAATATTGTGTGTGCAAAAGACCAGATGGAAGGGGAGTAAGGCCAGGTGTATCGGAGCCAGGTTCAAATTGTTCTACCATGGTGTTGATGGGTGGAGAAATGAGGTAGGACTTATCCTGGAACAGTACGTCTCTAGTGTTTTGGAGGTGAAAAGAGTGTGGGATGGACTGATGTTTATGAAGCTGGAAATTGATTGTGTGATGATGAATGTTAGTACAATGGATGAGAAAGAAACATTTTGGAGGGAGTTAGATGAAGTGGTGGAGAGTGTACCTATGGGTGAGAGAGTGGTGATTGGAGCAGATATCAGTGGGCATGTTGGTGAAGGGAACAGAGAGAATGAAGTGGTGATGGGTAGGTATTGTGTTAAGGAGAGGAGAGCAGAAGGTGAAATGGTAGTGGATTTTGCGTAAGAGATGGACATGGCTGTGGTGAATACGTATTTTAAGAAGAGGGAGGCGCATAGGGTGACATACAAGAGTTGAGGAGGATATAACCTATGCAGGAGGGCCAGTCTGAAGGAGATTGGAGACTGCAAAGTGGTGACAGGGGAAAGGGTAGTTAGGCAGCATAAGATGGTGGTCTGTAGGATGACGTTGCTGATCAAAAAGAAGAGGAGAGTGACAAGAATCAAATGGTGGAAGCTGCAAAAAGATGACTGCAAGATGGAGTTCAGGGAAAAGTTAAGACAGGCACCGGGTGGCAGTGAAGTGGTAAGGGAGATGGTTAGAAAGGTGTTTGGTATGACATCTTGGCAGAGGAAGGAGGACAAGGAGACTTGATGGTGAAATGAGGAAGTACAGGAGAGTATACAGAGGAAGAGAATGGTAAAGAAGAAGTGGGATTGTCAGAGCGATGAAGAAAGTAGACAGGAGTACAAGTAGATGTGGCGTATGGTGAAGAGAGAGGTGGCAAAGGCTAAGGATAGGCGTATGGCAAGTTATATGAATGGTTGGACACTAAGGAGGGAGAAAAGGACCCGTACCGATTGGGTAGACAGAGGGACCGAGATAGGAAAGATGTGCAGCAGGTAAGGGTGATAAAAAATAATGAGGGAAACGTACTCACAAGCGAGGAGAGTGTGTTGAACAGATGGAAAGAGTACTTTATAGGGCTGATGAATGAAGAGAATGAGAGAGTTGGATGATGTAGGGATAGTGAATCAGGAAGTGCAGAAGATTAGCAAGGAGGAAGTAAGAACAACTATGAAGAGGATGAAGAATGGAAAGGCTGTTGGTCTAGATGACATACTTTTGGAAGCATGGAGGTTTTTAGGAGAAATGGCAGTGGAGTTTTTAACCAGATTGTTTAATGAAATCTTGGAAAGTGAGAGGATTTCTGAGGAGCGGAGAAGTGTATTGGTACAGATTTTTAAGAATAAGGGTGATGTTCAGAGCTGTAGTAACTACAGAGGGATAAAATTGACCAGCCACAGCATGAAGTTACGGGAAAGAGTAGTGGAAGCTAGGCTAAGCAGGGAGGTGATGACTAGTGTGCAGCAGTATGGCTTCATGCCAGGAAAAAACATGTTTCCTCTGAGGGCGTTGATGTAGAAGTATAGAGAATGTCAGGAGGAATTGCACTCTGTCTTTGTGGACTTAGAGAACGCATATGACAGGGTGCCTTGAGAGGAGTTGTGGTATTGTGTGAGGAAGTCAGGAGTAGCAGAGAAGTATGTAAGAGTGGTGCAGGATATGTATGAGGGTAGTGTGACAGTGGTGAGGTCTGCGGTAGGAGTGACAGATGTATTCAAGGTGGCGGTGGGATTACATCAAGGATCAGCTCTGAGCCATTTCTTATTTGCAGTAGTGATGGACAGGTTGAGAGATGAGACCAGACAGGAGTCCCAGTGGACTATGATGTTTGCGGATGACATTGGGATTTACAGTTAGAGTAGGGAACAAGTAGAGGAGACCCTGGAGAGGCAGAGATATGCTATAGAGAGGAAAGGAATGAACGTCAGCAGGACTAAGACAGAATATATGTATAAGCAACAAGAAAACCCAAAAGCAGTGAGTGTATTCCAGCAGAAGACCCAAACAAAATTCCAAGCAAAACCACAGCTAGTAACAGGCAGAAAGGCAAGGCTCAGCAGTTGTAAAATCTACAGGTTTTATTAAAAGTTAGTGCTTTAGCAGTGTTCACCACCGCTTCATCAGACAAAAATGTAAAGCAAATGAACTTCTTTTATACTAAATTTTAGTATCAATTAACATAACAATGCAGAATCCTAATTGATCCACAAGGCATTTACTTTTAAAGCAGCAGCATCTAAAAACAGCACATAAACACCAGCACATATCCCTTAACTGCTTATGAGGATTCAGACACAGAGGAATCCATCCCTTCTGCCTCCCCTCCAGAGGACCTTTCCTTTGGGGAAACCCTTCACTCCCACAGGGAACATTTCCAGTGGAAATCTCAGGACTTCCCACAGTCTAAGAAAAGACTTAGAGAGTTTCTGGACCTGCATCAGCACAGACCCTTGGCCATCCCCCCTATTTAAGAAGTGGTGGATGATGTTTTCCATGAATCCAGCTTAGCCCCTGACACCCTCCCTCCTGCTCCCAGTAAACCTGACAGGTACTGCAGAGTACCAGATTCTCACAAATACCTGTACAGAAATCCTGCTGCAGACCCAGAGGTCATTACACAGGGACCTAAAGGAGCTAAGACTAGTTCTGCCAAAAATCATTTTCCTTCTGGCAAGGACTCCAGAGCTCTGGACAGATGGAGTAAAAAAGTATACACCTCTGCAACCTTAGCTATCAGAGCACTCAGTTATCAGTTCCATATGTTAAAATATCAGCAACACACTTTGGAACTATTAAAACAGAAAATTGCTACTTTTCCCGCTGTGCCAATTCAAAAGAGTTAGCAGATTTACTGCACTCTGCTTGTCAAGTAGCCACTCATTATAGTGTGGATATGACACCCTAGAAGCCTATAGCAGGGCAGCAGTGACAGGATCTGTTATTAGGAGACATGCATGGCTGAAGGAACAACCTCTCCGTGATCATGTCAAGTCTAAACTTATTGATGCACCCCTAGATAAGGAGCACTTGTTTGGAGAAAAAGCAGAAGAGAGGCTTAAAAAGATGGAAGACAAAGCAAAATCTATGCAAACAGTAAAATATTTCTTTCAGGTACAACCTCCCAGGTTCAGCAGGAACTTTCCCTCTAAGCACTGGGCCTTCCCTGCACTTAGCAGACAGGGCCAAAGTAAGCCCCACAGGGACAGACCATCCAGGCCCCTATCCCAGGACCAGCAGAGAAGCAAACAATGGACCACTTCTGTCTCTATGACAGCGAGTTTTAAGCCAACCTTCTATGACAAGCACTCACAATGACTCCCCCTCCTCCCTCTGCCCTCCCTTCACTCATCAAAAACTAGGAGGAAGGATCTCCCTCTTCATAGACAATTGGCTTTCTGTAACAAAAGACGAATGGGTCTTAAAAATCATTTTTCAGGGATACAAATTCTCTTTCAGCAATCTCCCAATTCCAGACGGTGCCCGGACTTACCTCCAAATATGTGGGCAGAGGCATTGAAACAGGTACAAACTCTCATATCCCAGGGGGCAGTAGAACCTGTATCCTTAGATCAAACAGCCAAAGGATTTTATTCCATTCTATTCCTTGTTCCCAGAAAAGAGGGCACTTGTCACCCCATCCTGGAACTCTCCATTCTGAACGCCTCACCGGTGGTCCCCAGATTCAAAATGCCAACTTTGCAGCAGCTGCTGCCTATGCTAACAAAAAATGCCTGGCTAGTGACCCTAGACCTTAAAGATGCCTACCTCCACATCCCCATCAGGGAATCGTGAAGGAAATTTCTGCGCTTCAGAGCAGGTTCACAACACTTTCAGTTCTCTGCGCTGCTCTTTGGCGTATCTACTGCACCCAGAGTATTCACCAAATGCTTGGCCCCAGCCATAGCATTCTGCAGACAAAGAACTATACAGATTTACCCTTACGTGGATGACTGCTTCATTCAGGCAGAGTGCAAAGAAAAGCTGCTCCAAGACCTTCTCTTTGTCAATTCACTCCTAACTTCCCTAGGGTTCACCATCAATGAGAAGAAATCAAAGCAAAACCCCACCAAGAAGATCATTTTCTTTGGAGCTCTGCTAGACACAGCATCCCAAATGGCCTTTCTGTCCCCAGAAAAGAAGAGCTTCCTGCCTCTGTACTTTACCCAGCTGGCTTCCAGAAGTCACCTCACCACAAGGAAGTTCCTGCAAGCCCTAGGATACATGGCATCTTACATCCTTCTCATTCCTCTGGCCAGGCTTCACATGAGAAAACATCACTGATATCTAAAGAACCTTTGGTGCCAGCACTCTCAGTCCCAAGAGACCTCTCTCCCTCTGATCCCATGTATAAGGGCCAAGTTTCTCTGGTGGGCAGAGTCTGCTAGGAATAAGGGTCTTCCCTTCATCCTCGACCCTACTGGCCAGGCAGTCACCACTGATGCCTCAGACATTGCTTGGGGTGCTCACCTAGCAGGCAGGTGCACCCAAGGTCTTTGGGATGCCCAGCAACTTCTCTTGCACATCAGTCAGAAAGAAATTATGGCAGTACAAAAGGCTCTGACATCTTTCAAACCCCATCTCAGGCCAGGGGTTCTTCTTATAAAAACAGAAAACACCACAGTAATGTCGTATATCAACAAACGGGGAGGGGGGCACAATCTTACCCTCTGTGCAGGTTAGCCATGAGCATCTGGCTTACAGCCACATCCATGGTTCTACACCTAATTGCCCAATACCTACCAGCGTTCAACAGCACCCTAGCAGACCACCTAAGCAGAAACTTACTGGACCCCATGAATGGCAGCTCAACAGAGATATCTTTCTGCAAATCACTCAGGAGTGGGGGACTCCAGAAGTGGATCTTTTTGCCTCGCACCTCAACCACCAGCTGCAAAAGTACTGTACCAGGGAGTATCACCTCCTAGTGTGAAAGGTGAATGCCTTGATCTTCCCATGGAACTCCCTATTTGTGTATGGTTTCCCTCCTCTGCCACTTATTGCCAAAGTACTGATCAAAATAAGGGAGGAGAGACCAAAGGCCATCCTCATTGCTCCAGATTGGCCCAGACAGCATTGGTACCCCTTACTGCGCAGCATGGCCATACAGCCCCCTCAAGCAGTTTCCCCTGAACTCAGACCTCTTGACCCAAGGAAGGGGGAAGTTACTGCACCCAGACTTACAGACTCTCAATCTCTCAGCATGGCTGATAGCTTAAAAGCTAACAAGGAGTCCCTGTTAAGCAAACAGGTCCTAGACATCATCACAGAGGCCAGAAGGCCCAGCACCAGAAAATCATACACAGGAAAATGGAAAAGATTCTGCTCCTGGAGCCAGTCCAAAGGGGCCAGTACCTCCCATCCTTCCAGCCCTCTTATCTTGGATTACCTAGCCTTGTTGCTAAATAGTGGCCTCTCTTTCTCTTCTATTAAATTTCATGCCTCAGCCATTTCTGCCATTTCGATTCAGATCCACCCATCTTCTCTCATCCTTTGATTAAGCAATTCCTCAGAGGGGCTTCTAATATCAGACCTCCCAGAAGGCCTCCCACGCCACCCTGGGACCTGAATTATGTTCTGGAAAAACTAATCTTACCTCCTTTCAAACCTGCTGCTTCTACAACTCTCATGGCTGTTGAGCCCTTCATTGTTTTCCATGCAGACAGGGTCTCCCTGAGGACTAACCCCTCTTTTATGCCCAAGGTGGTATCTGATATGACCCTCAACCAGGCTATACACCTACCCACCTTCTTTCCCAACCCTCAAACAAGGGGGAAAAAATTCTACACTCACTAGACTTGCACAGACAACTCAGATACTATCTGGACCGTACTAAACCTTTCAGAAAAACCGACTAACTACTTGTCAGCTTTGCCCCTGAAGCAGATGGGAAGCCCATTTAAAAACAAACCATTTCCAAATGGATATCAGACTGTATCCATTTTTGGTACAGACTACATGGGAACCCCCCCCAAGTCTATCCGTACCCATTCCACTAGAGCAGCTTCCACTTCCACAGCCTTCCTCAGAGGAGTCCCCACCAGGGACATCTTGGAAGCTGCCATCTGGACCTCTGTCCATACCTTTACAAAGCATTACCACCTACCTTTTTTTTCTAGGTCTAGGGCAGGGTTTGTTTCTGCAGTTCTGCAAGGCCTGCTGACCCATGCCTAGGACTCTAACCTTTCCTTCCACCCCTCTCCTCAGCGTTGGGAATCCTCCCACAGGTGATGACTGTAACAGTGAAACACGAAGAACATAGTACAGTTGTGTACACTTACCATCAATGTAGATGTTCGAGTGTATTCACTGTTGCAGTCCTGGTTTCCTTCCCTCCATCCCCCATATAGCATCTTCCCCTAGGGGGACATAAGCTTCCCATGGTGGCTTTTGGCCACCAGGACCACTTTTCCTTATTTCCTTGTGCTTCTGACGGGTTAGGGCAAGAAAAACTGATGTAATGATATTGGCCGCTGTGCTTTATAGCACTGACAAACTGACGTCAGACTACAGGGACTGCAGCTGATGCAAAAAAAATTGACGCTGGTATTCGGGCCGGCTTAGGGCTACCACAGCAGGGATAACCCACAGGTGATGACTGTAACAGTGAATACACTCAAACATCTACATTTATGGTAAGTGTACACAACTGTACTTTCCCTCTAATAGGTGTGATCAGAAAGTAATCTAATAATCCCTCTCATCGATTCTGACCATGTGTCACCTCAATTGCCACCTCAGGTCTGAAAACAAAATATTACTGTCTGTCGAGAAACCCAAACTCTCAGCTGGCCAAATGCTGTACTCTCATGCTGTCTCCAAATTATGGAATAATCTTCCTACTTCACTCAGGACAATCAGTAATCCTGCTTCCTTTAAAGAAAATCCCTCAAATTACATTTCTCCTCTCACTAGCTATGCTCCTGCACCCCAATAAATAATCCATACACCTGACTTCCCTCTATAGAGGCTCAGTCTTTACCTATCTTCTACAAATATTCCTCTCTGCGTCTCTTCTCTGTACCATTCTTACTCCTCGCTGTCATCTTGACTGTACACTTCCTCCTTCAGCCTGTCACCTCCTGTATACCCTTCGCTCAGCTAAGAACTGTATAAACATATTTACGCCCATGTGTTATTCTAGAGAATATGGCATCTTACCTGACTGTAAAACATTATTGCTGTTTCTGCTTTTACTTTCGTTTCATGTGATAGTGCTGATCAGAATACCTCTTTCTATGTATCAACATGTTTCTCTCTTGCATGTAATCAGTGATCACTTGTATGTAATTAATGTAATGACAGCACTGCTCAAAGTGTCCTATGTATTAACATTTTTACTTTGTATGTAATTAATGTGGAGCCTTCCTCCCTGGGCCTCCACTGAAAACGGACTCTTCCTAGGCCCAGTGGACTTTCCTAGTTAACAAATGCAATAAATAATAAATAAATAATATTTTCAACAGCATAGATGTTTCATTGCAAGATGACAACTGCAGGGGTAACTAATATGTCTGGTGACGTGTGAACAGCTGGTAAGCACTGCTCCTTAATCTGAATTGTAAAGCAAACAACACCTACCTGTAACTACTACTTTCAGC
This sequence comes from Protopterus annectens, assembly GCF_019279795.1. NCBI lineage: Eukaryota > Metazoa > Chordata > Ceratodontiformes > Protopteridae > Protopterus > Protopterus annectens. Next base: position 1,933,579,464 of record NC_056729.1, on the reverse strand, counting down.
CTCACAAATCAGGTTAGATTATCAGTAAAATACAACTTCAGCTTTCAAGGCTTCAGTATTTTATAGAGAAAGGACTATATTTACCTTTTGATCCTGAAAAGGGTACACGTGGCAGTGAAGCTTGTGTGTTAAGTTTGCAACTTGGCAAACTGGAAAGAAGAATCTTTGCTATTGACAAAAGTAAAAATGATGTCAACAAACTGCACAGAATTTACAACTGTGCAATATGCCTACTGAATAAGAACAAATAGACTTGCAAACTACAAATACAGAGGGCTCTACTATGGTGACTCCAGAGAAGGATACTTCTACAAAAAGACCTAGATCGTCAACTGAAGATGACAAGAAACTGACAGATAAGTCTAAATTAGAACAATCATTCATGCTAGAAGATTCAAAAACAGCTATTCACCCAATTCATTAAGCTATACAGTCACTTGCAGACTAAATGATGACTGCAAACTTAACCCTAAATCAGACTACAAATAGATTAAAGACATCAGAAAATCGCATCGCTATCCATGTAAAAAGAATTGACAATACCAGTCAGAAAGCCAGATCAAATACTGAAAATATAACAGGCTTCTAGACCTGGAGGCAAGAAACAGGTGTAATAATGTTTTGGTCTGAGGTCTGTTTGAAAGCTACGATCAAATAAAACTCTGCAGTTTATACTTAATAATGTGCGGGAGGATGAATAAATGTAAAAAAAAAAAAAACACAGAACATTGAGAGTGTCTGCTACAAATGATCACCCAAGACAAATCGACATTAAGATCTTGAATTCTGAGGACGTGACAAGAATAGTAGGAGCACCATAAAAAATGTATATCCTTTGGAAAGACAGCAAAGTTACATTTGGTCAGGATCTCTCAGCACAAATTAAGCTTGACTGACAGAAATGATCCCCCTTTGCTCTTCCATGATCTCCTTAAACCTAAATTTTCAATACATATGTTATGGAATTAATTGTATCAGGTTTGGAAGCAAATTTCTTATTTTGCATACCTAAACATAATGAAGAACACCATTTTTTGTATTTTTCTTAAAAAAAATATTAAACATAATGTGCTATTTCTTACTGCTGCTTTAAAATATAAATAATATCTATTCTTAAAGCCTAACATATCTAAAAAAGAAAATGAAAAGTACATATGATAATTCCTTTAAAATCCACATCTTCTTTTATGAGTTTAAGATATAAATAGCAATCTTACCAAATGTTTGTCTTTTTATAGGAGTGTATTGAAGTGTCAGTATTATATATGCCAAATTGAATTGTCATGTTTATAAGGAGTACTGTTGTAGGTGTGTTAAAGCATGTAGATGCATGACTTTAATTCTACCCGCAGTAGTGTATTTTGGGTCTATATTATAACATCAAAGTTTTTAAACATTGAATGTTATAATATCAAACCCGTAATGTCGAATGCTGAAAACAGCGAAGGGGCAGGACACCAAATTCTTTCCAGGGAAAGAATTTGGTGGGCCGTTGCTGTGGCTTCGCTTTTTTCAGCGTTCGATATGTTGGAACATTACGGGTCGGATTCAGGTAAGTGTGTGATTGTGTGTAGGTTAGGGTTAAGAGTGGGTTAGGTGAGTTAGGGTTAGGGAGCGGGTCAGGTAAGTGTGCAATTGTGTGTAGGTTAGGGGGCGGGTTAGGTGAGTTAGGGTTAGGGCGCGGGTGAGGTGAGTGTGCGATAGTGACGGACCTTAGGGGTTAGGGTTGGGTTAAGGTAAGTGGATAGCTAGTAGTGTATGTAAAGTTTAATTTAGGTTTAGATGTAGGAATTTAAGTGTATGTGTGCGGATTGCTGTTTTTTTGTGTGTGTTTGTGTTGTGTGCATGTTTCTCGGAATAGAGATTTTTTTTCCCTGGGAAAAAAATCCGGTATTCTGACTGTTCAATTTTTTCAGATTTCGGTGTTTGGGGTTCGATATTATAACATTCAATGTTTAAAAACTTTGATGTTATAATATAGACCCTGTATTTTTATGGCTATAAATGACTGTAACAGAATATCAGCAAGAGTGCAAAGTAAAAACTATTCCTTTATATCTATCACTAATAACGTAAAACACTTTCTGTAGAACAGCTCTCTACATGAAGATAGTATTGGGGTGAGGCCTAGGGAGAATTAAGTGTTGCATGCTATAGAAGACTCTTCAACCGAATACAAGTTTAATACTGCTCACCACCCGTCACATCTCCTTCATAACTTGCTAGTTATCGTTAATATAATGCTAGTGAAATATACAGTAAGATATTTCTACAATACTAGGGATGATACTTGAAATTTTTTAAAGAAATATGGTTAACAGATTTTTGGAACATTAAGGGAATTCAGTATCTTAAAACAGTAAGCTATTCTTATGTCTACTGTATAAATACAAAGCTGTAATTACTTTCGTAGCAGAAGCACGTGTGACTAAAAACAATGGAACCTGATTAATAAAAAAATGTTAAAATGTGTTATATTGGCAGGTACAAGCAACAACATCTTAGGAGTTGCTATATTAATTAAAACCTCCTTCTTTGAAACTTTTTCAAATTATGGATATGATCCCAAAGAAAGATGTTCAATTTTATATGCAGTAACACATTTAATAACCTGTCTTATTTCTGAACTTACATGCACCATGTCAAAAGCATTAGAATTTTAATATGGAACTACACAACCTATTAAGTACATTTCAAAATTGCTACTACATTATTGGAAGGGTTGGAACTTTGCAGAAGACCCTGAATATGACAGAACCAGCAAAGGTAAATCATGCAACATCAATGCATCTATGACTATAGCCAGTTTAATTACTAATCTCAATTTCTTTGTCGCAGTACAAGTAGGGAATACCAATCCAGCTGGGGTACGATAGACCTGTTTCTCTTAATGTTACAAAACCTGGTTAAGACTAGATTTTTTCTTAATCTCTCATATTCTTAAATATTCGACTACAGTAGCAGTCAGAACAGATTTTTCCCTGACCACTCAAAAATAAGATTAAGATTAAATTGGTAAAAGTACAAAGCAGATACAACCGCATGCTGTTACTGGTCACTCAGCACATTGTTAATCAGGAAGGAAGACATCAAAGATGCACACACTCGAAACTCTCCTTAGCATGGAGAACATCGATATCTGTGCAGTAACAGAAACCTGGTTCAAGGCTCCCGAGAGCACCCCAGCACTACCAGGTTATACCTCATACCATGCTTTTCGGCCCCAAAACTTGGACCGAACCACAAAAGAAGGGGGAGTATCAATATTCGTCAAAGATACCCATACCTCCAGGTTGGTGGCACAGCACAAAGCATCAGAGACTATCCATGTGCAACTAACAGGGGGTAAAACTGCCTTCCAGTTTATAGCCTGCTACAGACCAACCTCCCAAACCCAGGAACCCCACTCGGCCTTCCTGAGAACACTGGAAAATATGAAGGTCTCTCCAAACACCATTATATTGGGCGACTTCAACTACTCAAACATAGACTGGGAGCATTACTCTAGCTCCAACATCCTAGCTCAAAGGTTCCTAGAATTTATAAACTCAAATGCTATGGAACAACTTGTTACCACTCCCACAAGAGGGGAAAACATGCTGGACCCGATCATCACCAACATGGGGACTTTATGCTCCAGACCAGAAGTGTATCCCTCACTGGTAAGATCAGACCATAAACTAATCTCACTGGATATTCACATCCCAACCCCCACCCCTGCCCAGAAAACCACAGTGAAAAACTTCTCTAAAGCAAATTTCACACTCCTCAAAACCGAGGTGGAATCATTCAAAGCCCCCTGGCCTGTGGAAAATACGGCCCAGACCGCAGAATCCTTTATAAACGCATTCTATGAACACCTTCAGGAATGCATGGATCATGCAATCCCAAATAAAACCAAGAACCAATCCTCCAAAGGCAGACGTCCTGTCTGGTGGACCCCAGCCATAAACAAACTATACAATAGAAGGAGGAAGCTACTACATGATAGAGCAAAATCCCAAAAAGGGAAGGCATCTCTGATCAGTATTAGCAAAAAACTACGGGCACTCATAAAATCGTCTAAGGCCAGCTTCAAGAGAAAAATTGCACAGGACACTAAGGATAATCACAAGGCTTTCTTTAGTTATGTTAGTAACCTGGATGGGAATTCCCAGATATGCTCAGAATTAGTCCAAAATGACAAAAAATACACCGAACACACAGACATTGCCAACATGCTAGCTGACAGGTTTAGCGCAAACTTCTCCCCCCACCTCCCCACCAAAAGGGCAAATATCTATCCCAGCAGCGTGCTGCCCTCCTGACATCTCAGATGCTCAGGTAAGAGCCGCCCTCTCCAAAGCAAAAAACACAGCATCAATGGGACCAGACGGTGTCCTGGGCTGCGTCCTACATGAACTCCAAGAAGAGCTAAACCCAAACATAAAACTACTGTTCAATCTCAGCCTTACTACTGGATATGTACCCAAAGAGTGGCGTACAGCAACAGTGGTCCCTCTCCACAAAGGTGGTGCCTCAACGGATCTTGGAAACTATCGCCCCATAAGCCTGACTAGTTTGGTCTGCAAAGCTATGGAAAGGATCATCATGGACCTCATAAATAAAGATATTGGGGACCTACAGACACTGGATCCTACCCAGTTTGGCTTTGTTAAGGACAGAACCCACATGGTTAGAATTGCTGGAGCCATGTCAGACTCCAAACCAGTTACAAGTGGCGTCCCACAAGGTTCAGTCCTGGGGCCTCTCTTGTTCGGTATATATTTCTCGGTGGTACAGGCCAACACAGAAGGACTGTGGCTGACCAAGTTTGCAGATGACTGCAAACTGGGTGCCATAATCGACTCTCCAGCTGACACAAGCATCCTCCAAAAGGGCCTCAAAGAAACAGACAACTAGTGCCAGAGCCATGGCCTCAAGCTAAACGCCAAAAAGTGTATAGTCATCCCCTTTGGCAAAAACAAAGTGCCCACAAATTACCACATAGGTGGTAATCCATTAAGTACAGAAGAAGTAATTAGGGACCTGGGGACCCAAGTTGATAGCAATCTCTCATTTGACAACCACGTGGCCAAAGTGGTTAGAAAAACATTTTATATAGCCCACCTAATCATGAAGGGATTCACATCTAGATCAGGGGAGGTCATCGTGCCTCTTTACTCATCCCTCAACAGGCCCATAATTGAGTACAATGCCCCTTTTGGGATGTACCTTACCAGACACCTGCAGCAACTGGAAAGACCCCAAAAGTACCTCACCAAGAGGATCAAAGGGCTCAAACAGATGCCATATGCTGCCCGGTTAAAGAAACTCCAGCTCTACTCAGTGGCATACCGCCTGCTCAGAGGCGATCTGTGCCTGACGTATAAAGCCATGTCCAACCCGGAATTAATGGACATGCTGCACCTCAGAAAATCCAAATCCCATCGAGCCACGCGCTCGAGAGACTTGAACCTCATCACTGAAATAAATTGGACATGCTGGAGGGACAGATTCATAACCCAGAGGCTCCCTTCACTCTGGAATAAAATCCCAGTCCAGGTTAGGCAGAGTCCCTCATTGACTCTCTTCAAGAGGAATTTTGATGAGTGGATGGGAGATCGTAGGTTTACCCCGGGTATCACTTCTGTGTCACTGTTAGACAGAGGCACAGTATACTAACCTCGAAAAAGGGCATAGCAAAATTAATTTAATGTGGGTGGCGAAAGCCAAACACACTCTGGCTAGGTTTATAAATGCCCTAGGGTAGATAGCCTAGTATGAACCTATGAACCTATGAAAGAAGTCATAACCCTAATAAAAATCTTAAACCAAAACTTTGTCTAGAGGTTTACTGCGGACCATTTAAATTGCACACTGATCTCATATGTGGATCTAAAGACAAATCCCCCAGTATTAAAGTCTATACTGCCAATTATAGTCTTGCCACTTAAAGTTCATAGACTAGTACTAGGATAAATGTCCTTGTGGGCCATTTTTAAGCCAAGTCAGCTACCCCTTTGTGAGAATCAAACTGTGAGCCTTCTGTCTGTAAGGAAAGCACCTCAACCATTATGCCAACCTCCCACAGATCTGATTATATCTTAACTTATGAATGAGATAAATAAGAATCCTTTGTACCCAGCCAGACTTTCTGTCAACTAAAATACAAAATGAACTTAATAAAAATGTATGAATTCTCTCAAAATATAGTAAGACCACTATTTTTACTCTTGCTGTGAATGCCTCAAAGTTATTTGATCACATGAACCTCAGTTTTCTCTTTAAGGTAATGGAGTACTTCCTTACATGAACAAAGAGTGTCCTTAAACTACCCAATGGATGCCACCTATCTCAATTCATTACCTTGTACAAAATAAAATAGGAAACTTACAGATAAATGTAATTGGAATTCATTTCCATAAAGCAGACTAGCAGAAGCTGCTAAACTGTGCTTTTTTAAGTAAAAGCTGCTACAAAGACAGAGAATAAAGATGACTTGCTTACTGTAGAATATGTGTGTGTGTGTGTGTGTGTGTGTGTGTGTGTGTGTGTGTGTGTGTGTGTGTGTGTGTGTGTGTGTGTGTGTGTGTGTGTGTGTGTGTGTGTGTGTGTGTGTGTGTGTGTGTGTGTGTGTGTGTGTCTGGTGCATGCAAGATTAGAGGACGAGGGGTTTGCTTCACAAGACCATTTGCTTTTGCTTAACCACATAGATAATTGACTACCACTTTTCAGTGTGTGTCTGCATGTATATTATTTCCTTAACCGCTTCACAAGACTATTGTGATTAACCCAGCACCACTTACAGTTTGCTTCACAAGACTATTTGCTTTTTGCTTTTGCCTAATAAGATGAGGAGTTGCTTAACCACTTCATGCAATTCACTAAGGATTATAGTTTGTAATGGCAAGCATTAAAGATTCATAATTGTTATTGCTCTGAAAGTGCACATGAAGCCTCCTGTCTTTTTTATTTCATAAAGAGGCAAAGTGACAACTCAGGAGCACTGTCTGCTAAACTGACCTGTTCAGGATTTCAGAGTAGGCAAATGAAGTACAAAGAGTCAGACCTTGAACCATTGACTAGAGGAAGCATCTCATTAAGAGCTTAGTGCTTTAATCTTGTACATTAACTGCCAGACCTTCATTTTCTAATAAATCACTGAACATTACAGTCAGTCATTAGAGTTTTATAATTCTTGTTCAGAAAATGTGTGTGGATGCAAAACCTGTTGTTCTGTTCACCTTTTAAACAAATTAGTGTATTCCTATCATTATTGTTTTCGTGTTTTGCAGAAATGATCTGATTCTGCCTCATATTATGTCCCAGCCCTTATTAAAATGTTCTGGAAGTTCACACAAAGGACTGATGCTCTGAGATATTAATGTCCTGGTTCATGGGAGCAGGGTTTGATTCCTACTACCTTCATTATTTATGTCTGTCTCTTTACTAGTCACTTAAAGGAAAACTCCATCTTAGAACTCAAAAACATGTTTTTTCATTTTATCTTTGTTTTCTGAGCTATTGAAATGTCTCAAAATCAGTCAAAGTGCTGCTTTACAATTTTAATGTGTTTCCCATAAAATGGCAGATGATGGGGCCTGCCTTGGTAATATGGTCTTGTTTTCTTGCTTTCATTCCTTCTTCCCAGAATACATTTCAAGTCCTCTTTATATGAGTCATGCTAGACATAAGGAAGTGGTGTTGTTTTCTCATGCCATTAAGATAGAATGGCAGGACTGTGAAGCACTGTCATCTAACACACCTTCTGTAACAAAGCTACTTATATGTTTCTCTGACTGAGCATCATTTATGTATCTGTCAGGGCTTGTTCTATGCTGTCAATAGCTTTTAGCTGCTTCCAGCAAATAAAAGTAGGTAAATAGCAGGATTTTGTAAAGAGATTCTTTTGTATTTCTAAAAGAAGTGACAAACCTTCTCCACACTCTCATGCTGAGGTGTGAAAACTCTCACTGCAGTAAATGATCCCTGCTGTATTATATACAGGTGACAAGTAGTAGTACTCCAAACTAAGTCTGTCTGCTACTTCCCAATGCCTTCAGTGGGAAGTTGTTTCTCTCTCATGAATGATGCAGAATTAAAATAAGCTTTACTAGTTCCTTAATTATTTCTGTTATGCTCACTTGCCTTTTTTCTATTTTGTATTTATTTATACTTTGGCACCCAGGAAAGTGAACCAGTCCCAAGACACTTTTTAGCCATAATCCAGGCTATACTGGACTGATATAAAGACATTCACAAAAATTGCATGTGTAGCACATAGCCAGTGTGTGACAGTGAATAAGTAAAACATGTGCAGCACATAGCCAGTGTGAGACAATGAATAATTAAATCATTAAACATTTACTAGAATGTATACATTAATAATGTGTAACTCTATTATATTAACTTTATCATAAATAATGAATTGTATGCACCCATACTGCACAACTCACAGTGCTGTAACATGTTACTCTTCTCTAAATGACTAGGAAACAGCAAGTGGATGTTTTATGGCTTCACAAAAGAAAAGTGTGGAGGGATAATTATATTTGCATCATTTTTGTTGTCCTAAGATAGTATGAAAACACACTAAACCTAGACATTTTGAAATGCAACAACTATTGCAGTTGAGTCTAATAACTAGTATGGTGAAAAAGATTTGGGACAGGGAGAAAGTAGGAGACTGGAGGTTGTTTAGAATGATGACATTTAAATAATGCATACACACATGCCCAGTCTGTTTGTATATGTATTTGTGTGCATCTATATACCTGTGTGTTATGTACACACATACACACCCATGCACATCGATATATCAGTGCATGTGTGACTACTTAGAAAAATATCTGTTACATATCTCTCTCTAAATGTATTCACAATGTACTGAATCCCACCTATAGTATTATTATACAGGCTATGTACATTTTTTACACACACAAACGCACACACAACCCTCATCACACCCAGTGCAAATCTTAACATCTTTAACTCTGCCACGTCCAGCTCTGACTCCTGCCTTTTTGTCAATGTCACTGTCTCCAACCCATATAACATAGCTGGTCTCACTACCCTCTTGCAGACCTTCACTTTCACTCTTACTGGCACTCGTCTGTCACTAATAACTCCTGACACTTTTCTCCACCCACTCCATCCTGCCTGTACTCTCTTCTTCACCTCTCTTCCACACTCACCATTACTCTGAATTGTTGATCCCAAGTATTTAAACTCATCCACCTTCGCCACTTCTACTCCTTGCATCCTCACCATTCCTCTATCCCCCCTCTCATTTTCACATATATATCCTGTCTTAGTCCTGCTGACCTTCATTCCTCTTCTCTCTAGAGCATATCTCCACCTCTCCAGGGTCTCCTCCACCTGTTCCCTACTCTCACTACAGATCACAATGTCATCTGCAAACTTCATAGTCCACGGGGACTCCTGCTGTCAACCTTTCAATATGACAGTATATATATATATATATATATATATATATATATATATATATATATGTGTGTGTGTGTGTGTGTGTGTTAATGTGTAGACACCCACAGTTACACAAAATTTTCATTTTGATATATTTTTATTTAAAGGACATGAACTTTATATATGAATATTTTATATATATACATATATATATATATATATATATATATATATATATATATATATATTGTCAAAGGAAAAAACTTCAAAGACCAATACACGTAAGGTTCAGTTAAGGCACTTTTAATTGACTTGCCGCAAGGAGACAAAAACATGCAAATACAAGGATTTGTCTAACTACTAACAGGAAGTATGCTTATTCTTATACTATTTTACAAGACATGGCCTTCTAAGTTGACGTAATCAAACACAACTTTTAGCATTGTTCTACAGCAGATGTTGCTCAGATTTTCTGCTGACATGACTAGATTTGTGAGCAACTTTTGAGAAAAACAACCTGGCCTTGGTGACCATTAATCCGTTTACAAGCATCTATTGTACAGTGTTACATTTCAAGGTACTCTTCTTAACTCAGATACAAGCAAATGCTGATTGCAGGTCATATTTTCAAGCAGGCTTTGTACTAATTATCTGTAACTTCTACAGCTGTGTATTTTCTCACAGCATAGCGGAACTTCTTGTCTAGGTTTCATACAAGTAGTATTGTTCTATTCATTATTTTCCTAACGCAAGCAGCAATCACCTGCTTCTCAGTAAATTTCCAAGGCACAAGCAAGATTTTAGCTAACAATACAAGGTCCGAAAGCAACTGCAGTTTGTACAGATTTATGCAGTATGAAATAGAATAAATGTGTTAACCCTTTTCAAGCTCTAAATGCACTAAGCATATTTCTAATACACACATTAATAGATATTTTTCTAACATTTCCCCCCTATTAATACTTTTATTCTACTTTCAAAATAAGCATAAACAGTTTGTTTTCTTCTCCTAACCTCTTTCACTCAGGATTTGCAGTTAAGAGAGTCATTCAGTTTAAACTCATGAAAGCTTTTTCAATCTTTTAACAGTTCTTCAAACTCAGCACTTTGATATAAGGTCTCAGAAACTGACATGTCTATAAGGTCTTTAGTCAGTCTTTTCATGCAGGGGATACCACAACAAACACATACTCCCAGTAGGAGCATACTTAAACAAATGGCAATCAGGATGTTCATTAGGATGGTACTCCACCTCCCAAACCATTTCTGGAAAAAGTCCTTCAGTGGGTTTGGGCCTGGTTTGGTCATGGCCGACACTTGCTGAATTACCTCAAGATGATTGTTTATCTCATGTTTATGGTCAGGAATATAACAACAGCATTCTTCTTGGATTAAAGCGCACGTACCACCTCTCGCCGCTAGGGTGAAGTCGAGAGCCATGCAGTTTTGGAGCACTACAGTTCTCATAGCATTCAGTTCATCAGTCACCAATTCAAGAGCAGAACAAGTTGCATTGCTCATTACTTCGAGAAGTTTTGACAGTTTTCTCAGCTCCCAGATCGATTTCACTGCTCCATATGCTGGTAATATGCCTGCCCACGATATAACGCTATCACTCAAGTCTAGGAGTATGTCAGTCCATTGCCTAGAGAGTGATGGTCTTTCCAACACACATCGATTTGTCCCACTGGATTTACAGGTTTCTTTACGACTTCTCAGATATTTAGAATTTTTCCACCGGGCAAAACTGCAGTGTGTCGTATGGCCGGAACCAGGTAACCCAAAAAAACAACTGCCGGACCAATTCTCAGGTAACCATTTGTATGCCTTTCTGCCACACAGAAAATAACAGTCCTCTACTTTACTAGTAACCTTGCTATGAATATACACTCACCCTGCATGAAACATTTTTCTATCAATTGTAGACAGCTGTTTATAAAGAATAGAATTATGTTTTACTTCATCAAGTGTTTTGTGCATCAATCCAAGAAATGAATCATAGTTTGTATTGCAATAAAGATCTACATTGTTACCTTTAGTGTAACATTTATAAGGAACAGTCACATTGCAATTGCTCCAACCCACCTGAACAGTATCATTTTTATAAAAACACACAGTTCCCTTTTGTGGAACAGACAAGTGCAATGCTATTTTATCTTGTGCTGTAATGGTTGAGGTATCATAAACCAAGTTCTCCCAGGTCTCATTGACCCCTAGGGGGACCATAGTCATTAATAACCCCCTGTATGCTGTCGGCAAAGCTGTGCAAATCCAGCAATTCGAAACATTGAAAGTCTCAGCATACACATATTTAATTGCCTGGTAAGTGTTAAAGTTTGGATTCCAGTTTATGAGTAATGCTTCACATTTATTCAGTTCAGTCTGTGTGGCTGGGAAAAGAAAAGGTCACAATAAAAAGATTATTGTCACTAATACAGTTAACAGGATTGATTATGCAATACTTTTGAGGAAAGGGTTGTTCTGCATTCCTGTTTCTTCTGGACTCTATCATTTTTGCTCTTGGCATGTAACAAGATTTTTGTCCAGTTTAAAGTTTTTAACTAATTTACAGTGCGTCAGGTGGATCCAGGAGGCACGCTCTGCGATTTTGACTGCAGTGGGAGTTGACAAAAGCACTTGACATGGACCTTCCGACTTCGGAGATGCCCAATTCTTCTTCTTCTTAACTATCTTCAGCCAGATTCACGCTCCAGGGGGCACAGCCACTTCTGACAGTCTGGTTCGTTCTTTATCTGAAACAGAATTTAACTGCAACAAATGTTTAGAATTTAAAAGTTTTCGCATATACTCAGCTAATGTACTGTCAGCTTCCTGGATCGCGGGCATGAGAGATTTCCACTGAGGTATATAGTAAGCCCTTCCAAAGAGTTTTTCAAAAGGAGTCAATCCTTTTGCATTCGGAACAGTTCTCATGCTCAACAGTGCCAGGGGCAGACAGTACATCCAATTTCTCTGCGTTTCTGTTATTAATTTTCTTAGCTTACTCTTTAAAATCCCATTATGCCCCTCTACTAGCCCTGCAGATTGTGGGTGATACACACAATGATTTTTTAAAGAAATGCCAAAATGTCTACTTAACTGCTGTATGGTCTGGTTTACGAAGTGTGTGCCATTGTCACTGTAGATCCTTTCCGGAATGCTGAATCTAGGGATGATTTCTTTAACAAGAACTTTGGTCACAGTTGTAGCATCTGGATTTTTAGTCAGAAAGGCTTCCACCCATCTGGAAAACATATCTACAATGACAAGACAATACTTCTTATTTTCACATTTATTCAACTCTATGAAATCCATACAGATAGTATGAAATGGATATGGTGGTGTAGGGAAACTCCCTTGCTTGGGCTTTAACGCTCCTTGTGCATGATGTTTATTACAGATGTGGCATAACGAACAAAATTTTTAGAGTAGTTTGTAAATCCGTAGGTTGTGAACACTTGGTTCACCAGCTGTACCATCCCCCCTGTTGAGACATGGCACTGCCCATGGCTCAACAAAGCTGCATATCTAAACAAATTAGATGACAATATTGGTTTTCCTTCTTTAGAGATGTACAGCCCCTTTTCGAGAATTGCTCCTCGTTTTACCCATCTTTGTTTTTCAACTTGCGTAGTAAGTGTCTGCATCATCTTTAACATTTCTAAGTCTAAAATCTCAGAGGGTTGTAGTTCCTCATTCAAAAGCAATACTTCTGAAGCTGCCTGCTTTACAGCTGTATCAGCTCTGGCATTACCCTTTGAAATCCTGTCCTGTTGCTTGGTATGAGCTGTGCATTTACAAATAGCTACTTTTTGAGGTAACTGAATAGATTCTAAAAGATCTAAAATAAACTGTGCATGATTGATTGGTTTGCCAGTAGATGTTATCATTCCTCGATTTTTCCACTGTTGCGCAAAAACATGTACAGTAGACAAAGCGTACTGGCTGTTAGTAAAAATGTTCACACATTTACCTTTTGCTAAGGTAACATGCCCGTATCAAGGCAATCAATTCTTCTGCTTGTGCAGATAAACTATGTGGTAAAGATTTCGCTTCTATAATGTCTGTGTCAGAAACTACTGCATATCCTATTAGGTTCTGTCCTGCAGGACCCCTTTTGCATGAGCCGTCCACGTAGTATGTCACCTCGGCATCATCCAAGGGAACATCCGTAAGATCTTTTCTAGGCAGTGTCTTTTGCTCAATCACCTGCAGGTAGCTGTGTAGTGTGCTATCTGCAGGGGTTGGTAGCAAGGTAGAAGGGTTCAAAGTTGTACATCATTCAATTGTCATATGAGGTTGGCTCAACAATATAGTCATACAGGAAAGATGCCTAGCAGGGGAAAGATATGCTACCTTCTCTTGCAGTAAAATAATCATGACTGCATGAGGCACTCTCAGTGTGAGAGGGTGGAACAACGCTACTGAGGCTGAAGCCTGTACTGCCATTGCAGCTGCAACTACTGCTTGTACACAGTGAGGTAAAGACCGTGCCACTGGGTCCAGTTGTGATGAATAATAAGCAATAGGGCGTTGCTTGTCCCCATGCTGCTGTGTTAACACTGATGTCATATAACCTTGCTTGCAATCTACAGTTTGGAAAAAACGTTTATGATAGTTTGGTAATCCCAAAACTAATGAGGACGCTATTAACTGTTTCAGTTTGCAGAAAGCAGATTCTGCTTCTGGTGTCCATTGTAATAAATCTTGTGCTGCCATAGGCTTTTTATAAATCAGGTTAGTCAACGGTGCAGATTCCAAGTCATAGTTTGGAATCCAACTCCAACAAAAATTAGTCGTACCCAGGAAGGACATCATTTCCTTCTTGGTAGTGGGTTTTGGTGCTTGCAAAATCGCTATTTTTCTGTCCTCATCTAATGTCCTACCTTCCTTGGATATTACATATCTTAGGTATTTAACTTGTTTTTTCCAAAGCTGCAGTTTATTTTTGTTTACTTTATGTCCTTCAGTGGCTAAAAATTGTAATAGCACTATGGTATCTTCTTTACAATCTTGCTGAGTGGGGGACGCCAGCAGGATATCATCAACATAAAGCAAAATTTGACTACCTCTTGGTGGGGTAAATCCCGCCAAGTTGCTTGCCATTTCTTGTGAGAATATTGTTGGACTTTCACAATACCCCTGTGGTAGTCACGTATATGTATACCTTTTCCCCTGAAATGTGAATGCAAACCAATTCTGGCTGTCAGGGTGTATCGGTATTGAAAAGAACGCATTGCTGATATCTACCACAGAAAAATATTTTTGTTGAGGTTTTAAGTCATTCAACAGGGTGTGTGGGTCTGGCACCATAGGTGCCCTTGGTATTACTGCATCATTTACAGCTTGTAAATCTTGGACCATACGCCACTCTCCATTCGCTTTCTTAACAGGAAATAAGGGTGTGTTACATGGTGAATCAGGAGATTCCACCAGCACCCCTTCCTTAATTAAAGCTGCTATAATAGGTTTGATTCCTACCTCTGCATCTTTTCTTAAGGGATACTGTCTTTTTTGTGGTCTAAATGCTGACTTTGGTGTAATAGTAACTGGTCCCGCTGTACAAATAAGTCCTACATCTGATTTTCCTGTTGACCAGAGAGTTTCTGGTATATTCTGTAAGGCATTCTCTTCCTCCTTCAATAGGAGTGCTAATCAGCTGTCCTTGTTAGACTGCAAGTGTACAGCTGGGTGGGTCTGAGTTATCCAATTCAACTTCTGCATTTGTATTCCCTGTTCTGACAGTTCTAACTCTGTCTGTTTCTCCCATCTCGTGACTTTTTCTCCCAAGTCTACCCATTTCACATTTTTTTCCTTAGTTAAGCTAACATGTGGTAACCGATTAGATTTGTAAAGTGCAAAAACTCCTGGGGCAATGAACAGCTGACTACACTGTTCCCTTCTGTGTCCCAGTACATATTACGTAATATCAATCTGTTTGCACGATTTCTAAACAATTCTTGCTCATATTCCTTATCATGTCCTGATGTGTTACAATAATACAGAGTACAGTGCAACAAATGTTGTCTATCAATGTCAAGGGAGGGGAACTTGCTGATGGCTACGTTCATCAACTCTTCAGTCACCGCCCCTGGACCAGTCGTAATCAAGTCCTGGCTGTACCAATAAATCATTTCATCCTCTGATTGCACTGCAAAGGTATCAATTTGTCGCTGTGCTTCCATACCCTGCATAGTCGGAACTACTGCTATACCAAATAGCTGCATAAGGTCTCTGCCCAAGAGGTTTACTGGGCATTTTGCAGAAACAACAATTTTGCTTTTCTGGGTCAATCCTGAAACAGGATCAGTTATCACAATATTATGGGAGAGGGGCTGCCGATACAGCTGTCCATTAGCTGCTTTCACTAATATGTAATCAGGTGACTCTGAATTCTCTGGCAGTTTGGAGAGATGTATCAGGGTCCGTGATGGCCCTGAGTCACACAATAATCTGACTTCCCTCCCTTCTACCAGGAGTGTAACTTCTGGTTTCGTGCCTGCTAAATAGAGCTCTAAGCTCAATAAAGCCAAATCCAATATTTCATTTTGTTCACTATCCGTGACACTTGCACTTCCTCTATTTCTTCTGTCACATTCTCTACTCCCTCTATCACATACTCATTTGTCCCTTCTCTGCTATCCCCTTCTAGTGATTCCTGACTATCATATAGTCAGTCCTCACCCTCCTTATCTTCCATGGTTGCCTTCTTGTTTTTCTTGCAATCCCTTGCCAAGTGTCCTTTCTTACCACATTTAAAACATTCACCCCTTTTCTTTCACCCTTCAAAGTCCTCTGATCATTGATCAGATTGTTTGTTTCCCTGGGCATTTCTCTTGCCCTTTTTCCTGGACTGTACTACATATACTTCTGCTTCATCTTCTACAGAAAATACTTGGGCTTTCTTTTTCTTTTTGCTATTAAAATGCCTTTCAGCATGCCTAGCATATTCAAGTAATGACTGTAACCTGCTTGTACGATGATCTACCATGTGCTTTGTAATAAAGCTGCTTATAGGTGCAATACTGCCTTTCAAAAATGCATTCTTTAACTGCTGCTCATATGGGGAATCATGTGTCTGATCTTCAGGAACCTGCATTCCACAATGGTTATTAAAACATTCTAATAGTCTGGCATAATATCGGTCAATAGCTTCACCTTCCTGTTGGATGCATTGATTAATGCATGTCCAGTCTGCCCTAGGCTTCCATTTCTCAGAGATGCGGTCTGTAAGACCTTTCACTCTGTTGTCTAATTCTGCGCTGCTATGTGGGAGGGGCCTGAGCACAGTGTCACAGGGATTCCATTCGCCACTTATCATGTGCCAATCTGGTCCCACAATTTGTCTGACTACTTTTTCTACCTCTTCTCCGTTTAAATTATAACTTAGCCTCATTCCTTGCAAATCTTCTAAGAACTTTCTAAAATTAACTTTTGGATAGGGAATTCCCTCAGTGGCTTTCTGGATGTCTTCCGGAGTCCAGGGTCTATACACTAGAATAGTTGGGTCATGCCTGAGGATTAGGCACTTCTATAAGTGGGCATATTTCTTCTTCACTCATAAATCGTGAATTTCTACCCATTTGATATAACTCAATGTCCACTTTTGAGTTTCCTGCCTGTGTTCGAGACCTGGTCTTGACGAGATCTCTAATAAACGGTTTCACTTTTGTAGTGTCTCTACTTACAGTGACAGCATGATATCACAGGGGTGGACTAACTTGTTCACTTGCCTCATATTCTGGTAAGGGAGGCTTAGGGGCAGACGCTATTACTAAGTTATTGTCCTCCTTATCAAAAAACATTGCTTTTGAATTATTACTCTTTTGTTCCCTTCGGTTTACTTCCACAATCCACCTGTGTGCCTGAGGAATTCCTAATTGATATTGCTTTTTTACTCGACCTCTAGAATCGGTTTTAAGCTGTTTGACAAGTTTGACAAGTGAGGATTTTTCTAATTTACCACCACGGATGTTTTTATAGTCTCTTCAGAATGACTGCCTACCTGCTCTGTTTCTCTGATCTATGACAAGACAGTAATCTTTCTGTCCCTGACTTATAAACAAAGTCTAAACAGAACAAATACAAATCTAGTCCCTGATCTAAAACAGAAAAAGAAGGTAGATTCACCTTACCTGAGCCTTCGTGATTGATCACCTGGTTCAAATAAACCCGTCCTTCAGTCGCAGATCAGAAAGTGGCTGGCCTCTTTTGTACAACAATTCAGTTGGAGGGCTTTTCAAATAAGAAGAACCGATGTGGTTTCTTCCCCGTACGGTTTCAAGCCACCTGGCCTGTCTGATCCGAGGCGAAGTGAGGATTTCTGGTCCGAAGGACCAATCTGTCAAAGGAAAAAACTTCAAAGACCAATACACGTAAGGTTCAGTTAAGACACTTTTAATTGACTTGCCGCAAGGAGACAAAAACTTGCAAATACAAGGATTTGTCTAATTACTAACAGGAAGTATGCTTATTCTTATACTATTTTGCAAGACTTGGCCTTCTAAGCTGACGTAATCAAACACAACTTTTAGCATTGTTCTACAGCAGATGTTGCTCAGATTTTCTGCTGACATGACTAGATTTGTGAGAAACTTTTGAGAAAAACAACCTGGCCTTGGTGACCATTAATCCATTTACAAGCATCTATTGTACAGTGTTACATTTCAAGGTACTCTTCTTAACTCAGATACAAGCAAATGCTGATTGCAGTTCATATTTTCAAGCAGGCTTTGTACTAATTATCTGTAACTTCTACAGCTGTGTATTTTCTCACAGCACAGCGGAACTTCTTGTCTAAGTTTCATACAAGTAGTATTGTTCTATTCATTATTTTCCTAACGCAAGCAGAAATCACCTGCTTCTCAGTAAATTTCCAAGGCACAAGCAAGATTTTAGCTAACAATACAAGGTCCGAAAGCAACTGCAGTTTGTACAGATTTATGCAGTATGAAATAGAATAAATGTGTTAACCCTTTTCAAGCTCTAAATGCACTAAGCATATTGCTAATACAGACATTAATACATATTTTTCTAACATATATATATATATATATATATATATATATATATATATATATATATAGTGTGTGTGGGTCCACAGGAGGCTACTAGACTAATGGTCCTAGAAACCTAGCCATATTTGTCCTGAGTTTCCCCAACTGTCAGTGTGTAGGTGAGTGAACTTCTCAGCAGCCAGGGTCTATAGTTTTTAGTAGTGACTTCCTGTGTCCATAAGGAATATGGGCACCACCCCAGGAGTGAATTTGTGGTCACCTATCCATTGATCTGGGTTGTGTTTGAAAAGGGTCAGGGAGGGGCTTTGTTTCATGTGAACTGGAAGCTTGTTCCAGACAAGTGGCATTCTGTGGGAGATGCATGTGTCTCCCCAGCATGATCTGTCCATGTCAGAGGCTATGTTAAGATCCCTTGAGTGAGTAACCCTGCTACAGTTTGATTTACAAATGTGTAGCATTTCAATCAGGGCTGGGTCAGAGACTGTCCTCTAAGCCAGGCACAGAAAACCCCTTAGCAGCCTGTAAAGGGACAGGGCTCTCAGTTTTTTCCACATAAGACTTGTTTTGTGTACCCTGTAATTTCTTGCTGAGAAAGCTCTGCGGTCTCTCTTGTTGTTGCAGGTGTCTAGTGAGGTACTTGCAAAACTGAACACTGTACTCAGTTACTGGTCTGATGAAGGAAAACTGTAATGGAATAACATCCTTAGATCTAGATGTGATGCCTTTGCTTATAAGATGTGCCACATAGAAAAATGTCCTTACTACTGTGGATACATAGTGGTCAATGTTCAGATTGCTGTCAACCTGATTACCCAGATCACGTACTACTGGGTCTACACTTAGAGGGTTGCTGTCTATAATGTAATTAGAAGGGATATCAGCTTTCCCAATGAGAATAATAATGCATTTTTTTTGCATTTAGCTTTAATCCATTGCTTTGGTACCAGTAATTTTGTCTGCTTTAACTCTGTCTACTGTATATTAACATCATTGCTCATAATTTGCAGTTGTCAGTGAAACTGGTCAGTCACAGGCCATCCACATTTGCCTGGACTTCTGCGAAATCAATTTGGTACAGTAAGGTTTCCCAGCACAGAAACCTGTGGTACACCACTGGTGACTGGTCTTTTGCTGCAGGCTTTGACATTATGCATCCTGTTGGTGAGCCATTTGACAACCCATCTCATAATGTAGGGGTTAATTTCCAATTGGGAGAGTTTCTGTATAAGGCCTTATTGGGGGATTGTGCCAGATGCCTTGGCTAGATCAAGATAGGTGATATGTCTTTCCATCCTCCAGGGCCTTGGTGACTTTCTAAAACAAGTCAACCATGTTTAACAGCTATGCTTTACCTTTAATGAATCTGAACTGGATTTGGTTCAGAGTTTGGAGATTGCCTTTGCCCTTGTTAATAAGGTCTATAATGATTCTTTCCATGGCCTTGCCTATGAGGCTAGTTAAGCTTATGGGCCTATAATTCCCAGGGTCGATTGACAGTACCCCTTTGTGCAGAGGGATTACTGTTGCTGTCTTCCATTCCACCAGAACTTAGCCAGTTCTCAGAGTGTGGTTAAACAGGAATCAAAGTGGGTCTGCTAGGTCATGTTTAAAGTTGTTTAAAAGGCAACCTAGGATGCTTTCTGGTCCCATTGATGCCATGTTTTTGACCTTGTAGAATGCCGATATGACTTGCTCTCTTGAGATAATAGGTTGAGGAATGGTAGCAGGTATACTTTGGGGATTACTGGAAGAGACAGGAAGGGATAGGAGGGTGAAGTTTTCTCCAAATCTGTCAGCTAGCAGGTTGGTTCTTACCTCCGGTTGAGTGTGGTTGGTGCCATCCACAACCAGTTCAGCACATACCTGGGTATTCCCTTTTAGATTTCAGGCAAAGTTAAAGAATGCCTTGTGATTATACTTAGCTAGGAAGATTATTTTTAATTCCTAATTAGCTTTGGAGGACTTGTCAAGATCTCTCATTGTTTAAGGTAGAAATGGATTTTTTTCCACTGCTGAGCCAGTCACTCTTTTTCTTAGACATTAGTTTACTTCTCTTGTTTTATAGCCTGTTTATACTAGGGGTCCACCAGGGTGGCTTGTTTTTTCAACAAGACCTGGTTTCAGTCCAGTCAGGCACAGCCGATTTTATACAGCTGCTTAAGTGGTTCTACAGGTCATTGATGTACACCTCTGCATATGAGTCCATGTTATCTGCATTCGATGAAACTTTGAAACTTCTTATACCATAACATAGCAAAAGGTAATTTGTCTTAGAAAAATTCCTAAGTATTTTTGAGCTTGATGGGGTATCTGGTCTTATAATTACATCAAACAAGCCTGATTTATAGTCCAGTCTTACCAGGGAGAACATCACAAGGGGGGGGTGCAGTGCTCTCCCATATTAATGAGTACTGTGCCCAAGACATTTGAGCCTCTTGTGGGTGTGCTGACTAGCTGTTCCAGTGCATTTTCATTGCTAAAGTCCAAGATCCTCTGACCAGCATGCTTTTGGTTGTATATGTTTCTCAGTCAATGGTAGGATAATTAAAGTATCCATGAGTAAGATGTTGGGCTGTATGGCAAGAAACTTCAGTAAGTCCAGGAATGCGTATGCTTTTCCTTTTTTTGTGTTGGGGTATCTATAGCTATCTATGATGTGGTAGAGGGCTTTGCCTATCGTTGATCAGACATGGAGCAGCTCAAGAGAGTCATACTGTTTGACCAGTCTTGAGGTGTAGTTATCCTGGATACACCTCCTCCTTTGGTCCTTAATTCGATGGATACACATCCTCCTTTGGTTCTTTCATGCTCAGTTTGTGGTCTGAACATATGGAAGGCATTGTAGCTTTGCAAGACTGGGGTGCTTTCCACACCTTTGAACCATATCTTGGTGACTGCACAGACATCAGCCTGTTCCAAAGTGAGGAGTGCTTCCAGGGAGTGCAGTTCCTTGTTCAGACTTCTGGCATTAAGCAGCAGTACCTTGAGTTTATCTAGAGAGGATTTTGTTATGTTGGGAGGTTGGTTATTTTAACACTGCCTAAAATAGGCACAATAGAGGTGGCTGATGGCTATGCCAGTATCTGAAAGCCTAGAGGAGACGGGTACAGACCATCTTTGGCAAAGCAGCATGGTCTGTCGACCATGTCTTCCCAAGTTGACAATTATTGGGTCCCCTTGGAATGACACCAGAAGCTAAGCCAATTGTTAAAGTGAATACTTTTTTTGTTTGTATTGTGACATCATCCTTGGAGAAGGAAGAATGCTGCTTAAGGGTAGGCTTACACCTGCCTGTGACCCATGATCTGATCTGAGAGCTCAGCCATATCTCTCTTAATAGAGTCCAGTGAAGCACATGGCAAGTGAGTCACCCCCACATAGACTATGATGGAGCTATACCAGTACTTGTGGTTGAGTGACTTGAGTGACTTGATGGATCCTGGCACCTGACAGGCAGCTAACTGTAACCCACTCCTTATCCAGCCCAATGAAAGGAATATATGTGTGTCTGATAGTGGAATCACCTATCATTAGTACATTAGGTTTTGTGGTGTTACATCTGATGAGCTTATTTGTTGAGACACTGGTGTGTGTGCTGTTATGTGTTGTGGTTGCTTTTTGCATCGTTATATGTGTAGGTGGCTTCCATTTGGGAGGCCACTGATTTTTTGCTAAATTATTAGTGAGTACTTCTACAAATGTGGATTTATGTGTCGTGCCCTTATTTAGTGTGGCACGTGTGTATGTGCTGAAAACCTGTTTGGCATTCAATTTGTTCTTACGCGAGAGTCTTGCCTCCAATTTCACAGTGTAAGTTTTGAAATAATTTATTTTGGTCTCATTTTTTTATATCACAACTTGGCATTTTAACAGGGGTGTGTACAGTTTTTATATGCACTGCATATATATATATATATATATATATATATATATATATATATATATATATATATATATATATATAGATACACACACACACACACACGCACGCACACACACATATGTGTATATAGTATATATATATATATATATATATATATATATATATATATATGCATACATACACAGACACAGTCAGACGTGCAATTAAACACAGTTAAGTACTACTGATTTCCTTTTCTTAATGTTTTTAATGCAAGGGCACATAGTGAACATATATGGATAGTAATAGTGCACCTAGATGATAGGGTTGCTATCTGTCTCTGTCTATGCAATTCTGTCCTGTGTGTGCAGGTGGGGCTTGAAAATAATAAATGTGCTGATACTTTACAAGAAAAAAGTAGTTTCTGACTTTTCTCTAAATGTCACTTAAATCTTTTGTACTACATTTAAGTTATCTTAACATATAAGCTATTATAAATAACTAATATTTAAAGCTTACCATTTAAATATTGTGATGCTGCTTATGTAAATTTGTCAGAAGAGGTAACGATTGCCTTTAAAACCGTAACTGATCTAATTGATTTGTTTTGCTGTTACAGGGGAGTGTTAAGTTATCCACCTCTCTGCAATAAAACAATGGAAAACAGTTCCAAAGCTTTCTGTCTTTTTTATAGCAGCTGCTGTGCTCCTGACATTAGCAGGATTTATTACCTATCTAAGATTGACATCAGTACCCAACAGGGTAAACTACAGATTTATCTGTGTCTATGGTAATTCATTTAAATGGAGACAAATTCCTCTGTAAAGTGTTTGAGAAGTTAAGCTTAAAAAATAGGTGGAGTTTCCCTTCCTTTGATTCCAAGGCAAGGAAATTAAAGTTTTAAAAAGTACAAGCAGGTTTCTGGTATCAACACAATATTGGAACCATACTGTAGGAAGAAAAGAAACCTAAGGATTAAGTTAAATGGTAGGAGAGGGCAGAGTTTTCCTTAAACTAGACAGTTCTATCAGATTTAGGTTAATAGGTTCATAGGTTCATACTAGGCTATCTGCCCTGGGGCAATTATAAGCCTAGCCCGATTTTGTTTGGCTTATACCACCCCTTGATTTGATTATACTGTGCCCTTTTTACGGCTTAGTTTACTGTGTCTCTGTCTAATAGTGACACGGAAGTAATCCCCGGAACAAACCTACGATCCCCCATCCACTCATCAAGATTCTTCTTGAAGAGATTCAATGAGGTGCTCTGCCTAACATGAATTGGAATTCTATTCCAGAGCGAAGGGAGCCTCTGGGTTATGAATCTGTCCCTCCAGCAAGTCCTATTTATTTCTGTGCTGAGGTTCAAGTCCCTCGAGCGTGTGGCTCTAAGGAATTTAGATTTACTGAGGTAGAGCATGTCCATTAATTCTGGATTGGACATAGCTTTATATGTCAGGCATAGATCGCCTCAAAGTAGGCGGTATGCAACTGAGTAGAGCTGGAGTTTTTTTAACCGAGCAGCATATGGCATCTGTTTGAGTCCCTTGATCCTCTTGGTGAGGTACTTTTGGCATCTTTCTAATTGCTGCAGGTGTCGGGTAAGGTACATCCCAAAAGGGGCATTGTATTGTATGATGGGCCTGATGAGGGATGAATAAAGAGGCATGATTACCTCTCTTGATCTAGATGTGAATCCTTTCATGATGAGGTGGGCCATGTAGAAGGTCTTTCTAACCACTTTGGCAATGTGATTGTCAAAGGAGAGATTGCTATCAACTTGGGTCCCCAGATCGATAATTACTTTCTCTATACTTAATGGTTTACTGCCTATGTGGTAGTTTGTGGGCACATTGTTTTTGCCAAAGGGTATGACTATACACTTTTTGGCATTTAGCTTTAGACCATGGCTCTGGCACCAGTTATCCATCTCTGTCAGACCTTTTTGAAGGATGTTTGTGTCAGCTGGAGAGTCGATTATGGCACCCAGTTTGCAGTCATCTGCGAACTTGGTGAGCCATAGTCCTCCCACTTTGGCCTGTACCTCGGAAAAGTATATACCGAACAAGAGCGGTCCCATGACAGAACCTTGTGGGACACCACTTGTGACTGGTTTCGAGTCTGACATGGCTCCAGCAACTCTCACTCTGTGGGTTCTGTAATGAAAATATCACAGTGAGATACCAACCACAAAGGAACGCAAATATAATATTCTAAGAATGATGCTGGTAGCTAATCAAAAAACTCTGGCAACTCACGAAAAATCCAAAAACTTTTATTGAAATACACAGGATGAGCGCTTTCGCGTGGTACATCCACGCTTCATCAGATAACTTTTTAAAAAATCAGCTGTTGTATTTATATCCATCCGCTAAGCGCGGGAATTTTTTTTCTAATTAATTAAATTAAAGTCCTATACTACGGGACTTACATTGGCTATTGCGCTCATTTCACAATACTTATAATAAATCAAACAAAGTATAATGATAAAATCTTTAAAATGTGCATAAGCATATAGAAATATTTAAAAAGTCATATTGCTTCAAGACCATATATAGCTGTTGATAGCAACAATATATGAAAAAATAATAACTATATCTAATAGCATGTTTGTATCAGGTAATAGGACAAAGCCATGTATATGAATTTATATAAAAAACCTTATAAAATACAAAACATGAATAGTTAACCACATAAATAAATTACAAATGCTCACTACAAAAAGCACTTCAAGATGACAATAGCACAGAAGGCAATATTAGTGAACACTAACTGGTTTGTAGGTAAAAACTTAGTTCAAGTTGGTCAACCTTATATTAGAAATTATTTGTAGGGCAGCATTGCGCTGCCTCAATTAATAATGAGGTATATATTACATAGGACATTATGCTTAAACCTGAGACGCTAAAAAAGCTCATACATATGTGGCTACAGTATTTAAATATATTTAAATTAATCTACATGTGTATATGAATAGCAAAACAAAAAATAAATAATGTATATATAAAAACAAATGTATGCTATATTACAAAATTAAATGTAATATGTATGTGAACTTTTATTTCTTGGATAATAATACTGGCTTAATAGATAGAAAATTGTTTAATCCAGGTTCTATGTGCGCCCCTAGTCTCAATATCCAATTAAGTTCCATGAGCGCCAAGTCATTTTCTGTATCACCACCTCTAGCATTCTGCAATACCACTTGTAGAACTCTGAAGCTAAAAGAATGACTCGAAAATTCTATAATATGTTTTGCTAAGGCGTTAGTTTCTACTGCTTTACGTATATCATACAAGTGATTGTAAATGCGTTCTTGAAGTCTCCTTTTGGTTAGTCCTACATAAAATGCCTGACACTTTGTGCAGGTGGCAAGATAGACCAAATTACGAGTGTTGCAATTGGCATAAAAATGTGGTCTAAACACATAATTCATATTAGGATGTTTAAAAAGTTGTTCTTTAGTTATATATTTACATCTATTACAAGTGTAGCAAGGAAATGTTCCTTCATTCTTAATATGAGTACTATTCGTTGCATTAATTTCCTTATTCAGCGTGATATGATGATCACCACATAAAATTCTTTTAAGATTTTTACTATTCTTATAGAGGAATTTAGGATGCCTGCCAACAATATCTTTAGTTTGGGGATCAATGGTTAAGATATGCCAGTTGTCATAAACAATCTGCTGTATGTTCCTTATATTACTAGTATAAGTAATAGTATATTTAACATGGTTACTAACTAAATCTTCTTTTTTATTGTAATTGAAATGGAATTTTACTTGACTTACATCCGCATATAACTGTTCTAATGGTATTCTACATCCTAATACTTCTTGTTTAATCTTTCTAACCATTATGGGGTCATATCCCCTATTAATAAATAATCTTTCTAAAAAAGAAGCTTCTTTAGTTAGATCTTCAATACTACTACATAGCCTGAGTATCCTCACAAATTGACTTTTCACTATGCCATGAAAGACATGCCTGGGGGCATGCTATCAAAGGTCAATATTGCGTTTTTCCACGTTGGCTTCCTATATAATGTTGTAACAATATTGCCTTCTGGTGTAAAGCTAAGTGTAATATCAAGGAAACTTATTTGTGTAAAAGAAGTTTCCTTGGTAAAACGCAAAAATGTGGTGGTCGTTTCTAAATGATTTAGAAACATCTCAAACAGTTCCAGGGTACCTTCCCAAACAGTTATGATGTCGTCCACAAAACGCCTGTAGAATTTAACAAACTTGAACTTCTCATTATTAAATAAGTATAGCTTCTCCCACCACAGGACTACCAAATTGGCGTAAGTATTTGCACAGGGGGTGCCCATAGCTACCCCCCATTTCTGCAAATAATACATATCGCCAAACATAAATACATTATTGTATAATACAAGTTCTAATAATTGGCACATTAGGATAATCCTGTCATTAGTAAAGGTAGTTTCTTTGCTTAGAAGTTGTCTTATATATTCCATACCTATGTCATTCGGTATTGATGTAAATAAATTTTTTACATCCAAAGTTATGAGTATATTCTGTTGTTTATTATCTAGTTTTAATTCCTTTATGCTGTTAAGAAGGTCATAAGTATCTTTAAGTATGGTAGGGAATTGGTTCACCACTGGTCTTAGAGTGTCTTCTATAAACGTGGATACATGTGCTGTAATCCAATTCTCCCCTGATACAATAGGCCTAAAGGGGACTGGATATATTTCCTTATGAACTTTGGGTATCCCTTTAATCATAGGTGTGGTGGGATATTCTATGTTCAAAAATCCAAATATCTCCTGGCTTATTTGGCGACACATAAGGAGGTCATAAAGAACCTCTTTAACTGTTTTCACAATGTGTGACACTTGTTTAGATGTTATTGAGATGTAGGTGTCAGTTTCTGATAGCATATCAAGCATGCTAGAGATGTATTCCTGACTATCCAAAATCACCACGCCCCCTCCCTTGTCAGCCGGCTTAACAGCTATATGAGGATTCTGTTTGAGTTTATTCAGGCTATGTGCTTCTGCTGGTGTAAGGTTATAATATCTCCCTTTTTTGGTTACATTGCTAAACATTAGGTAATACTGATGTTCGCACGCCCTCAAAAAACATTCAATGTGTGTAGGCATAGTAGGAATATAAATACTCTTAGTTCTATAGCTTACTATTCCTTGTTCATTAGAAATATCAGTGTTAAATAGCAATTTTAAACACAATTTCCTGCAGAATAGTCTAAGATCAATTAACGTATCTGTTAATGTTGCAGGAATCGCTGGAATGAAATTGAGGCCTTTGTTTAGAACACTAATGCTACATTCATCCAATACAAGGCTAGAAAGATTAAAAAGCAAGCTGGAAGTCAATACTTTTTCCTTCTGTTCTGCTCGAACTGTTCCGCTGGATATTTCCTCTTGCGGGAGTCCCTGCTGTGAGACTGCCCTCTTGCTTGGTGTACTATCTGGCGTTTTTGATACGGTAAAAAAGTTACCGAGGGGGTCAAAGCACTGGAGGTATTTTTAGGGATGGCTCCAGCAGTCTGAGGTAATATATGATTGAAAAAGGCTTCCTGATTAGGAGGGGGTGTATCAGCAAATACTGTTTCAGTATGAGCAGTGCCTAATGAAGCCGATGTAGGCGCTTCTTTATGAAACATGGATGCAGGTAACTGGGGTAAAGGTTGAGCAGCAGTATTGACTTCTGCTATCTGTTTAGAAGAAGTGGTGGAAGTTTCAGACTTCGACTGTAAAGACGCAGATTGAGATGCTTGATATCTCGGCCAAATAAATACTTGGCCCTTTTGAAAGTCATTATAGTCACGTAGCAACTTTTTTTGTTTGGTTGCTCTTAATCTGTCACTAAACACATTTACTTGAGAAAATGTTTGATTAATTTTGTCTACGCAATGTTGTGAGACATAGCGTTCTAGCAGCTGTTTATACATTAAATCAGTCTTATTCCTCAGTTCTGTTTCCAACGGCAAAAAATAGTTGAGCATTAATCTGGCATAACTGAATCCCAACTCTATATTTAAATCTTGCCACTGTTTGAGAAGTTCAGGGTGTGAGTCCCCATATGTGGGCATACAAAACACCCGCATGCCCCTGGGGACTACTTTGAAGTGTATACACGCTTCTAGATGTAACCTTTGCCAGGCATACCTTTGGAGCTGATATAAGTTGTCTTCTAATGACTTAAACAAGGAATAAAAGTAATCTGTGGGTTCTGTCTTTGAGCCAGTTTGCGACTCATCTTGTGACATAGGGGTTTATATTTAAGCTGGATAGCTTATCTATGATGCCTGCATGGGGTATTGTGTCAAATGCCTTTTCTAGGTCTAGATAGGCTGTGTGGACTATCTTCCCTTCATCTATGGCTTTGGTGACTGTTTCAAAGAAGTCAACCAGGTTCAAAAAGGCAGACTCCCTGATCGAACTTGGATATTCGTCAGGTCCACCAGAAGGCCCATATTCTCCTTTTGAGGATTCTGATGCAGAAGACTCCATTCCTTCTGCCTCTCCTCCCGAGGAATTTTCTTTTGGGGAAACCTTACATGCTATGAGAGAGCATTTCCAATGGCAGGGCCAGGATTTCTCAGATTCAAGGAAAAGGCTAAGGACCTTTTTACATTTACCACAGCATAGGCCTTTAGCCATTCCTCCAGTACTTACAGTTGTTGATGATGCTTATAATGATGCCTGTACTGCCCCTGACTCTCTTCCTCCGGCCCCTGCCAAGCCCGACAGATATTACAGGGTCCCGGACACACACTTTCAGTTGTATAAGGCTCCTATTGCAGATCCTGAAACCATTTCACAGGGCCCCAAAGCTGTAGCAGTTGCCTCTGCCAAAAAAACCCTCCCCTCTGAAAGAGAATGTAGAGCATTAGAGAGATGGGGTAAAAAAGTTTATACTTCTGCTACTCTTTCGGCTAGGGCCTTAAACTGTCAATTCCACATGATTCAGTATCAGGAATTTTTGTTAGACCAGCTAAATAAAAAACTGTCCTCTCCTGAACCTATAGATCGTAAGTCCCTTCAGGATTTGGTACATAACACTCAGCAGGTCAGTAATCATTCCTTAAAATGCGGCTATGATGCACTGGAGGCTTCCTTTAGATCAGCTATGACTGGAACAGTGATTAGAAGGCATGCCTGGTTAAAAGAACAATCCTTACCAGATCATGTAAAGTCAAAGCTTCTAGATGCTCCCATGGAGAAACAAAGTTTGTTTGGCTCACCTGCACAGCAAGTGCTAAAGAAGGTGGAAGAAAAGCAAAATCTGTCCAAACAGTCAAGGATTTCTTACAGGTCCAGCCTCCGAGGTTTAGTAGAAATTGGCCTTCGAAGAATTGGTCCTTTCCAGACACCTCCAGAGCACAGAGAGGCAGAAATAGGCACCCAAGAGGCAGAGGTCAATCCAGAGGGGCCTACAGGGGACGTCAGTGGCAGCCTAACAACCAGAGAAGTACTGCCACAGATTCAGCTACGACCACCCCCACAGGACAGACACAATGACTTGACTCTGATACCGCCTACCAGGAAACAACTGCAAGCACCCTTAGGCGGAAAGCTTGCCTTATTTTCTGTAAACTGGCATTACATTACAGGAGACAAATGGATTTTACAGACAACAGACAAAGGCTACAGGTTTCACTTCCACACTCTACCAAAAAAGAGAGGAATGCCAAACCTACCACCAAACCAAAAAACAAACGCACTAGCACAAGTCAACCACCTACTAAGGATGAGAGCTATAGAAAAGGTACCGCCTATGGAACAAGGGCAAGGATTTTACTCCAGACTTTTCCTGGTACCAAGGAAAGAAAACCAATGGAGACCTATTCTCGACCTGTCCGCTCTGAACACATATCTCATTGTTCCAAAATTCAAAATGCTGACCCTACAGCAACTTCTTCCAATGCTGGGCAAGGAGTCTTGGCTGGTGACTCTAGATCTCAAGGAGGCATACCTGCACGTCCCTATATGACCAGATTGCAGAAGATACCTCAGATTTCTTGCAGGATCAGAGCATTATCAATTCTCAGCATTGCCCTTTGGCTTATCTACTGCCCAGAGTATTCACGAAATGCCTGGCATCAGTAATTGCTCATTGCAGGCTTCAGGAATTCAAATTTATCCATACCTGGACGACTGCCTGATACAAGCGGACAACAAGACCAAATTAACAAAAGATTTGGAAAAGGTTATACAACTACTGCAAGCCCTGGGATACACAGTCAACATGAAAAAGTCAAGGCTGGTACCATCCCAAAGGATAACATTCTTGGGTGCAGAACTGGACACATCAAATCAAATGGCATTTCTCACAGCAGAAAAGCAAAAGCAACTACCACTCTATTTCATGGCATTAACAACGCAGAACCAGCTTACAGCAAGGAAAGTCCTGCAAGCCCTGGGATACATGGCATCCTGCATAATATTGATTCCACATGCCAGGCTACATATGAGGAAGTTGCAATGGTACCTAAGGAATGTATGGTCTCAACACAAGCATAGTTTAGAAGCCCAGATTACTATAATTCCATGCCTGAAACAAGAATTCCTGTGGTGGGCTCAGGCCTGTCAGTTGAACAGAGGTCTGCCCTTCCACAAACCTCACCCAAGCCAGACTATCACCACGGACGCCTCAGACCTAGGCTGGGGGGCACACATGGTGGACAAGTGTATACAAGGCCTATGGACACAGGACCAGCTGAACCTACATATAAATCAAAAAGAGATGCTGGCAGTGAAACAGGCACTTCAGACATTCAGACCTTTTCTTCAACAAGGTCATTTGCTGATAAGGACGGACAACACCACAGTCATGTGGTATATCAACAAACAGGGAGGCACACACTCATATCCTCTATGCCGGATGGCAATGGACCTGTGGAATGTGGCCCTGAACCACAACATTCAACTCCAGGCCAAATTTGTGCCAGGAAAAGAAAATTCACTAGCAGACACCTTAAGCAGAACTACCACGGATGCCCACGAATGGATGCTGCATCCAGACATCTTCAAAACCATTACAAAGAAATGGGGACTACCAGAAATAGACCTGTTCGCATCCCCACACGACCACCAATTGAGGAAATTCTGCACAAGGACATACCATCCACTGGCTTGGAAGGTGGACTTCCTATCCTTCAGTTGGGAAAACCTGACAGCATATGCATTCCCACCTCTTCCTTTGATGCACAAAGTGCTACTGAAGATCAAAGAAGATCACCCAAGGATCATCCTGATAGCTCCAGACTGGCCGAGGCAGCATTGGTGCCCGCTACTGAGGAGTATGTCTCGGACACACGCATGGCCTCTACCTCTAGTTCCTTTACTACTAACACAGAGCAACTACAAGATCCTTCATCCAAACTTGAAAACACTGCAGCTAGCTGCTTGGAATATTACATAAAGCAAAATAACCCAGACTTATCTCAGAGGGTTAAAGACATTATCCTGGAGGCTCGCAGACCCTCCACAAGGAAGACTTATTCAGCCAAATGGAAAAGATACCTCATTTGGAGTGCAGCAAAAGGAGAAAATGTATCATTAGCAAGCATACCTAACATCCTGGAATACTTAGCAGAACTTTTCCACAATGGCCTGTCTTACTCCTCCATTAAGATTCATGCATCAGCAATTTCAGCAGAATACAACACGGATCCTCCAGTTTTCTCTCATCCTCTACTCAGGCAGTTTCTGAGAGGAATTAAAAATGTAAAGCCTCCAAGGAAGCCACCTTTACCTACATGGGACCTTAACTTTGTGCTGGAAAAGTTAACACTTCCCCCTTTCGAACCAGCAGCAACAGCAGAATTACAGTTCTTATCTTGGAAAACTGCTTTCCTGCTTGCAATCACTTCAGCAAGAAGGGTTTCTGAATTACAGGCATTAATGGCAGTACAGCCCTTCCTTAACTTCCATCAGGATAGAGTGTCCTTGAGAACTAATCCTACTTTTATGCCAAAAGTGGTCTCCAGGGTATCATTGAACCAAGCAATACACCTGCCAACATTCTTCCCCAATCCACAGAACAGGGGGGAAAGACTACTACATACATTGGATGTACACAGGCAATTGCGCTATTACCTGGACAGAACCAAGACCAACAGAAAGACTGACCAGCTTCTGGTAGCATATGCATCAGGAATGGAAGGAAAAGCAATTTCAAAACAGACAATCTCAAAATGGATAGGAAATTGCATCAGATTTTGTTACTCTTTTCATGGAAAGACAACTCCAGAAAACATCAGACCTCACTCCACAAGGGCTACAGCCACTACTACAGCTTTCCTATGAGGAGTGGCTACCAAAGACATTTTAGAAGCTGCTACTTGGAGCTCCGTGCATACATTTGCCAAGCATTATAATCTACCTCTATACTCCAGATCCCGAGCAGGTTTTGCAACTGCTGTTTTGCAAGGGATCTTAACTGCACCATAATTAGCTTAGTGCCTCCACCCCCAGTTTGGCTATGGTATTCTACCCATATGTTAGGACTGCAGATGCATCCTTGAAGGACATAGTACAGTTTTGTACCTACCATAAATGTAAATGTCCGAGAGGTATGCATCTGCAGTCAGGATTACCCACCCTCCTGCCCCTCTGTGGTACTCCTAGGGTATTTGCCCATCTTATAGCTAGCTGGGGGAATCTATTATGGTGTATTTGTTTGTATATATGTATATACATGTTTATATTGTTTGCTCTCTACTGTTTGGAACCATTTGCATTTATCCAAATTTAGCCTTCCTAGAGGGCACCTGGCATCTGGGGCAAGAAACACTGAGGAAAATGGCGTCGGCTGATGCCTTTATACCCAATTCACAGCAGCTGTGACGTTGGGTGAAGTGCGACATCAGCCGAGGCCAGACCCAGACTTTGGAATCCGGCCGACCGAAGGGCTGCCTGAGGCAGGACAACCCATATGTTAGGACTGCAGATGCATACCTCTCGGACATCTACATTTATGGTAGGTACAAAACTGTACTTTATAACAGTGCAGTAAATGACCCCACACTTGAGTGCTAGGCCAGAGACAGATAAAATGCAAGTTTTAAGAATAAAACGATTTTAAAAATAAGTGCAAACAGGAAATTCAGTAAACAGCTCTAGGTTGTGTTCTAAATACAGTTACCAATGCAGAAATCAAGTTTAACAAGCCAGAAAATGCTCAAAGTAGGTGGCCATGCAGAAAAACTTAGCAAAATAATCTGAAGAAAATACTTAAAATCTCAAAAGTGGCTCCTTTCTTCTCTCAGCATTTTCTCCTCTTGGTGGGTGCTTCACCAACAGCCAACATGTCTGAAAAGATGCCAAAACCACGAGGCAACCAGGTTTTAAGAGAGGAAGCTCAAGGAGTTTGGAATTGACCCAAAATGGCCAATAAAACTATAGTTTTAAGGCAGTAACCACTCCCACAGGGGCAGGCAGGCTGCTCAATGTTTACCACTGCCACTGATGAACAGAATCACTGCCTGATAAAAGGCTAAGTTGTCCAATGGCCTTACCCAGTTAACAAATTAGTGAAAAAAATCCTTTTGTCTGATAAATCACTGAGGATTACAGACAGTAATGATAGTTGTTAAAGTTTCATGGTTCTTATTGTTCAGGAAATGCATGCTCATGCAATACCCGTGGTTCTGCTAACCTTTTAAATGAATTGTCTATCATTTAAGGTTTTGAGCTGTAAAGAAACTGCTTCCTGTAGCCAGAAGTACAGGGCTTGAATCCTTCCATCTATGTTTGCAAATCAATTAGACAGTGATTCTGGACTTCCGCTACAAAGGAGCACTTTGCCCAGTGGGCTTACCTGGCTAACAGATCCATTAAAGAAAATAATTAAAAAACAAAAGTATCCCTTTTTATCCCCCCTCCCTATTATTTTTGGTTTTCCCAGAATTTTTGTGGAAATACATATCATGGTCTGTCCCTTGTAAATGTGGCTTTCTGGCAAATGTTTTGTGGATTGCAGCTACTAAACTTGTATAGAATTGTAAGTTTCAAACTTCAGAATATACGTATGACTGCAAAACTTGTTATTCTTGCAACTTTCTAAGTATGTCAGGAATCTTTAAAATCTGTCCCTAAATGTTGAGTCATTATCTTAAAATTCTTGAGCTAAGAAACTGAGAAAGCAGTGGGAGCTGCTTTTGGCTGAACAGTGTGATTTTGAAAGCAGTTAGCTAAGATAAATTTCTGAGTAATTATTTTTCATTATTTATGAGTTTTTTCATTCACTTGATCTCAAGCCAATACCTGTGGTGTACAGTCATACACTTAGCGATAATTGAAGGGTGTGTGTGTGTGTGTGTGTGTGTGTGTGTGTGTGTGTGTGTGTGTGTGTGTGTGTGTGTGTGTGTGTGTGTGTGTGTGTGGGTAGGTACTGAATTCCTGCAGAGTAGTTATGGTGTAAATGAAGGAATCATTTGTACTATACACGATCATGGTTATATCAGCATGTTCTTTAAGTATGTCCATTATTTTCCTTGTTTGTTTGACTGCTGACCATGTGTTTATTGTTTGGCTGTGAATAAACTGGATAGCATAAGCCTAGGAGTTTAATGTTAATATTTTCACCTTGAACACATTTTTAATTTAGCTTGTTTTTTTGTAGGTGTGGGTGTGAATTAACTGTGTTGGGCTACAACAGTTTGTCTGGTACTTAGTGCAGATGAGTAAGGCAATGAGCAGTTAATGAGCTGCTTCTTGCATTGCAGGGTTTGATTTTCTCAGCTTTTGCTTGTCTACAGTGTGACTCTGCACCCTGGAATGGTTCAGGTATTCCAGTAAGTATACAAATGGGGATTCACAGCATGTTTTGTAAGTTACTAGGGTGTGGATCAGAAGAGAACTGGTCAGATTTTATATATGTACACATATAGACCAACAGCATATAAAAATGAACACTGCATCAGATTTCCCCACTTCTGTGATATGTTTTGCATAAGCCATGTCAGAGTAGCAATGTCAAAGAGACAGCCCAGATCTATGACTCTTTATGCTTAAAACCTAGAGAATAAAATCAAAAAGGTTTGTAATATTGACATATAATGTCATTTGGTTTTAAAAGTCATACTGTTTTCACCACCCTACTGATAACAACAGACGCAGCCACTGGGATGAATAGCAGGAGTGGATTTTCTCATTGTGATTAATATTTTTATTAATTTTATATATTTTAACAAGGTAAGACAAAAGTGTCCCTTTTCAGGGAGGATCCAAGAGCACACACAGGTCAAATGGCATGCTCAGAGTCACACATTAGGCAGATGGATATAAGGATAATGCAGATGAATCAGTTTGGCAGGTTATGGCAGTGGAGCTTCAAATATTAATGAATCACTCATTTCTATGACAGCTGTCTAGGGCTGCCCAGTGGTACACCTCCTTTCTTCTCTTTTATCCCAAGAAATATATGCAAACATACTCTGCTATATTATCCATCCATTACCTTCATGGTATATGGTTTGTCTGTTGATGGTAATTAGGGCAGTCTTACAGCATCCAAATGTGTGATATAGACAGTAAAACTGGGCTGCAAGTAACAGTTATGGAGGCTCACAGTGTCAACTGAGGTAGATCAGCTTGTCTTTCTGATGTCTTTAACTGTATTAAGAAACTACATCATTTATTCTGTTAGTTATTTTAATCTGTTTGCAATATTGAAAAATGTGGCATAGGTAGGTACGCATAGCACAGTGCAAATCTGACAGTCAGAAAACAGAAATATACTTGTCAGTGTGTGTGTGTGTGTGTGTGTGTGTGTGTGTGTGTCTGTATACATATATATATATATATATATATATATATATATATATATATATATATATATTATATATGTGTGTGTATATGAGTATATGTTTTATATTGCTGATGAACTTTCATCAATAGTAATTACATCAAACAAGTTCATTGGCAATCACTTTGATCGCAAATGAAACAAATGGATTATATTTGTGATCCCCTAGAATAATCAGAACTTTTGTTTATGTGTGGTGTGCTTTGCCCTTACACTCCCCAATATAGAGAAACCACCCTCACAGCCCAAAAATGTAATATGTTAACTATGTGGTCAAACACAGGAAACGAGGATAACTCCTGATAGTATATTACAGTTGAACTGTTGCAATGTGTCCATTTCCACAAATGAAGAATATTACCAAAAAAAAGTGACTAGAGATAAATGTGTGGCACAACCAAATCTATGGCATCTGTGTGTGTGTGTGTGTGTGTGTGTGTGTGTGTGTGTATATATATATATATATATATATATATATATATATATATATATATATATTTATACACACACACGCACACACAGATGAATCCCTACTGAGTTTTCAGAAACTCAAAATTCATAACGTTGAGACAGTATAATAAAATTTATGAAAACCAGAAGCTTTTGAATGGAGAGTGCGGTACAGTGAGGATCAGGAAATTTACCATTTTCTTAATGTGGTGCTGTCTTGGAGTTGGTATATATAATTAGCAGGGCGTGTGGGGGGCACAGACCCCTACAAAACTGTAAAAAAGATAGATTTTTGTATTTTTTTTATGTTCATGTTTTCTGAAATTTGATCATATCATCTCGCCAGTATGAATTTCGATTTTCTGAAAACTCTTATCAACTGGCTTAGATATATATATATATATATATATATATATATATATATATGTTCATAGGTTCATAGGTTCATAGGTTGGTACTAGGCTATCAGCCCTATGGCCTATACAAGCCTAGCCATAACAATTCCCTGGCTATTTCTTACCACACTGTTTACTTCCCTGGACCCCTGTCTAGCAGGGCGACTGATATGATCCCTGGGGTGAATTTCCTTTCTCCCATCCAATCATAAAAGTTCCTTTTGAAGAGGGCCAAAGAGGCACTCTGCTTGACATGTATGGGCAATCTATTCCAGAGTCTGGGGAGTCTCTGAGTCAGGAACCTATCCCTCCAGCATGTTTTGTTTATTGTGATGACAAGGTTTAGATCCCTGGAGTGTGTGGCTCTGAGGCATTGGGATTTCTTTAAGTGTAGCATGTCCAACAGCTCTTGGTTTGACATGGCCTTGTATGTTATATATATATATATATATATATATATATATTTTATATATATATATATATATATATATATATGTGTGTGTGTGTGTGTGTGTGTGTGTGTATATATATATATATATATATATATATATATATATATATATATATATATATATATATATATATATATGTAGATTCACTTCATAATCTCGAAATACTGAAATCTCGAATTTCAGTATCTCAGGAC
The DNA here is from genome assembly GCF_019279795.1 of Protopterus annectens. Taxonomy (NCBI): domain Eukaryota; kingdom Metazoa; phylum Chordata; order Ceratodontiformes; family Protopteridae; genus Protopterus; species Protopterus annectens. Next base: position 1,933,541,880 of record NC_056729.1, on the reverse strand, counting down.
CATGAAGCCGAAAATCCATAATGCCGAAACCCCAGAAGCGCAAATATTAAAATCGTGACTTCTATACAAAACCTCCCTGCACATATACAAACACCTACCCGACATACAAGCAGGGAGGCAAGCCCCCCTGCATACCCTACTTAAATATACTAATTCCGAGGTTACACTACACAAACACACAAAACACCACTACACAAGCTACATTCTCCTTGCACACACACATCACACTAACAAAACACATGGACACACACTGAAGCCCCTACCCAAAACCCATAAAACACAAATACTTACCTACATCTCCAACCATCCACTCACACAACGTAACACCAGAAAACCCTAATTCAAAATCTCCAAACTTCGGGATTTTGAATTTCGCACTTTTGGAGTTTCTGTATTCTGCACTTTCACCTTTCTGGTCTCTGGTTACTGAAATTCGCGATTTCATTAGTTCAAAATTCTGAAGGGAACCCACACATATATATATATATATATATATATATATATATATATATATATATATATATATGTGTGTGTGTGTGTGTGTGTGTGTGTGTATATATACACACACATACACACACACACACACACACACACATATATATATATACACACACACACACACACACACACACACACACACACACACACACACACACACACACACACACACACACACACACACACACACACACACATTTTTGTGTGTGTCCACATGTGCATATATATCCAGGTATCCATGTATTAGTAAAACGGGTGGTAACTTATTTAGATGTTTTTGGATGTGTTAGTGAAGGCATACACTGCAGCTGTTATTGGACTGAACATACAGAATTATGAGTAGGTCAGTGATTGTAACTGCTTTATTATGTGTTTGAGACACTGATGTCAGTGGTGAACCTTGACATTCATGTTGAGATCACGTAATACAGGGTTGCATTCAGACACCTGATCACAGTTCTTTGTAGAGCATGGAAATTTATTTCTCCATATACTTCTAGTAGGAGCAAAAATGGAAAAAAGAAAAAAATGAAATATTTTGCTGGCATTCATAATTGATAAACCATTTAGCGAGCGTTGTCAAACAGACAATACATACCATAGGTATAGTTTAAGAAAGTTAAGAATAAATTGAAGGCACAGAAGGCAGAAACAAAGATGTTTAAAAGTTTAGCCACTGGTCAGCACTGTCTTTTGTGTGAGACCCGATCTTAACAGCTTTTAGGAAGATGCTTAAAAATTGCTGTGTTCAGTTTCACCCCACTCTAGCACTTAACTGAGTTGTTTTTATTCCGAATATCACAGAGTGTAATTATCACACGCCATTCGCTACAAAAATTTTATCTGAAAGTGAATCATTAATCTCCTCTGATAACAGACTTACATAAAATTGAAGTACACAGGTTACACAGTATTTTATTTTTGAATACCTGCTTTGGTTATTGTCAAGCTATAATTTCAGTTGTAGCTATGCTAAATTTCTTTCAGAGAAAATATCCAGTATTGAGGAAAATAAGTCTAAAGTATCAGTTATCTAAAAATTCAGAACTGAGTAATTTGATTGCTTTTTGTTGGTCTTCATCATACAAGCTGTGGTCATACTTTAGTTACTGTTCTCACCACCTCTCAGCGTTGAGTCCCTGATTCACTTCTTTTCTCCATTACTGTTTGTCATTGCTCCTGGCTGTATTGCTGTTTGTCCCTCGAGCTGCTGCAAGGGCTTTTTTTAAATTGTACTGTATTTTTCTATGGCTGTAATTTTCCTAGTTTTTTGAGCTCAAAGTAAAATCATATTTTCTTGTGAATATTCTTCTACAACTTGTCTCTATGTTTATTTAATTTCTTTGTGTTCATTTTTTTCAGCTCCCACTATATTCTGCAGTGTAATTATACATTTTTATAATACTGTGCTCCACAATGAATAAAAGAAAACATAATGTAAGTTAGTGACAGATCTGTAATTTGTTTTACTGTTTTCTTCAAGTACCTGGAGCAATTCATGCAAAGGAAGTTAATATTTGAGGCTAGTTAACTGCCCTTGTGGGCCATTTTAAGCTAACCAATTTCTTTCAACAGTGAAAACTAAACCCTATACATGGTGTCTGTGAGATGAATTCTTAAAACAGTGTGGCAACACTGCACACATGAGTTTTACTGTTGTTATTTCTGCCCCTTGGGAGAACAGTGGTGGGTTAAGATGGCAGCCAGTGAAGCTGAATCACTGAAAAAGAATGGCAACTAAATGTTTTTAAATCAGTGGTACTGTTTACCTTGTATATTTTATAAATAAGTCATTAGCATTATGTTTTTCTGTTGGATTACTGTCTTTATTCTATTGTATTTGTCTGTATCAGCTTGAACTTTTAAGTGTGGATTGGTGAAAGTGTGAAAGTAACTTGAAATATCCATGGTGGTAGCTATTTTATCAGTCTTAGCATAAATGCCGTGATTGTAGACCTACTGGTTCTTAGTGAAAGAGATACGAAACATACTAGAATTCAACAAGGTTTAACAATGATTACTTAAATGCTGTTATGGGCCATTAACTAACAAAAACAGGTCATACTGTTAATATAGTATATATCATTAAAAATAAATTTCTTTTGAAGAAGGCACAGGGACAGGTTTATATAGTTGGACAAATTTTGACCCGACACCATAGCTACACTTTTAAGTTGTAAATAGATATCGCCAAATAAAATGAAAAAATGTGTGTTAAAATTCAGCTAACTCATAAATATTACTTCCTAATAGTAGTTTCTTTAAAAAATACAATCTATCAAACATTTAACATGTCCAAAGCTTTGACATAGTTTTAATGCCTACAACATTTTCTTACAAAGAAAATCAAGGCCCTAAATCATAAAAAAGTATGAGGGCTGCCTCAAAGCCTTGTTCCTCTTCTGCATGTCACACAGGCTGCTGAGAGCAAGTTGTACTTTGATTGCAGAGCCTCAGCCGTCCCTATCCTGCCAGATTCGCTGTATATTCACAAGTCAGATGGGACATAACCACCCTCTCAAGAGATCTCATTCTTTTTTGCCACTTACAGAATAAAATATATCACAGATAATACCATTTCTTTGGAGTCATCTCATCTCCCTCTCCACACAAAGCTAAGTACTTTTCTTATACTATTCATATGTAATCTGAATGAATTCATGGATGGATAAATGCAAATTCATCCCTGGTTTAACAGTCTTATCCCTCATGAATGTGGCAACATTTAAATATTCTGCTTGTCTCTGGGCTATTTCTGCTTAAAATAGAAGGGCTAAAAGCTTCATGAAAATCTATAGCTAAGCTTCTAAACATTCTCACAGGTCAGTAGCCTAGCAAGTACGTATGAACCTATAGCCTATAAGCCATGTAGTTACAGGAAACATTAGAAATATAAGGCGACTGAGTATTGTGATCATTTACACCTTGTCAACAACCACCATTAGACTGTACCTGCCAGTCTAAGCCAGCAGTGAATTTGTGAATTTCCAGCCAGTCATCTAATTCCTTTTTGAAGGAAGAGAATGCCGTTGATTTGCCGTAAGAGTCAATTCCAGAGGTGGGGAGGGTTCTGCATAACAGACCGATCTTAACACTTCATTTTATTCACTTGCCAATGAAAATTTAGATACTTGGCTCTGCTATTTTTATCACCCACACCATCCAACTACTACCGTTCTTTCCACCCCACTAACTACCTTGATTATAGCAAGCTTGGATGCTCATAAGCCTACTACTTATTATATAGCAGAAACTTCTTATTGTAACAATCGTTAATGTCTGTTATGTACTTTGCAGATAAAGATTCTAGTTGTCTACTGATGTACTATGTTCTTCATCTGTAACTATGTTTGTAATGAATTGCTATGTTAATCAAATTGTTAATCGCTATGTAAATCCAATCTAACTACTGTTTATATATTTTAACTGTGGAGCTTTTCTCCCCGAGCCTCCACTGAAAATTAACCTACGTCCAGTCGGACACTCCCGGTCAATAAATGTAAATAAATAAATAAAATAAATATTTTTCAGACTGTCTGATTTGTGGATACACAACTGATCCCAGACCACTGAATCCTTAATTGCACGTAAAACAAGGTAGAGATCTCCACTTAGAAGTCTATGAGATACTATATAAAGATTCCAAAAAACACTTGGACTGAGGTTCGACTAAAGGATCCAGTATACATTCACTTTATTGCAAAACAAATACATAAGTGCTTTTACAGTTAAGACTGCTTCTTCAGAATGTAGTAAAACACTCAATATGACTGCCATTAAATAATGAATTCAGTTAAAATGTAGTTAATCACAGAATATCCACACTTAAAGGTATTAGGCAGAACAATATAAAAAATAATACTAAACACTCTAAGAAAAACAAGTGAATGTATACTGGATACTTTAGTCGAACCTGAGTCCACATTTTTTTTGCAATTATTATTTATTTCATTTTGTGGACTTGGATACTGGCAGCTATTGGTGGTTTTCTTTTTCGTTATAGTTTATAAAGAGACAGCGCTTCCAGTCTTTACTGGCAGTTTAGTATTTTTAAGCCAGTGATTTTCATAGATAGGATGGATAGGGATCTTTCTAGTTGCTTGATATGTCTAGTGAGGTATTTTTCAAACAGGAATTGTATTAAGTGACTGACCTAATCAATGCTGAATATAAGGGGACAATGACCTCTTTATATCTGAATGATATTCCTCCTTTGTGGCTCATTGTTCCAATACTACTTCAATATTATAATGTTTATGCAGTCCTCAATGCAACAGTCCTGCCACATTATTATGATTTTCAGTATGCAGGCCCTTTGTCATTATTGTATCACACCCAGCAACATGTGTAACTGTTTCCAGTTCTGTTTTACACAACCTGCATTTATCTGTTTCTACCATGTGTTCAATGGACTTTGTAAACCAATGTGGTGATAGTCCACTATCCTGGGCTGCTAATATTAACCTTTCATCTTTTTTCTTTTTTTTAATTCACCTCTCCTTAACTATTCGTGCATCAAATCTTGATTGACATGAAGTTGTTCCAGGAGTTTTCTGTGCTTGCAACCATATTTATGCTTTTTCCACATCTCTTACCTTCCCAGCTAATCCTTCTCCTTATATTCTTTATATTGTTTTTTGGCACATTCAGTTGCTGTCTGATTTTTGTCTACTTCTAGTTTGGTTTACATTCTCATTTGACACCAATATCTTCTGCTAAACTAAGTAGGGAAGTCATCTTAGGTTTGTTCTCTTCATGTTCCAAAACTTTCCCTATGTTTGGATCTGACGAGGTCAGCAGATATGTATGCAGCCTTATGACTGCTGATCTGTACATGTATTCATTTTCACGGAGGCCCATACCACCTTCAGAATGAGGAATATATAAGTTTGGTATACACTGATTTTTGTATTTCATTTGTTAAGTGTGAAACATGTTCTGTCCAACTGATCCAATACATTTTGGGCCCAGTCAGTCACCTTAACACTGTAAGTTAGAACAGGAAGACCAAATTGGTTTATAGCTTGGACTTTGTTCCTAGATTTCAGGGCTGTTTTCAGTATTAATTTTAGTCTTCTAAAATATTCTTCACTGAGTTGTGCTTGCATTTGTTCACGTTTTATTGTTGATCCTTCATAAATTCCCAAAATACACTCCCTTCTGGGGTAATGACAGTTTGTGTGACAGAGCATGTGCAGTGCTGTGGATTGTGGTTCTAGGGATAATGAAAGTTGGTGTGACAGAGCATGTGCAGTACTGTGGAGTTTGATTCTGTGGATAATGAGAGTTGGTGTGGTCTGTGAGTGGTGTCTTAGGTTGTATGAGGAGGTTATTTTTGTTACATCTAGCTGCAAGGGGGAGTAGTCTGCAGCTGGATTAATTTAGGGAGTTGAGATCCTACAAGTAGGTTATATCTTTGTTTTATGGGTAGCCATTTGGCTTTTTCTAGGGTGATATAGTGATGCTCACAGTAAGCTGAGTTTGTAATAAATGGGCAGATGCTGTCAGAGATAGTGTGGAGTGTGACAAGATAGTCTGGAGTGTAGCAATGCTTTTCTTGGTAACAGAAGAAAACATTGGGAGCCTATATTCAAGGTGAGATAGGAAAAGTCCTTTGCCAGTGGTTGCTCTGTCTGGTTGGGATAGAAAAGGGGTGATCTTTTCAGCTGAAAAAAGGAGGGAGTTTATTTTGGCTGTCACTTTGTATGAAAACTGAAGTTTAATGGTTGATCATACCCATAGTCCTAGGTATTTGAAGGTCAAAATTGTGTCTGTGGAATGGATGTGTAGGTCCAAGATAGTTAAAGAGTTAGATGCTTGGTGGGTTTTTTGTGGAGTTCCAAAAATAACTAGTTTATGGTTTATGAGCCATTGGTGGAGGTTGTGAAATAAGACTGGAGTTTACATTGGATGTTGGTGTGGGAGTGACCTGCTTTGTAAATTATCAATAATAGTAATAATATCATACACAAGATAATGACCAATAGTGTTAAACAACCAACACATTTCACCCTGAAAATGTCAAGGCAGACTACATTACAAACTTGCTGACAAAAGTGAAAAAATAAATAAATAATTAACTAAATGTTGTCGCTATCCAGGTACTCGCAGCATTGTAACAACATTTTCAAAAAAGCATAAAGTAAGTATGTAATGTTGAAGTAGTTCTGTACTTGATTCAGTAGCATTGTACACAGGTATCACTTTCTTAAGGCTTTGTTTGATGCATTCTTTGACCGAACGTGTCTGCAAATAATATTGAACTGCATGGTAAAAATACCATTTATCAGAAAGTGAAAGTACAAGGGCATTAGTAATTTAAGAGTGATGGTATATATATATATTGATTATGATGGTTGCATCTGCAACTGCTCTCAAGTGTTCAAATCACTCTTTAAGAATAAGAAACCTGCAGGCGAAGTTCCTATTTTCCTAAGGTGATATTAGAGTTTATTATATTAAATAAGGGATTGCAGAGTCAAAGTCTTCTTTATTTGCAGGGGTTTGCTTTCATGAGAAAGAAGACAAAAGAATGTAAGAAAAAAATAAATAATTTAAAAGCCCATTTGAGTCTATTTTTTCCAAATTCAAGTGGATATTACCCTCCTGATTTCTGAGATCATGACATGGAACGAGTTTCACCATTCAGAGTGTTACACTAGATAACATTTGAAAACATTTAATGTCATGAAGCAGCTGTGAACCAAAACAGATTTGGACTCCAAGTGCATGTCCCCGAACAGCCAGATTCATGTAGTAAGAATAAGCGTATGTTCACCAAATGCAGGTAACTCAGGCGTTCCATTGCACATGAAGAATGTGCACTGAATTAAGGTTTCTGTTTCTAAGGTATGGAATTCATTTAGATGAGCCTCGTATTAGAAATGTTACATGTTTTGCTTGCAGAACATGTAAAACGCATCCTGTTCATATTTGCACATATTCTGTTGCATTATCCTGTCATCAAATTCCATACTGACAGTGGCAAACCACTGCTAAAAATAAATTATTTGTTACAATAAAGTTTTTAATATATTTAAGGTGAAGAGATATCTATATATAGTTAATGCTGGCAATCAATTAGCTAGAAATATAGCAGATTTAGCAGTGAAGAACTGGCAATAGTTCACTTGAAGAGATCAGTCTTTTGTTGTTATTGGGAACAGCCTAGTTCTGTCTTACCTATATTGTATGCCTCAAAACTTCATTGAAGATTGCCAGCACCAGTTTCTCCCAAAATGTTTCATGGCCCTAGCCAATGCCTTATATTTATTTATGACTTTGAAAAAGGATATACTCCTATTGTTATGGAAGTAATTATTATTTTTTTTTCCATTAAAGTGGAACGTCAATGCAATTTCCAGATCTGCAAGTTTTTCTCAATACTGTTCCACCATCATAATGGTAGTCCAAGCAATTCCTGACCAACTTTTAAACTTCCATCAGTCACACTACTTAATCTGTGATTGACAACATTGCTTTCAGTAGGGTCATGGGGCAGGTATTTCATATTGAATTTATCAGGACAGGTCAAATTGAAGGGCTTTAGCAGATGTCCTCCATTTTAGACCTGTACAGAGCTTCACACCATAAACCATTGTCTTCTTATATGGATGATGATAAGACTCATGTGTAATTGCAGCAGCTTGAAGCAGTTCAGCAACTGTTTACAAGCCAGAAAAAAGATAATGTGGAAAAAAGACTTTATTTATTGCAAATTTTCATGCGCGGGAAAAGCAACCCTGAGGGATCCATCCTGGGTTGTGTCTTATTCTCATTTGTTTTTTCACAATCATAGTTTTAGTCAACAAGTTCATGTATGACATCACATGGCCAAAGCTCAAAATATCCCAGCATGGGAAATCGACAGATTATATCTGAGGTACAATACCCGCATTGCCATAAACATTTCTTAGAAGGCGACTATTGTAGTACCATTGACTTGTAACACTTAAAGTGATATATACTATTCACAGCAGTAGTCTTAAACTAAATACAATACGAATACAACATACATAACTGGTACAGGTAGACCGAAGCCCATCGTGAGGCTATAGTAGGAAATAATTCCACAGGTGGTAATAAGCAAAATATGATCATATACATTCACAACATTGTCAGTATTCAATGCAGCAAACTAAGCTTGTTTTAGAAATAATTGAATAAATCTATTTATGACTTGAAGAAATGTTTCTGGAAATTTCCACGAAGGAAGTGCTGATTTTGTACGAGTGCCATGCTCTCAGTGAGACAGCATCACTTTCAGTCCAGTGACTATTACAAACAATTTCACCCATAATGAGAGTATGTTCATCAGTCATTTTGTCTTCCAGTTGACTGTATGGTAAAGGATACATAGTGGAAGGTTATGCCATTTACTTTTGTCTTACAATATGGTTATATCTTTTGAAATTTTCTAGCAGATATAACCATATAGGTTAGACGGATTTATATGGCCCCAAAACAATGAAAATTATTTATAGTTGAACTGTTCCACAAATATTGCATCTTGATGAATAAATTTTTTTAGCCATAGAAGCTAATTTCTAGAGAGTCAGGTGGCTAGTGAAGCAGCATGAATTGTAGGTGTATGAGTTTTGATAAAGGCACAACTCCCAATCTGGTATTCCTGTTTTAAGTAAGACAGCCAATATTTTGAAGAATGAATATCAGTGTAATACTGAGAATTTAGAACCTAGTTAAATAAGAAAGATAATGTTTCTTTTTGAATATTTCAAACTGGAAGACACCAATTTGAACATTATTAACTAGAAAGAATTGTGAAACACTCTACAAATGAAATTCTTATTAAGTACAGTAACAGAGTGTCATTAGTGTTGCATTCTGTGTATGTAGCAGTCCTGCTGTAAGGATTAGAAAATTCCTAATAAACAATGGGGCCATTTATCTTTTGTATTTGGAGAATTTGCAAGTCTGGGTGGATCACTGTGGATGGTATAAATGGATTGCTTGTCAGTGGTTGAAACCACATAAACACCTTGGGTATCCCTAGAATTTTATCAATGCTGGACATTCACGATGAAGGGAGTTTGAAAAATCAGTGAGTTTTTTCAACATGGAATAGAGACTCTGGGGAGATACCAGAATTCTTATTAACTGATCTGTGAGCAAGAATCCAGTGAGGCGTATTGTGAGACATATAACTGAAATGACATGTTACACTAAAGTGTGTGATCAGTCTTGACATGGAGTGGACAATTAGAAGAACATTTTTAGATTAAAAGCCCTCTATTTAACTTTGAATTGGAAAGAGTCTTATAACACTTTTTAGGATTCTTACTACCCCATGAAAAGTTTACAGTACATTTATTTAATGGATCTTTCAGAAAGCATTAAATAGAATTGTTGCAAACTCAGTAATATGGAAATCAGGGGCTGATCTCATTATAGAGTGGACAGATGACTGTTGGGAACAGGTCAATACAGAGAAGATATCTACATTTGCTGGCCAGGAAGTCTTTATAGATAAATGAGAGATACTGCAAAAGTAAGAAAACACAAAATTGACTGATGACCTTATGGGAGAAGTGAGGAAATTAATGCATAAAGAAGGAGGAAGTTGTGATGATTTTTATAGAAAAATTAACCAAACAAAAAGGTAAAAGAAGTGGAACTAATAGCAATTCAAGAGGTCTGGGAAGGAATATTATGATTCTGTTGGTATAAGTGTCTAACCTGTACCAATATCCTTGCATGGACACTGAAGGAAAGAAAGACAGATGTTGCCATTAACTTAAATAAAAACATGGGAATGAGGCATATTTACTATCTGGCTGGAACTGATGTTATCTTGATTCGTAAATGTATGATAGTATCATACTTCACTGACTGATTTGACCCTATCAGTTGTCAATAGTATTTTAATAATCTTCATTTAAAGGAAGTCAGAGAGGTTGGCAGCTTAATCCTACCTTCTCCTATTACTAAAGGAAGCATGTTTGTAGCATTTAAATGAATAGCCAATGGGAAAACACCACAGCTTGCATTCTGTTTATAAGACAAAAATATTAATATTTGAAAATGTTTGTGTCCCCATTGTTGAGTTCATATTGAGTGGGTTACGGTGTTTATTTTTTCTGGCTTTTCTTTGATTGTAAAGTATTTAAAGAGCACTCTACATACCAGATTGCACAAAATGCAGCAGAGAACAGGATATAAACAGCTGTTTCAAGACAACAAAGTCTCAATAATCTTATTAAGTTTTTTTCTCAGAAGTAAACCAACATACTGTATTCCTTTCATGTTAGATAACAGTCCAGAAAAATGGATTTCATAGGGGCAAGCTGTCATGGAGAAAAGCCAAATTAAGTTGAGAGATTAAAAATACCACCACAGGCTTCAGGCAAAATATTTTAAATATACAAATTAACATTAACCACAAAAGTTGTTCTCCATTGCAAGAGTTTATAACCTCCTCAAAAAGCTACACAGATAACTTCACAGTAGCTGGAAGGCTATTGAGTATAAGGAAAGTCATGCTAGTCTTTCAAGATAGTTGAAGCATTTAAGACTTTTATTTTATTTTTTTTTTTTTTTAGAAATCGTTGGGACTTTTCCAGTTTGATGATATGGTTGGAAATGTACATGCTAGGACCGGCTCTGTATTCAATGATGAGTCTGACTGGGCCAGATAGATGTTTTCACTGACTATGGTAGAAACATAATGTGATTGAATGTGAAACAGCTGTCCATATAATGACCTAGATCGCTTATAGCGATCACTGTCTGCAGATGACAGTGTTGTTTTTAATTAGCTAATTTTCTAATTAATTAGAATTATACTTAGCTGTCTGACATATCTAATTAATTAGAATTAGCAAATGCTGAAACTAATTAGACTAATTAGATTTTTAATTAGCAAATTACTGCTGACTATCTTAACTTATAACTTGTCAATGGAAGTGTGTAACTTGAAAAACAATGTAGACAATGTCAAATCATAAAATTAGACAGTATCTCTAAGCACATGACATGTATAGCTAAATAATCAGCTGAACAGTAAAACATATTTGAAACCATAAAATAGTAAAATCATCAAACAGTAATGTTCTTCAATTGGTCTCTGTTGCACTTGGCAATGACAAGCAACTCTAGTGATGTATTACTAAGTGTACCTCGCCTACCGAAGCAATGTAGCCAGTAGCACTGAAAACCCTTTCAACATTTGCTGAAGTAGTAGGTATACAGTGGTGCTTAAGATATAACTTCCATAAGGCTGGAAATGATTCTTGGCATGCTATTTCACTCCAGTAGACTAGCGGCTCCAAGCTGCTGCATGGTGATGACAAATACTATCCCAATTCTGATTCAGTGCTGTTTGTTGGTGTGCTGTTGTTTTCCATCATGCATGAAAACAGAATGTCCAGCTGTGAAGCTGTTGGATGTTGCTGTGGTAATGGTGCATGGGCAACTTCTTCTTCTGTAGGTAGTCAATGTTTATATGATTCACTTAGTACTTGCATCTCAGTCAGTAATGCCTGTCACGCTGCATTGCTGTCACCTGGATTTGTTGTCCACCTCAGTTTGAATTGTGGATCCACAGCTGTGGCGATCAAGCAAAGTGCCTGGCGAAACAGATAATCACATCTGTTGCTCAGCAATGCCAACAGACCAGACTTGACTGATGTACAATGCTGTAGTTCAGTCTTCTCTGTGTGTTTCTTTAAGCTAACTATTGTCAGTAGAATTTGACTACTCGTCACAACAACTTCAGATTGCAGGCAATCAGTAACAAATTCAAATGGGCTCAAGAGCTGCTCCAGTTCTCTTAGTACAACAAAGTCATTTGGTGTGAGAGCAATTTTGGATTGCGGAATATCACATGTTCACTGAAGCTTTCATTCATGTTGAGATTCTGTTTTAACAATTGCCGAAATCATGGAAAGTTTACTGCTCGATGATGGAATTCAGACTGATACTTCTGCCTCCAACATCTCCAATAGCCTGGCATGACTTATGAAGAGCTGACGTGAAACTATCACATTTGACCAGGACATTATCTTTGGTGAGGCTTCATTAAGTCTGGAGTGAACTGCCATCTGCAAAGTGTGTGCCATGCATACGTAGCGCACAGGTACTGGACTGCTACCCACTTCTTCAAGTCGTTGCCAGTCAATTGGAACATGTTACACCTCTTCTCCTACTTCTTATTTATCACATTCCTCCTCTTCATCTTCATGTGTCATATCAACAGGCTTCAGGAATGCCTTCACCATGTTGGAGGCATTATCTGTGACTATTTTCACATCTGTCTGACCTGTGAATTATTTCATAAAAGATTGATAAATTACAGAAATGTTTTCTACAATATGTGAGACGTAAACCTCTTCATGCTCACCAGACAGGTTTCCATCTTCTGTATGTATGTGAATGACCTGCTTACTCCAAAGTAGCCATGCATATGCCGACTGGACCATATATCAGTTTGGGCACAGCAATACTTAGAATAATTCATCATCTTCTCAATTGTTTTTTGTCACCTGTCTGCACTGATGGTGAACTTGCAAATTAACTTTGCTCTGGTTGGAAAATAATATGATGGTTGTACAACACTCATTAAAAAATGAAATCCTTCTTTTTCAACCAGACTCAAAGGAAGCATATCTTGCGTGACAAATATGATGACAGCATCATCAACTCTGTTGCTCTAAATGCTTTGTGACGATGGATGAAAATATTTAGTCAGAGAACAAATACCATCCAGATCCTGTTGTGGGTTCTTCCCTTTCATGTTTCTTTTTGCCTCATAAGTGCTGTATTTGCTAGGATTACACAGCGTTGAGTAACATACAAAATTAGAAGTCACCCTTGTTGTCTTCTGTTCGCCGGTAATTCTTTTCTTGCAGGCTTTACCCGCTTCAGAAATTTGCGTTTTATTATCATTTATAACATTTAGTTTGAAATCAGTGAAAAAAGTTGCAACATTATCCTGTATTCCTTGAACAAAGTCTGCCATGTTTACAATCAAACTAAATAGTAAACAGGAACTGGAAGACAGAAGTTATGGGTGGTGTAGGTAACTAGGTAAAGTATGAGTCAGAACTGAAACTGGAATGGGTTGCTGCTACGGTAAGATAGTAATTTACCACACTGTTAGATTAGTACATTTCAATCACTGGTAAATACATAACAGAAACCTGTTTTGCAATTTTATTTTGAATGTAAAATATATCTAATTAAGCTTCTAATTAAGACATTGTAATTAGGATTAGTTCAAAACACCTAACTACAATGGTTATTTATTCTAATTAATTAATATTGACCCCTAACCAGGAAAAGCCGAAGACACAACAACAACCATATTTTCTAATTAATTAGCTAATTTATTATAATTAGCTAATTAATTAGGCAACACTGGAAGGTAAGTACCTTTTAGAATGCATGAGATGTGAGCATCTTTTTTTGCTGAAAGCTACAATGTTGCACTTTGCATTTAACTTTAGACCATTTTTGTTACATGTGCATATTCATAGGTTTGTAATTATGTACTAGGTTAATGAGTACCAGGATCTTCATAAGCCTAGTCATGTGATCCAGCCTAATTGTGTCCGTATGTATTATGGGCATTTATTGTGGGGTATGTTAGTTAAGAAGTTTCTAGAGGTTATGTGGGGGGGTATGTTAGTTTGGGCATCACTGTCTGCCTCTGTCTATCAGAGACATTGGAGCCAGACTCAAGATTAATTTCCAATTTCCCATCCATTGGTCAAGGTTACACTTAATTAGTTGTAGAGATGGACTGTGCTTCACTTGGATGGGAGCCTATTCCAGAGCATGGGGATCCTCGGAAATACATTTCTGTCTCTCCAACATGTCTTCCAGCCCTTCCTACAGGTGTTTGGTGTCAGCGAATGAGCAGATCATAGTGTCCAGCTTGCAGTCATCATCAAACATGGTCGACTACACTTCTGTGACATTGGCTTAGATTTCTGCAAAATAAATGCCAAATAGGAGAGGGTCCAGCATGGATCCCTGTGACACTTCTCTCATTTCAATTTGATATTCAGAGAGTTTGCTGTCAACTTTCACAATCAGGAATCTATTGGATAACCAGTTTGCAATCTAGTCGATAAATGTACAAGTTTACATTAAGTTTTTACATTAAGTTTTTATATTTTTCAATAATTCCAGCTTGAGGAATAGTATCAAAAGCTTTGGCCAGGCTTAAATAAACAGTGTGCAATGATATACTACTCACCGCTGCTGCTGTAACCTTTTAAAAAACCTTACTAGGATCAGGATGAAGGACATCCCTCTCACAAAACCATACTTAGTGAGGTGTAGTTCGTTTCAGTTAAGTTACCTATGTCTACAGTCATGATTTCTGTAATATGTTCCGTGACTTTGCATACAAGGCTAATAAGGCTAAAGGGCCTGTTATTACCTGGGTCTGGAGAGGAGCCATGCTTGTATAGGGGTGTCACAGTGTCTCTTCTCCAAACATCAGGCACAAACCCCACAGTCAGGCTGACAATGAACAATTTAGGTAGAGGCTTGTATAGTGTATACTTGGCACTGATGAGAATGAAACTTGATAGGTTGTCTAGTTCCAGCACTGATGAGAATGCAACCTGATAGGTTGTCTAGTTCCAGCACTGATGAGAATGCAACCTGCTAGGCTGTCTGGTCCCAAGGAAGTATTGTTATTAGTATATGACAGGGATTCCAAAAGATGTTCCAAGGTGATTTAAGAGGAAGCTACACTGTCAGACATAGTTGGGGCACTTAATCTGTTTGCTGACATATTAGCTATATCCTTGGCATCATAGTGTGTGATATTATTATTATGGATGGTTTCATTGTGTTGTTGGACATTATTCCTTCATCTTCTGATATAGCAGAAGAATGATTTGTAGTTTCCCTTGGTGTCTATGGCAACCTTAACTTTGTAATCTACTTTAAATTGTCTAATAGTGCTCTTCACTTCGTTAGTATGTTTCACTGTGGTAATGAGATAGGGAGATGGCAATTTATTGCAACTTGTCAATCATTTTCCATCTTTTGTTATACAATTTGTTAATATGGGAGTTCCACAACAGTGTTTTATTCCTGAATTTCTCTGTATTGGCAACAAAATAAACTGCATCTCAGAGATATCAAAAGTATTCTCTGTCCTGCTGTTCCAATTGCAAAATCTCTGAAATGCTAACAGCTACAAGTAAGAATATCCAAACAATGTTCCATAGTTAGAAACAAAACATCAGTCTAGGCAAATATTCAAAAAGAAACTAAGAAAACTAATAGTTGTGGCAGAGCTCTATAGTCTGGTAGCCATGTGTTGCCATCTTGGGAATCTAACCATGAATCTATAATTCCTCACATGCAGCACAGACTTGTTAAAGGATGGTATAGTGGTACAGATGCGATTCAGTTATGGATTAATATTCTTTATGTATAAGGAATAATGTTTCCTGTCACAATATTATCCATAGATGTAAGAAAACCTTTTGACATTATTGGTTGGTCTGTTCTGTGGCAGCTCTTATGTTTCTTGGTGCTGACCTTGTCTTTTCTTGGAAGATATAAATTATTCTACCCCTCCCCCAGTGGCAAGTATTGTTAACAGTAATTCATGGTCACATACATTTAAATTTAGTAGAGAAACATGACAAAGATTTCCTGTTTCTCTGAATTTGTTTGCCCTTGTAGTGGAATCTCTCCTTTGCTTCTTATGTAATAGGTTTTCACATGCAGGTGTTTCCATTTCAGGCTTTAATAGTTTAACTTCCTCATGGTTCAACTATATTAGTGCTGCTCAGTTGTCACACCCTTAGTACTGTAAGTTAGTACTACAAGTCATTAATCATTTCTCATCATTTGTAGGTCTTAAGTTAAATGTTAATAAACTGTCAATTTTCTCTGAGGGCGTGAATAATGTACATGACTATTGAGTAACCTGTAAATAGTATGGCAGGAATCTGTAGCACGATGTCCAATGGGCATATCGATGGCAGTGAAAATACAGTGTACAGTGGCCAACGCCTTTGTTAATGGTATGTTCATAGGTTCATAGATTAGTACTAAACTAGCTGCCCTTGTGAGCCATTTTAAGCTTAGCCAATTATCCCTTGTGAGACTCAAACCCTGCACCTTGTGTTTGTAAGGCAAACACCTTAACCATTAGGCCAACCTCCTTCACGGTATCAATGGAACATTGCTTAAAACACATACTAGTACATATGTGTGACAACAGCAGCATGCACGATTTCCTCTATGTTGGAGCACACCTCCACATATAGTAGTTACATAAGCATGTACTGTACACCATGTACAATGTATGTCACGTCCCTTGTCCCAGTTTCCTTGGTTATTGATGCTGCAGGCATGGTGCTGTACTTGCGACAACAGCAGCATGCACGATTTCCTCTATGTTGGAGCACACGTCCACATATAGTAGTTACATAAGCATGTACTGTACACCATGTACAATGTATGTCACGCCCTTGTCCCAGTTTCCTTGGTTATTGATGCTGCAGGCATGGTGCTGTACTCGACAACAGCAGCATGCACGATTTCTATGTTGGAGCACACGTCCACATATAGTAGTTACATAAGCATGTACTGTACACCATGTACAATGTATGTCACGTCCCTTGTCCCAGTTTCCTTGGTTATTGATGCTGCAGGCATGGTGCTGTACTTGCGACAACAGCAGCATGCACGATTTCCTCTATGTTGGAGCACACGTCCACATACAGTAGTTACATAAGCATGTACTGTACACCATGTACAATGTATGTCACGTCCCTTGTCCCAGTTTCCTTGGTTATTGATGCTGCAGGCATGGTGCTGTACTTGTCAGTGAATTCTGGAGTCTACTTCACCCATGGGTCTCCAACAAAATATACCTCATTTAAAAATATCTCAGTGGTTAACAGCCTGAACCTGAATTTTAGCTCAGGGACAAAAAAATCAGAAGTTCTGTACGTCTGGCCTATATAAGAAGGAAATAAAAGGCTAAAGAAATCATAGAATTTTATACAACTGGCAGAGTTGGGATATGTATCATGCGTACATATTTTATTTCCAAAATTTAGAGTTCTGAAATAATTTTAATTTGGGGATGTGGTCAGGATGCTGACAGGCTAGCAGCAATTTTTCTGAGCTCTGATATTTCTGTTTTATGTATTTTCTGAGAGGAAATTATATTTCTAAGTTATCCTATTCATTGGTTTTATACAAACTATTTTAAGATGTTCTGAAAGGTAACTTCTTCAGATTATTTATATACATTATTATTTTTCTGTCAAACTTTGAAAATAAATGATGTTCATCGTGAATACAGCTGCAGTCATAACAGATGGGTTATCCTGCCATCAGGCGGGTCCTCGGTCGGCCGAATTCCAAAGTCTAGGTCCGGCATCGGTTGTCGTTGCTTCTTCCCTGACGTCAGTGCGGCAGGGGTATAAAAGAGCCAGCCGACGCCATCTTCTTCTGTCTTTCTTGCTGCGCAGTGCCCGAAGCAGAAGCAGTTCGCAAGTGCCGGTCGGCCAGCTCCTGAGATTTACGAAAATATTTCAGCCGAAGTCTTCTTGAAAGCTAAGTACCCCTTTGGGGAAACTTTTCTTGCCTCAGACCGATGTCAGACAAAGTTAATAATTGCATTTCATTTGGGAAGCAAATACCGCATAAGGATTTCCACTCTTTCTGTATTCCTTGCTTAGGCCCAGACCACGACGTCTCGGCCTGCCGTTTTTGTGCTAGATTCAACAAACGCACTATTAAGCATCGGGCGGAGTTCACCCTTCACTATTTTGGTAAAAAATGTAATTATATTATGTCGTCGGATACTACGACTCCAGTTTTGAGTAAAAAACGCAAAGATAAGAACCGATATACGAGGTCCGTGACTTCTACTGACACCACGCTAAGGCCGACTACCAGTTCTCCGGTTCTCAGCGAGGTGCCTACGCAGCCCCTGAGTACCGATGACACTTCATTACCGGTGTCTTCAGTACCCGAGGTCGCAGGCTCCTCGGTCCCCATTCCAACTACAGATACCGATGCCATTCTTGGCGGGGAAACTCAGAGTTTAGACAGGCCTGCCATTTCTCAAGGTGTCTTCAGGCCTTCCTCCTTCTCTATTAAAGCTTTCACAAAATCTAAAGCAGCCATGAAAACTAAAAAACAGGGACCTCAGCCCCCCTCTCAAGGCCCCATGCCTAAAAAACAGATGCTCAAAATGGCTGAGGATTTGATTAGTCTTTTCAGGGGTTCTCAACCCCTCTCGGACAAAAGGCCCAGATTAGAGGAAGACTACCCTTCCTCAGATCAAGCCTCTATTACCTCTGAACATTCTGCGGACCAGGACTATACCTATTCTCCTTTTGAAAACTCTGATGCAGAGGAGTCTATTCCCTCAGTCTCCCCCCCTGAGGACTACTCTTTTGGGGAAACCCTACATACTTTGAGGGAACACTTTCAGTGGGAAGGCCAGGATTACTCAGATTCCGAGAAAAGGCTCAGGGATTTTCTCTTGCTCCCCCAGCATAGGCCT
The DNA here is from genome assembly GCF_019279795.1 of Protopterus annectens. Classification (NCBI taxonomy): domain Eukaryota; kingdom Metazoa; phylum Chordata; order Ceratodontiformes; family Protopteridae; genus Protopterus; species Protopterus annectens. The sequence continues at coordinate 1,933,522,865 of NC_056729.1, read as the reverse complement.
CTGGCTATCCCTCCTGTTTTAGATATATTAGATGATGTGTACACAGAAGCCAGCCTCAACCCAGATTCTTTACCTCCAGCTCCTGTTAAACCAGACAGGTATTACCGGGTTCCTGATTCACACCAGTTCCTATACAAAAGCCATACTGCTGACCCAGAAACTATTTCACAGGGTCGCAAGGGAATTAAGGCATCTACTGCTAAAAACCCATTACCTTCAGGGAGAGATTCCAGAGCTTTAGAAAGGTGGGGGAAAAAGGTGTACACCTCGGCCACTTTAACCATGATGGCATTAAACTGTCAATTCCATATGTTAAAGTAGCAACAGTTTTTGTTATCTCAGTTGAAAAGCAAAATGACACAACCAGAACAACCAGATTTAAAAGACTTGCAGGGTTTGTTGCATAGTGCAGAACAAGTGGGTAAACATACCTTGCAGTGTGGTTTTGATGCTTTAGAGGCCTCATGTAGAGCTGCTGTTACAGGGTCTGTCATACGGAGACTTGCTTGGCTCAAAGAGCAAGCCTTACCAGATCATGTCAAAGCTAAATTACTAGATGCACCTCTTCAAAAAGATGTATTGTTTGGTGTTATAGCTGAGAAGGTACTAAAGAAAATGGAGGAAAAAGCGAGATCAATGCAAACAGTGAAAGATTTCCTGCAGGTACAACCACCACATTTCAGCAGAAACTGGCCTTCAAAAAATTGGTCCTTTCCAGCCACGGACAGACCTCAAAGAGGCAGATACAGGCGCCCGAGAGGTAGAGGGCAACTTCAAGGATCATTCAGAGCCAGACAATGGCAAGCACCATCCCCAAGAAGTGGAGAAGATAGATCATAGTCATTCAGAAAGCAGACACAATGACTTCCCCCTTTACCTGCCGAGCAAAGCTTTAATGGCAGCACCTTTGGGTGGAAAACTGGCATTATTCTCAAAAAATTGGCATATTGTCACAAAAGACAAATGGATTCTGGACATTATAGACAGAGGCTACAGATTCTACTTTCACACCCTTCCAAAAATGAGAGGCATGCCAAACCTGCCACAAAATCAAAGGGCAGAGGCACAAAAACAAATTTCAGCTCTCATGGACATGAAAGCTATTCAACAGGTACCTGCAAAAGAACAAGGTCAAGGGTTTTATTCCAGACTATTCCTGGTACCAAGGAAAGACAAAGATTGGAGACCTATTTTAGACCTATCCATCCTAAACACATATTTACAGGTACCAAAATTCAAGATGCTCACATTACAGCAGCTTCTTCCCATGCTGGGCAAGGAGTCTTGGCTGGTAACATTGGACCTCAAGGAGGCATACCTGCATGTCCCTATCAGACAAGATTGCAGAAGATACCTCAGATTTCTTGCAGGTTCAACCCATTATCAATTCTCTGCATTGCCCTTTGGTTTATCTACTGCGCCCAGAGTGTTTACGAAATGCCTGGCATCAGTAATTGCCTTCTGCAGACTTCAAGGAATACAAATATAGGTTCATAGGTTCATAGGTTCATACTAGGCTATCTGCCCGAGGGCATTTACAAGCCTAGCCCATAGTTTTGTGGCTTACGCCACCCCTTTAGTATGGGGAACTATACCCATTATTTTGCTGTGCCTCTGTTGAGCAGTGACACTGAGGTAATCCCTGGGGTATATCTGCGATCTCCCATCCATTGGTCAAGATTTCTCTTGAACAAGGCCAGCGAGGTGCTCTGCCTCACATATACCGGGATTTTATTCCACAGCATAGGAGTCTTTGGGTGATGAATCTATCCTCCAGCGCCCTATTAATAGCCGTGTCGAGGTTTAAGTCTCCCGCCTTGTGGCTCTGACGGATCTAGATTTTTGAGGTGAAGCATATTCATCAAATCTGGGTTTGACATGGCCTTGTATGTTAGGCAAAGGTCACCTCTGAGCAGCGTAAGCGACTGAATAGAGCTGGAGTTCTTTCAGTCGGGCAGCATAGGACAGATGTTTGAGACCCTTTATCCTTTTGGTGAGGAACTTTGTGGCCTCCAGCTGCTGCAAGTGTCGGGTCAGATACATTCAATGGGGCATTGTACTCAATCATTGGTCTGATGAGTGATGAGTATAGGGAGACTATGACCTCCCTTGATCTAGATGAGAATCCCTTCATGATAAGGTGGGCAATGTAGAAGGTCTTCCTAACTACTTTAGCTACATGGGTGTCGAATGACAGACTACTGTCAACCTGGGTCCCCAGGTCCCTGATAACTTCTTCTATGCTCAGTGGATTGCCACCTATTTGGTAGCTAGGGGTAACCTTGTTTTTCCCGAAGGGTATGACTATGCATTTTTTGGCATTTAACTTTAGGCCATGGCTCTGGCACCAGTTATCCATTTCTGTGAGACCCTTCTGAAGGATATCTGTGTCAGATGTGTTTTCTACTATGGCGCCAGTTTGCAGTCATCTGCAAACTTTGTCAGCCATAACCCTCCTGTGTTTGCTTGTACTGAAAAGTAGATGCCAAACAAGAGTGGGCCCAGGACTGAGCCCTGTGGTACACCACTTGTGACAGGCTTTGAGTCTGACATGGCGCCAGCAACTCTGACCCTGTGGGTTCTGTCACTCAGCCAGTTTGCAACCCATCTTGTGATGTATGGGTTAACATTTAAGCTGATGAGTTTTTCAATGATACCCGAGTGGGGTATTGTATCGAAGGCCTTCGCCAGATCGAGGTAGGCTGTATGGACTGCCTTTCCCTCATCAATGGCTTTGGTGACTGTTTCGAAAAAGTCAACCAAGTTTAGAAGGCATGATCTGCCTTTGACAAAGCCAAACTGGGATGGATCCAAAGTCTGCAAATTCCTATGTCTTTATTTATGAGGTCCATTATGATCCTCTCCATGGCTTTGCAGATAAGGCTTGTCAAGCTAATGGGCCGGTAATTTCCAGGGTCGGTGGAGGCACCTTTGTGAAGTGGGACCACAGTTGCAGTGCGCCACTCCCTGGGTACGTATCCAGAGGTAAGACTATGATTAAACAGCTGTCCTAGCTGTGGGTTTAATTCCTCATTGAGTTTGTGGAGCACACAGCCGGGGACACCATCAGGTCCCATGGATGCTGTGTTTTTTGCTTTGGAGAGAGCAGTTCTCACTTGGGCGTTGGAGATGTTTGGGGGGCTGCAATCGCTTGGTATAGATATCTCTCCTTGTGGGAGGGGAGAAGTTTGCACTGAACCTGTCAGCCAGTATGTTGGCAATGTCTGTAGGATCAGTAATCTTCACATCATTTTGAACTAGTTCTGAGCATATCTGGGAGGTTCCTCCCAGGTTTCTAACATAGCTAAAGAAGGCCTTATGATTGTCTTTGAGTCTTTAGCTATTTTTCTCTCAAAATTTGCTTTGGATGATTTTATGAGAGCTCTTAGTTTTTACTTATAGTGATCAAGGGTGTCTTACCTTTTAAGGATTTTGCTCTATCTTGTAGTAGCTTCCTCCTTTTGTTGTAGAGTTTGTTTATGGCTGGGGTCCACCAGACTGGACACTTGCCTTTGGTACAAAGAGTCTTTGTTTTGCTTGGGATTGCCTTATCCATGCAGTCCTGCAGGTGCTGGTAGAAGGCATTTGTAAGTGATTCAGCTGCTTGAGTACTGTTTTCCGCCGCTCGGGGCCTTAAAGGAGACCACACTAGTCTTTAGAAGTGTGAAGTCGGCTTTGAAGTTCTTTACTGTGGTCTTTTATTTCAGGTGGGGTGGGATGAGGACCTCCAGCGAGATTAGTTTGTGATCTGATCTCACCAGTGAGGGTATACTTCCGGTGTTGAACATTGTGCTCCCATGTTCGTGATGATGAGATCAAGTATGTTTTCTCCTCTTGTGGGATGGTGACTAGTTGTTCCATGGCATTTGAGTTTATGAATTCCAGGAACTTTTGGGCTAGGTGTTTGGGCTTGAGTAGTGTTCCCAGTCTATATTAGGGTAATTGAAGTCACCTAGTATGATGGTGGTTGGTGATAGCTTTATCCGCACTAGTGTTTTCAGGAAGGCCATGTGAGGTTCCTGAGTTTGTGAGGGTGGCCTGTAACATGCGACAATTTGCAGAGCAGTCTTGCCTATGGTTAATTGCACCTGGATGGTCTCCGATGCATCGTTGCCACCAGTCTTGAGGTGTGGGTGTCTTTGATGAATATGGATACCCTCCTTTCTTGGTATTGTCCGGATTTTGGGGCCGGAACGCATGATAAGAGGTAAAACCTGATAGTGCTGGGGTGCTCTCAGGAGCCTTGAACCAGGTTTCTGTCACTGCACAGACATCGATGTTCTCCATACTGAGAAGGGCCGAAAGGTGCATTTTGAGATAGACTTGACTTATTGAACAGCATTACATTACCTTTTTTTTTTCCTTTTTTCTTTCAGTGGGTGGTTTAGAATTTGAGCCTTGTTTAAAAAGGGCACTATGGGGAATGAGAGCCCTTTGCAATATCCGAATCCCAGGGTGACAGTGCAAGGTGCAAGCCTGCGAAGCAGCGTGGCTTGTCCAGCATGTCATCCCAGGCAGACAGACATTGGATCCCCTTTGAATGACACCAGAGTTTAAGCCAATTGTTAAAGCTGATCATCTTATCTCTGTATTGTGTGAGCTGGACGCCAGTGTGTCTGACTATGGAGTCACCAATGACTAGTGTGTCTGGCATTGTGTTTGGCCTTAAGGGCTGTGACTGTTTGACACTCTGACTGTGAGGTCTATGTGTTGCAGGTGTTGTGTTCTGAGGTGGTGGTTGTTTGGGTGTCTGCTTTGGTGGCCTCTGCTGTTTTGGTAGATTTTTGATCAGAGCCGCCGAGTATGTCTTTGTGTGTTTATGTGTATGATTTGAGGTTGTGATGGTACTATGTGAGACTGGGTCTATAGTGTGTGTGGTAACCTTCTCCTCCTGACTGGTCTTGCCAGTCCTATGTTGAGAGAGCTCAGCCTCCAGTTTGGCCGTATAGTTGCATCTCTCGCATGTATTTGTGTTTTGTGGGAGGAGGAGATGGTATACCCATATCTGGACGACTGCCTGATCCAAGCGGACAGCAAGGACATACTTCTGAAACACCTGGCATTTGTAATAAAACTGTTGAACTTTCTGGGATACACAGTCAACAAAAAGAAATCAAAACTAATACCCTCTCAAAAAATAATTTTCCTGGGTGCCAGCTTGAATACAACTACCCAGATGGCCTACCTCACGCCAGACAAACAAGGGCAACTATCTCAATACTTCAGCAAAATGGCAACCTTCACCAGGCTGACTGCAAGGAAAGTCCTGCAGGCTCTGGGATTCATGGCATCTTGCATCCTTCTCATCCCATGTGCAAAGCTGCATATGAGGAAACTTCAATGGTACCTAAAAACTTATGGTCTCAACACAGCCACAGTTTGGAAACAATTATACCACTCATTTCATGTCTTCAAAAGGACTTTCTGTGGTGGGCTCAAGCATGCCAAAGAAACATAGGTCTCCCTTTCTGTGTACCTCAAGCAACTCAAATCATCACAACAGGCGCCTCGGACTATGCCTGGGGGGCACACATGACAGATCAGTGCATTCAGAGAAAATGGTCCCAAAAAGAGAAGCACCTACACATCAACCAAAAGGAAATGCTAGCAGTGCAAAATGCTATTATGGCCTTCAAAGACCTACTGCATCCAGGCCAGCTATTGATAAGGACAGACAACACCACAGTGATGTGGTACATAAACAAACAGGGGGGAACTCATTCATACCCCCTGTGCAGACTAGCCATGACCCTATGGAACACAGCTCTGGAATTGCAAATCCAACTTCAGGCACAATTCCTGCCAGGGAAGGAAAACACACTGGCAGACAGCCTAAGCAGAAATATGACAGATCCACATGAATGGAAGTTGCATCCTCAAGTTTTCGCAAAGATAACTTAGGCGTGGGGACAGCCAGACATAGATCTCTTTGCTACCCACAGAAGTTACCAATTGAAAAAATGTTGTTCAAGGGCCTATCATACACAGGCCTGGAAATTGGACACACTTTCTTTCAATTGAAGAACGTTGACAGTCTATGCCTTTCCGCCTCTCCCTCTGCTGCCCAAAGTTCTATTAAAAGCCAGAGCAGAGAGGCCGAAAATGATTCTCATTGTTCCAGATTGGCCAAGACAACACTGGTATCCACTCCTGAAGAGCCTGATGCATTCCCCACCATGGATCCTACCTCTAGTGCCTCTTCTGTTGTCCCAGCACAACTTCAAAACTCTTCACAGCCAGCTCAAAACCCTAAATCTAGCTGCATGGAGAATCCCTTGATTTCCCAACAGACCCTCCTCTCCAAGGAGGTGCAGGATGTCATCTTGGAGGCCAGAAGACCTTCTATTAGAAAAGCCTACTCCGCCAAATGGAAACGATTTTGTGCCTGGAATCAGAAAAAGGGCCAGAATCCTTGGGTAATAAATTTACCTCAAATTTTACAGTACCTAGCTGAGATGTTAAACAGTGGACTTTCCTTCTCCTACATCAAAATCCATGCTTCAGCCATTTCTGCACAATACAACACAGATCCTCCTTTATTCTCTCATCCTCTCTTAAGACTGTTCCTCAGAGGGGCAAAGAATATAAAACCCCCAAGGAAACCACCAGTCCCTGCTTGGGACCTCAACTTCATATTGTTAAAGCTGACCCTTCCTCCATTTGAGCCAGCTGCTTCAACAGAACTACAATACTTGTCATGGAAAACAGCCTTCCTTCTGGCTATCACCTCAGCACGCAGGGTTTCGGAACTACAGGCCCTCATGGCTGTGTAACCTTTCATCATTTTCCATCAGGACAGAGTTTCCTTACGAACCAACCCTACATTTATGCCAAAGGTAGTATCCAGTGTAGCCTTGAATCAGACTATCCACTTACCTACCTTTTACCCTAACCCACATAATAAAGGGGAAAGACTACTGCATTCCTTGGACGTTCACAGACAACTTCATTATTATTTGGACAGGACAAAGGCATTCAGGAAATCTGAACAACTCTTTGTGTCCTACGCTACAGGTGCTCAAGGAAAGGCTATCTCCAAACAGACAATCTCAAAATGGATAGCCCACTGCATACGCTTTTGTTACTCATTTCATGGAAAAGCTGTGCCTTCAAGCATCAGATCCCACTCCACAAGGGCCACAGCTACCTCTGCAGCTTTCCTCAGGGGGGTTCCTACCAAGGACATTTTGGAAGCAGCCACTTGGAGTTCAGTGCACACTTTCTCCAAACACTATCACCTTCCACTTTACTCTAAATCTAGAGCGGGATTTCCTACAGCTGTCTTGCAGGGCATCCTTGCTCCTCCTAGTTCCACTTAGTGCCTGCCACCCCTACTTAGCTTTGGGATTCTTCCCATCTGTTATAACTGCAGCTGTATGCACGATGAACATAGTACAGTTTTGTACCTATCATGAATGTAGATGTTCAAGTGCTCATACAGCTGCAGTCCAGGTTTCCCTCCCTCCATCCCTTCTTAGGACAGGCCTTATGACAAACACCTTCTCATACAACCTATTTGGGGTATTCTTTTATGGTGTATTTGCTTGCAACTACTGTTTTCTGATTATTCTATATTGCATGATTATATAAGTTTATGTTTTGCCTTCCTTCTGGGGGCACCTGACATCTGGGGCAAGAAAAACTGAAGAAGATGGCGTCGGCTGGCTCTTTCATACCCCTAGCACACTGACGTCAGGGAAGAAGTGACGACAACTAACGCTGGACCTAGACTTTGGAATTCGGCTAACTGAGGACCCGCCTGACGGCAGGATAACCCATCTGTTATGACTGCAGCTGTATGAGCACTCGAACATCTACATTTATGGTAGGTACAAAACTGTACTTTCATTTGATTTCATAATGATTCACACTAAGACAAGTGCACAGGTGTCATCTGTGAAGAAAGACTTTCAGGCTATACCATCCTTTAACAAGTCTGTGCTGCATGTGTAAAATAGATAACAAACTGGACTATTTTAAAGAAAAATGTTCAAAGCAGATGGAACAAATACAACAGACTTTTAAACATTAAAATATTTAAATATCAGCAATGGAACCAGCCTTAAATGACTTGGAAGGGAGATTAACTGAGGATGAAAACAACACTGCATTTTTATTGAAACAGAACACTCTACTTTTGAACAAGATAGACGAGTTAGAGAATATATCTTGGAGAAATAACATTCAAAGTTTCGGTTTACAGAGAAAATTGAAGATGAAAATATGACTAACTTTTTAACATCTTGACTCCCTAAAGTTCTTGATATACCAGAAGCAATGTCATTTGGAATTAAGAGAGCTCACAGATTTTTGGCTGCACCTTGTACATTTAAAAATAAGTCATCTCCAAGACTTACTATAGTGAGAGTTTTCTCTTCACAATATAAATAATTAATCCTAAAAAGTCTCTGGGCTAAATTTCCTATCAAATTGAATGATAAAGTAGATACATTTGATAATAACTACTCAGCTGAGGTGATGTCTAACAGAAAAATGTTCTTCCTTTAGTTAAAGAATTAAAAAGGGGCAAATCAAGGTACACCTACTATTTCTAGCCAGAATTAAAATTTTCCTACCAGATGATACCAACATCTTTGATGAACTTGACAATGCTATGACATTTCTAAAAACAAAAAACATAGAAGAGAAAATAGAAAATATGGAATAGAATGACAGCTCCTTGAAAAGACGAGCTGAAAGAAATAATTGGAAAATTAATGAAAGAAAGAAGAAATTAAAAGAAAACTATTTATTTAAACACTATTTCGGATCTGTTTGGCTTGTACATTTATTAATTGAATGCTAATGGCCAATGATCTTTACATAATGCATTTCAAATCAAAAGAAAAAGAAGATGGGGAAAAGGAAGCCTGGATGCATTTTTAAACAAGGTACCCAGTTTTTCATCTAATCTATTTTTGCTTTTTTTATTTTGTATTATTCTAGCTTAAGGCCAATAATTAACTTATTTGCATACATATATTTATTATAATTTTATTAATAAGTTTGGGGAATAAACAAATAATAAGTTATAGTTTAATAATTACTTGCTAATGTCATTTGGTATATGTATTCAGGTTTCCTGAATAAGTTTTTATTTAGTATCATTATACTGATTCTTCTACACTGTGATTGAAGGTAATCATAATATACTGTTAGAGAGCATCACTTTCTTTTGATTTATAGTATGATTTTTTTCTTTGTTTATCTTCATCTGCTCATTATTTCATGTAATATCTTTCTCCCTTTTTTGTTTCAAATATATGTATGTAAATATATACATATATATTTGTTTATATTCTCATTAATAGTTATTTTAATTGGAGTGCTTGTTCACTAAAGAGCTAAGAACACATTACATAATATCACATTTTGATAAAGAGTGAGATGGATGAGGCAGGATAAGAGCACTGCATATCTTTATTTTTATTTATTTATTTTTTATTGTTGTGTTTGTTATTGTGACCTGATGGACAGGTGAGTTGTTATGCTGAGTGGGGGGAGTGGGGATATTTCAACTTTCTTGTTTTTATTTACAAATCCTGGGTAACTACAGCAGAGCTAGCAAGAGAAATGGCTAGAAAGGTGCTTGGTGTGACATTTGGAAAGAGGAAGGAGGACAAGGAGACCTGGTGGTGGAATGAAGAAGTACAAGAGAGTATACAGAGAAAGAAGTTGGCGAAGAAGTGGGATTGTTAAAGAGATGAAGAAAGTAGACAAGAGTATAAGGAGATGAGGTGCGTGGCAAAGCGAGAGGTGGCGAAGGCTAAGGATAAGGCGTATGAAAAGTTGTATAAAAGGTTGGACACTAAGGAGGGACAAAAGGACCTGTACCGATTGGCTAGACAGAGGGACCGAGCTAGTAAAGATGTGCAGCAGGTAAGGGTGATAAAGGATAATGAGGGAAATGTACTTACAAGCGAGGAGAGTGTGTTGAGCAGATAGAAAGAGTACTTTGAGGGGTTGATAAATGAAGAGAATGAGAGGGAGAGAAGGTTGGATGATGTGCAGATAGTGAATCATGAAGTGCAGTGGATTAGCAAGGAGGAAGTAAGGATAGCTATGAAGAGGATGAAGAATGGAAAGGCTGTTGGTCCAGATGACATACCTGTGGAAGCGTGGAGGTGTTTAGGTGAAATGGCAGTGGAGTTTTTAACTAGATTGTTTAATGAAATCTTGGAAAGTGAGAGGATGCCTGAGGAATGAAGAAAAAGTGTTTTGGTACCGATTTTAAGAATAAGGGTGATGTGCAGTGCTGTAATAACTACAGAGGTATTAAACTGATCAGTCACAGCATGAAGTTATGGGAAAGAGTAGTGGAAGCTAGGTTACAAAGGGAGGAGATGATTAGTGATCAGCAGTATGGTTTTATGCCAGGAAAGAGCACTGCAGATGCGATGTTTGCTCTGAGAGTGTTGATGGAGAAGTACAGAGAAGGTCAGAAGGAGTTGCATTGTGTCTTTGTGAATTTAGAGAAAGCATGTGACAGGATGCCTAGAGAGAAGTTATGGTCTTGTATGAGGAAGTCGGGAGTGTCAGAGAAGTATGTAAGAGTGGTACAGGATATGTACGAGGACAGTGTGACAGTGGTGAAGTCTGCGGTGAGAGTGACAGATGCGTTTAAGGTGGAGGTGGGATTACATCAAGGATCAGCTCTGAGCCCTTTCTTATTTGCAGTGGTGATGGACAGGTTGTCAGACAAGATCAGACAGGAGCCCCCGTGGACTATGATGTTTGCAGATGACATTGTGATCTGTAGTGAGAGTAGGGAACAGGTGGAGGAGACCCTGGGGAGGTGGAGATATGCTCTAGAGAGAAGAGGAATGAAGGTCAGCAGGACTAAGACAGAATATATGTGTGTGTGAATGAGAGGGAGGATAGAGGAATGGTGAGGATGCAGGGAGTAGAGGTGGTGAAGGTGGATTTCATTTCTTGGGATCAACAGTTCAGAGTAATGGTGAGTGTGGAAGAGAGGTGAAGAAGAGAGTACAGGCAGGATGGAGTGGGTGGAGAAGAGTGTCAGGAGTGATTTGTGACAGATGAGTACCAGTAAGAGTGAAAGGGAAGGTCTACAAGAGGGCAGTGAGACCAGCTATGTTATATGGGTTGGAGACAGTGGCATTGACAAAAAGGCAGGAGTCAGAGCTTGATGTGGCAGAGTTGAAGATGTTAAGATTTGCACTGGGTGAGACAAGGATGGACAGGATTAGGAATAAGTGTATTAGAGGATCAGCCCAGGTTGGAAGGTTTGGAGACAAAGCCAGAGAGGCAAGATTATGTTGGTTTGGACATGTGCTGAGGAGGGATGCAGAGGATATTGGGAAAAAGAAGCTAAGGATGAAGCTGCCAGGTAACAGGAAAGGAGGAAGGCCTAAGATAAGGTTTATGGATGTGGTGAGAGAGGACATGCAGGTGGTTGGTGTGACAGAGCAAGATGCAGAGGACAGGAAGAAATGGAAACAATTGATCTGCTGTGGCGACCCCTAACAGGAGCAACCGAAAGAAGAAGAAGAAGATTTAAAAATCCTCTTGTCTAATGGGTGGATGGTGTGCTGCGTAGAGGGAGGTAGGTGCCTTGTTTGCGGATGACCATGTTTGTAGATTATGTGTATGTGGAGTGAATGGAGTGGCTTGGTTCACATATATCCTTTGTGATTGTTTTGGTCGACGTGGTTAAGGTTTCAGAGGCTGTTAACATGAAGCTACTGTCAGTTGTAAATCAGGTAGAGCTTGAGCACATGCACTTGAGTAAAATGCAGCTTTAACTTGATTTTTCCACTTTGCTCACTAGCTTGATGAGAGCAGCAGGATTGGAATTTGTTAAACATTTGCTGCGACTGTAATGTCTGATGTTTTAAGAGATGCAAATTATCTACGCTGCTGATTTAAAGCAATAGCTTTATTAACATTTATATTCAATACAATCAGAAATATATAAACAAATATTAAGTCTCACTCTTTGTAATATGGATAGTTTAAAAAGATAACTTTTGAATATTAAAAAAGAATATCAGAAGTGCTATTTGTATATTCGAGTGGAGGCTGCCTTCATGTCCCAATCAAGGTACCAGTATTATATTTACTTATGTATTAATTGAGATTTCAGTATATAAGATGAGTTGTTCAAGCTCAGCCACAACAACTCTGGCTATTTTCCAGCATTATTTCACTTTCCTGGACTAGCAGGAGACTGTGGGTTCATAGGTTCATAGGTTGGTACCTTTTCTCCAGCCCAGTCGCCTATACTCCTCTGAAAGAAACCAAAGAGGCACTCTGTTTTCCCAGACTTTAATTTCTGGTGCTCCCAGAATTGGTTATAAATAGGGATGCTCTTCTAAATACCTTAGGCTAATGCATTAAAGAGTTTCGCCTTTGTTGATAATATATTCACATTGATTACAGCTTCCACATTTAAAAGTCCCCATTTTCTTTCTTCCCCCTATGTGGTGTATACTTTCACAATAGCTGGCATTTCCTACATTATTATTAATCTCCAAGATTTTTTTCATACTGTAAGAGTTTTAAACTATAACTTTGTAACTTTAATTTACGACAACTGGCATCTATATCTCAATAAATGACACAAACCTTTCCCATTCTCTCTGCTATTAATTCCCAAGATTTTTTCATACTGCAAGAGCTTATAAACTACCTTGGTTTTTAATTTTGATATCATCTATATCTGCAAATGACAAACCTTTCCTCATCTTCTCGAAAATTTTTTTCATACTGTAAGAGTTTTTTATAAACTACCTTTGGCTTTTAATTTTGATACTTCATCTATATCTGTAAATGACACAAACCTTTTCCCATTCTCTCCCTGACTTTGAAACTTGAAGCATTGTATTCCAATATCAAGGCCTGTTGATATTCACCGTAAATGCTTTTATTATTTCTATCACTTTTTTCAGAGAAAAATTCAGAGAAAATTCAAGGTGCAACCCCTTTATAGGGTCTAAATTTTGTGTTTCTACCTTTCTCCCACTTCCGTCCCTATCTCCAAGCCCCATTATTAACGTCCCTATGTGTGCTTAAAATTAACAGGATAACCTTTATCCTTGAACATATTCTCCTAAAGGGGCAAAGGGCACATTCTCTAAAAGCACATCTATTAACAAAATCTTGACCTAAACTGACTCCATGAGTCTGAACCCCTGACAAATTGTCCTTTCACTATGTTCTTTGTAATGGGTGTGTGCATTACAATGTAATGGGTGTGCACTATTGTAATGGTGCACTATCAGTGGAGAAAGTACAAGAATTACAGAAGGTAGTTTTTCTATAAATTCTAGTTTCAAAATTGTTATTCATCTTTATAAATCTCGCACATCCAGATATTGTAAAGTGTCAGTTGAAGTCTTGTGGGTGAATTGAGAAAGAAAATTAGTGGAGCTGTTAATATATTCAAGCCATTGCTAAACTTATCATAGCCTGCTGTCCAAGATCACAATATAGATCTAGAATTGTGCCAATATATTATATCAATAGTGACAAATATTAAATCATCTTAAGTATAACCTTATTAATATATTAAATTTTATGTATTTAATACCAAAATAATTTTCTAGGTTTATACATATAAGTAGTCATAAGTTGTACTATATATTACTTTATATATATATCTTTTAACAAAATATCTATCTTGTGGTAAGATTGAATTATATATATACAGAATTAGATGTCTTATATAAAATATCTAAATTTATTTTCCTTAAATATTCTAAAATTTCGTCAGAAAATAACTGAAATTTCATATTATAATAATTATAATTATAATAATTAATTCATAGTTGGTGCATTATGTCAATATCATCTAAACTTTTCTTCCCTTATATATATTAGATCTTCCTTAATGTGTATGTCAGTTCATCAAAATTTCTTAATATTTTTGCTTCACAAATAATTTTTTTACAAGAGACCCATTTATTACAAGATGATCTAAACAGGCTTAATATTAAATATTTTAATTAAGTAGTTCTCATTACAAACAGGAAAAGAGAGGGGTTGTTATCTTATGGAAAAACCCTTTATTCATATCTAAAATATAGAACACATATAATGATGATAAAGGCACAATTTGTTTAGTAACAATGGAAATGGAAGGAAAATTATACACTTTTACCAATGTTGACTGGATAGCAGGTATTGGTATTAAATCAGTTAATCATCAGAACAAATAATGCAAATCTTAAAAGGCAGTATAATCGTGGCTGGTGACTTCAGCTGTATTTTAGATGAATAAGATTCTATTACTACAAGAAAATGAAGAATATCAGCCTTGGCTAAAGCTTTAAAAAATGTCGTAGCTTCATTTCAGATGAAAGATAATAATGAATTCTCAGATTCCATTTCCCTTTTCTGTACTCATTTCTCTCATAGACATAATAGTCAAGAATTGATACTGCATATGTCATTAAATAACCTAATATCTAGATTAAGCAAAGTAAAAATTGTCACATGTCTGATATCAGATCATAATGCCATAACATTTAAATTTATATTAAACACTAACATTTCCATTAAAAGCATACCAGCCTACATAACTAACTTAAAAGATTTTAAAGATTTTTTTTAACAAAGAGGTTATGTCCCTTATTGAATTCAATTATACTGATGTTAATTCTGAAATTTATGTATGGGATTCTGTAAAAACTTATTTAAATGGTAAAATAAAGAATTGGTATGCTCATAAGAAAAAGCAATGGGATAAAGATTTGATAGATTTATAGGAAAAACTTGGTAAATTAAAACAAATAGATCAACAAGGACATAATTTGTTGAAAGAAATAAATGATTTAAAAAAATTTAGATATTTTAAATCACAAAACTGTGATAAATTCAGAGAACCTTAAATTAATTAATTATTCTATAAATCCAAGATATACACATAAATTAGCATCAAAAACAAAAATGCTTATTTAATCGCATTAGAGTTATATTCTCCTGACAGTAAGAAAGAGGTAACTGAAACTGAGGACCTTTTGAAAATATTTAGAGCTCACTTTAATAAAATTAATCAGTATAAACCAGAAATCAATTCCTTAGAAATAATTCAAAACTTTATTAAAAAATATACTATAAGCAGGTTGACATAGGAGCAAAAGAAATTGATAGATAAGCCTATACTGATGTCTGAACTTACAAATCAAATTGACAAAGTAAAACCTAACAAAGCACCTGACAATGATGACATAATATTGGAACTTTATAAATTATTACCTAAAGAAGCTTTGCACATTTTGCATAAACTTTTTTTAATTGTCAAGGATGTATCTAAAGTTCCTCCAACTTGGAAATACACACTTATTTCCCCAGTATTAAATATGGATAAAAATCCAGCTGAGTATTCCCCTTATAGACCAATTTTTGTGTCTTTCAGCTTTTCCCAGTTAGGGGTAATCACAGCAGAACTTCGGTCCGCTAATTATTGGCAGTAGATTTTTTCTGTGCCGGGTTTGTCAGCCCTGACGCACAACCTTCAATGAAGGTACGCCCATTCACGCATGTCTCCACACAGAAGATGCACTAGCTGAGAATCAAATGGGACAACGTCTTGCTGTGAGGCGACAATGCTGCCGTAGCACCACCACCGCAGCTTTCCCCTTATAGACCAATATTACTTTAAAATATTGATTATAAAATATTCATGGCTATATATGCTGCTAGATTACTACAGATATTATCATATTTATTTATTTTATTTATTTATTTTATTTTTATTTTACATTTGATGACCAGGAAAGTCCGACTGGACACAGGTCCATTTTCAGCGGAGGCCCAAGGAGAAAAGCTCCATTTAAACAATTGCTAAACAGATACAATTATAAGAAACAGCCTTGCATTCTTAATACACACATATAAAATACCATCTAACATTGCAGCACAGGCTCATGTACAGCACATAGTTGTGTTTTTAAATGCAAACAAATAGCATATAGGAGTGTGTTTA
Organism: Protopterus annectens; assembly: GCF_019279795.1. Taxonomy (NCBI): domain Eukaryota; kingdom Metazoa; phylum Chordata; order Ceratodontiformes; family Protopteridae; genus Protopterus; species Protopterus annectens. The sequence goes on along the minus strand of NC_056729.1, from coordinate 1,933,506,916 downwards.
ATATTTAATTATAGACATACAAGATAATACCATTGGAATAAAACAATTTTAGGAAGGAATAAGAAATGTAGAGGCTAGACAGAACTGGGTCATCCTTAGCAGTATCCTAGTATTACTGCTATGTGGCGGATTAGCCGGGGGAGTCACATGAGCACAGCCAGTTGCTAAAATAGTGGGTTTTGAGAAGTTTCTTAAATTGGGGGGTAGAGGCTTTTGAAGTTATGTGAGTAGGAAGTGAATTCCAGGTTTTTGCTATTGTACAGGCAAAGAGTTTTACCAGCTTCATTCCTATGTTTGATGACGTTTATGAGATTTTGGTCTGTTGATCTTAGGACTCGGGTGGTTGTGTAGGGTTGTTCCAAAACTGCGAAAAAATGCACTCACAAAACCACTACAAAAAGTCCAAAAGAGCGCAATGGGCTAATAGAGAGGCACTCCAACCAACTTGAAAAGACAGCACGATTTATTAAGTATCCACAAATAAACAGAAAAAAACATTAACGCAATTAATCCACAATACGCGTTTTCGTCCACATAAACTTGGACTTCATCAGATAATAAGTAATTGCCACTAATTACACCTTAAATAGCTCACAAGCAAATACATTGACCAATTAACTTCATAAAAAACATTTTAAACACACTAATCAGGCTCTCTTAAAAGGCTCATGAATATTAAATAAAACTTGTGTGTTGTCACCACAAAATATATTTTTAATAAATAAATAAATATAGAATTCACTTAATGCATCATAAATAAGTTTCTTAAAAGTTAATAGTTAATATATTATTAAAAATTCATATACCATAAATGGTTGTTTAAAATGTGAACATTTAAAAAAATATAAAAACTTGTTGAACATGTTTGAATCTATGCATTCAATGAAACTGGCGCCATCTACTGACATGTTAAGCATATAACAGTCTTTACACTTTGGCAGCCCTTAATTTTAATAATGGTAAAAGGGAAATGTGGTCATTTAAACCTTGTACTTTCGCTGCTTCCAGGGTAATCTGCCACCATAGTTCTTTATATTCTATCAATTCCTCCCAAGGGCCACCACTAATGTCTCTCTTAACTTGTTCTAATACAAAAAAAAGGAATTTATACCCTTCACATTCTCTAGAATGTTTGTATGGTGCGTTTGTTTCTTTTGCTTTTGATATTTCATAAAGGTGTTCATATATTCGTCTCCTCAGTACTCTCTCCGTTTTACCTACATAAAATGACTTACATTTTTGACATAATGCTAGATAAACTAGTCCTTTTGTGTCACAACAAGAATACCCCTTACTTCTAATCCATCTATTTCTACTTTCCAAATAAATTTCACCTTTGTTGATAATATATTCACATTGATTACAGCTTCCACATTTAAAAGTCCCCATTTTCTTTCTTCCCCCTATGTGGTGTATACTTTCACAATAGCTGGCATTTCCTACGTTATTATTAATCTCCAAAATTTTTTTCATACTGTAAGAGTTTTTATAAACTACCTTTGGCTTTAATTTTGATACTTCATCTATATCTGTAAATGACACAAACCTTTCCCATTCTCTCTGGAAAATCTCCCTGACTTTGAAATTTGAAGCATTGTATTCCAATATCAAGGCCTGTTGATATTCACTGTAAATGCTTTTATTATTTATATCACTTTTTTCAGAGAAAAATTCAGGTGCAACCCCCTTTATAGGTCTAAATTTTGTGTTTCTACCTTTCTCCACTTCCGTCCTAATATTATTAACAAAATTAACATGATAACCTTTATCCTTGAACATATTCTCTAAAAGGGCACATTCATTAACAAAATCTGACTCCAAACTAGTCATACGACAACCCCTGACAAATTGTCCTTTCACTATGTTCTTTTTACAATGTAATGGGTGTGCACTATTGTAGTGGAGAAAAGAATTACAGAAGGTAGTTTTTCTATAAATTCTAGTTTCAAAATTGTTATTCATAGGTTCATAGGTTCATACTAGGCTATCTGCCCTAGGGCATTTATAAGCCTAGCCAGAGTGTGTTTGGCTTTCGCCACCCATTTTAAATTAATTTTGCTATGCCTTTTTTTGAGGTTAGTATACTGTGCCTCTGTCTAACAGTGACATAGAAGTGATAGCCGGGGTAAACCTACGATCTCCCATCCACTCATCAAGATTCCTCTTGAAGAGAGTCAATGTGGGACTCTGCCTAACCTGGACTGGGATTTTATTCCAGAGTGAAGGGAGCCTCTGGGTTATGAATCTGTCCCTCCAGCATGTCCTATTTATTTCAGTGCTGAGGTTCAAGTCTCTCGAGCGCGTAGCTCAATGGGATTTGGATTTTCTGAGGTGCAGCATGTCCATTAACTCTGGGTTGGACATGGCTTTATACGTTAGGCACAGATCGCCTCTGAGCAGGCGGTATGCCACTGAGTAGAGCTGGAGTTTCTTTAACCGGGCAGCATATGGCATCTGTTTGAGCCCTTTGATCCTCTTGGTGAGGTACTTTTGGGGTCTTTCCAGTTGCTGCAGGTGTCTGGTAAGGTACATCCCAAAAGGGCATTGTACTCAATTATGGGCCTGATGAGGGATGAGTAAAGAGGTACGATGACCTCCCCTGATCTAGATGTGAATCCCTTCATGATTAGGTGGGCTATATAAAATGTTTTTCTAACCACTTTGGCCACGTGGTTGTCAAATGAGAGATTGCTATCAACTTGGGTCCCCAGGTCCCTAATGACTTCTTCTGTACTTAATGGATTACCACCTATGTGGTAATTTGTGGGCACTTTGTTTTTGCCAAAGGGGATGACTATACACTTTTGGCTTAGCTTGAGGCCATGGCTCTGGCACCAGTTGTCTGTTTCTAGGAGGCCCTTTTGGAGGATGCTTGTGTCGGCTGGAGAGTTGATTATGGTGCCCAGTTTGCAGTCATCTGCGAACTTGGTCAGCCACAGCCCTTCCGTGTTGGCCTGTACCGCCGAGAAATATATACCGAACAAGAGAGGTCCCAGGACTGAGCCTTGTGGGATGCCACTTGTAACTGGTTTGGAGTCTGACATGGCTCCAGCAATTCTAACCATGTGGGTTCTGTCCTTGAGCCAGTTTGCAACCCATCTAGTGACATAGGGGTTTATATTTAAGCTGGTGAGCTTATCTATAATGCCAGTGGGGTATTGTATCGAAGGCTTTGCGAGGTCCAGGTAGGCTGTGTGGACCACCTTCCCTCGTCAATGGCCTTGGTGACTGTTTCAAAGAAATCGACCAGGTTTAAGAGGCAGGATCTGCCCTTAACAAAGCCAAACTGGGTAGGATCCAGTGTCTGTAGGTCCCCAATATCTTTATTTATGAGGTCCATGATGATCCTTTCCATAGCTTTGCAGACCAAGCTAGTCAGGCTTATGGGGCGATAGTTTCCAGGATCCGTTGAGGCACCACCTTTGTGGAGAGGGACCACTGTTGCTGTACGCCACTCTTTGGGTACATATCCTGTAGTAAGGCTAAGATTGAACAGTAGTTTTATGTTTGGGTTTAGCTCTTCTTGGAGTTCATGTAGGACGCAGCCCGGGACACCATTTGGTCCCATTGATGCTGTGTTTTTTTGCTTTGGAGAGCACGGCTCTTACCTGAGCGAGATGTCAGAGGGGCAGCACTCTGTTGGGATAGATATTTGCCCTTTTGGTGGGGAGGGGGGGAGAAGTTTGCACTGAACCTGTCAGCTAGGATGTTGGCAATGTCTGTGGGCTCAGTGTATTTTTTGTCATTTTGGTCTAATTCTGAGCAGATCTCTGAATTCCCACTCAGGTTCCTAACATAACTAAAGAAAGCCTTGTGATTATCCTCAGTGTCCTGTGCAATTTTTCTCTCGAAGCTGGCCTTAGACGATATTATGAGTGCCCGTAGTTTTTTGCTAATACTGATCAGAGATGCCTTCCCTTTTTGGGAATTTGCTCTATCATGTAGTAGCTTCCTCCTTCTATTGTATAGTTTGTTTATGGCTGGGGTCCACCAGACAGGACGTCTGCCTTTGGAGGATTGGGTCTTGGTTTTATTTGGGATTGCATGATCCATGCATTCCTGAAGGTGTTCATAGAATGCGTTTATAAAGGATTTTGCGGTCTGGGCCAGATTTTCCACTGGCCCGGGCTTTGAAGGATTTCGCCTCGGTTTTGAGGCGTGTGAAATTTGCTTTAGAGAAGTTTTTCACTGTGGTTTTCTGGGCAGGGGTGGGTCGGGATGTGAATATCCAGTGAGATTAGTTTATGGTCTGATCTTACCAGTGAGGGATACACTTCTGGTCTGGAGCATAGTGTCCCCATGTTGGTGATGATCAGGTCCAGTATGTTTTCCCCTCTTGTGGGAGTGGTAACAAGTTGTTCCATAGCATTTGAGTTTATAAATTCTAGGAACCTTTGGGCTAGGGTGTTTGAGCTAGAGTAATGCTCCCAGTCTATGTTTGGGTAGTTGAAGTCGCCCAATATAATGGTGTTTGGAGAGACCTTCATATTTTCCAGTATTCTCAGGAAGGCCAAGTAGGGTTCCTGTGTTTGGGAGGGTGGTCTGTAGCAGGGTATAAACTGGAAGGCAGTTTTACCCACAGTTAGTTGCACATGGATAGTCTCTGATGCTTCGTGCTGTGCCACCAACCTGGAGGTGTGGGTATCTTTGACGAATATTGATACTCCCCCTCCTTTTGTGGTTCGTCCAAGTTTTGGGGAAAAGCATGGTATGAGGTATAACCTGGTAGTGCTGGGGTGCTCTCTGGAGCCTTGAACCAGGTTTCTCTTACTGCACAGATATCGATGTTCTTCATGCTAAGGAGAGTTTTGAGTGCGTGCATCTTGAGGTTTAGACTTCTGGCGTTGAGTAGCATTACTCTTAGTTTCTTATCCCTTGTGATACCTATGGAGGTGGGTTTGTCTTTTGAGCCTTGCCTAAAAAGGCACTATGGGGTAGCAAGAGCCTTTGCCAATATCCAAAAGCCCAGGGGTGACAGGTGCAAGCCGTCCCTAGCGAAGCATCGTGGCTTGTCGAGCATGTCATCCCAGGCTGACAGGCATTGGATCCCCTTTGAATGACACCAACACTTAAGCCAATTGTTGAAATTGATCATCTTGTCTTCATATTGTGGCATCATTCTTGGTGAGGGTAAGATGCTACTCAAGGTCAGGGTCATACCGGCCTGGGCTACATGCTCAGAGAGCTCCTCTATGTCTCTTTTCATGTAGTCCAGGGAGGTACATCTCAGGTCATTCACACCAGCATGGACAATGACTGAGTCATATTTGTACTTGCCTTGGAGTGACCTGAGTGCTTGTGTTACGTGACGGATCCTAACGCCCGACAGGCAGCTCACCATGACCTTCTCCTTGTTCAGCCTGGTGAGCGGGACGTCAGTGTGCCTGACGATAGAGTCACCTATTACAAGTGTATCAGGTGTGTTGTTTAGCCTTAAGGGCTGTGACTGTTCGGCACACTGGCTTTGTGAGTTATGTGTTGCACGTGTTTTGTTTTGGGGTAGCGGTTGCTTGGGTGTCTGCTTTGGAGGTCTCTGCTGCTTAGGCAGATTTTTATTTAGAGCCTCAGAGTATGTTTTTGTGTGTTTATGTGTCTGGTTCATCTTATAAATCTCCACATCCAGATATTGTAAAGTGTCAGTTGAAGTCTTGTGGGTGAATTTGAGAAAATTAGTGGAGCTGTTAATATATTCAATAAATTCACTAAACTTATCATAGCCTGCTGCCCAAAAGATCACAATATCATCCAAGAATCGACAATATAAGGTCCAGCAGGTATTGAATTTAGAGTGTAGGATAAATTTTTCCTCCCACTGTGCCAATACTAAATTCGCAAAAGTGGGAGCGCAAGCTGCACCCATGGAGACACCTTGTGTTTGTTGGAAATATTCCCCGTTAAAAATCAAAAAATTATATTTGAGGACCATATCCATAAGTCCCATAATAGCAACTTTCTCATGCTGGGGTATCTTCCTGTCTTGAAAAATCATTTCCTCAAACATTAGTAGGCCCATCTCATAAGGTATACATGAAAAGAGATCTATTATATCAATAGTGACAAATATTAAATCATCAGTAAATAAATCAGGGGTTATGTTCCTTAGTAAGTCCCATGAATCCTTAAGTATAACCTTATTCTGCGTACAAATGTGCTTAGTTTTTAAGTCAATATATTTAGCCAATGGTAGTGTCTTTGATCCGTCTGCAGACACTATAGGCCTAAGGGGTGGATCTTCCAAATTTTTATGTATTTTAGGAATACCAAAAAAATTGGTATTCTAGGTTTAGGTACATATAAGTAGTCATAAGTTGTACTATCTATTACTTTTTCATATAGCATATCTTTTAACAAAATATCTATCTTGTGGTATGCTAGATTGACTTCATTCCTTGACACACATGCATAATTCGCTTCATCCCTAAGAATCTCATTCATTTTACCTTCATAAATGATGTTCTCCATAATGACTACTCCCCCTCCCTGGTCTGGTTTCATAATTCTAACTTCCACATTCGTTTTCAATGAATTTAGAGTCTCATTCTCTATTTGACTAAGGTTATTTTTGTATATTTTATTCTGTTGTGCATTTCTGACTTCTTTCTCTAAAATAACTTCCAAATTTCTAATTTGGGGATGTAAGGGCGGATTATATATGGTTCTACGTACCAAAGCCTTGTTGTCATATACAGAATTAGATGTCTTATTCCTAGAGAATAAAATATCTAAATTTATTTTCCTTAAAAACAATTTGATGTCAAGTAATGTCTTTGTTAAGTCCCCCTTAACGTAGGGTATGTATTTCAATCCTTTACTTAATAATCTAAAATGTTCCTTCGTCAAAATGGTGTCACTAAAATTGTATATAGAGAAATCATTGTAGCTGTTCTTAACTTCAATAACTGAAATTTCATCATTTAAATCATTTAATACATTTGGGGGTGGGTGGTTTGAATCTAAAACTTTCCCCTCCCCATTCCCCCCCCCTCCACTGAAAATTTTCGTTTCTAAAGTGTTGTTGGTTAACATAGTTATCTTCTCTATTTAGAGGTGGAAATTCATAATTATAATAATTATAATTATAATAATTAATTCATAATTATAATCATAGTTGTTCCATCTACTTGTTTTCTCTTCATTATTATTACTATAATCTTGTTTTTTGTTGTTATTTCCAAAAAAGTCCCATTTCATGTAAGGTGGTTTGGGGTAACTCGTTTTATTCTGATATTCACATAAATCCCTCTTCAGTTTATTCATCTTTCTGTTAATTAAATCATTACATTTCATGTCAATATCATCCCTAACTTTAAAATACTTTTACTTTTCTTCCCTTATCCCATATATTAGATCTTCCTTAATGTGTATGTCCAGTTCATCAATTTCCCCTTTTAACATGTCTTGTTTTCTACCATTCTCTTTAATAATAAGTTTTAAAATAGCTATACCAGATTTATTAAACACTTCCAACAATTCAAGATGAAATTCTGAGCCAGCCTGAACATTATTAGGGTATTTCCAGACCCTTAACCCTTTCGGAACAACATTCCTGTTGATGCATTCTAAAAGATATGCGTTTTCAATACTCAATGTCCTGTATTTAAGCATTAACTTAGAAATTTTATCCAGTTTCACAGCGTATGAGTCTCCGTTGGGTAAACCAGGTTGGTTACCCTTGTCAATTTGAAAGCAAAAACTTGCTTTCAACCACTCACTTGTATCTTTGCAATGTGAAGTAGTAGGAACAGTACCTGTAAGTACCTGAGTAGACACTTTGGATTTATTACAGTTATCAGTACCATTGGCATCTTCATCCTCATTACGTACAGTTTCATCCCCGAAAATTCTCGGTGTAGCAGCTGGGTTGAATGTACCACCATTCGGTTCGAATACATCCCCTGGATCACTGGCGTCATGAAAGTTACCTCTTTTCCTTTTTGGTTTTTGTGTATAAAACCCTTTGGTTCCACTTCCTTTTACGTGACAGGTACCCAGATTGCTACCAACCAAGGAATGACATAGCGGGGTGAGTAGGTTGATTAACTTGGTGAGTTGGCCAATCAGTTTACAAGATTAACCCACCTCTTCCTGTCCCTTACTACTCACTGGAGAAGCTCCCTCCATAACCCGTTCCACACAAACAAGTCAAATCCAAAACTGCGAAAAAATGCACTCACAAAACCTCTACAAAAAGTCCAAAAGAGCGCAATGGGCTAATAGAGAGGCACTCCAACCAACTTGAAAAGACAGCACGATTTATTAAGTATCCACAAATAAACAGAAAAAGCATTAAGGCAATTAATCCACAATACGCGTTTTCGTCCACATAAACTTGGACTTCATCAGATAATAAGTAATTGCCACTAATTACATCTTAAATAGCTCACAAGCAAATACATTGACCAATTAACTTCATAAAAAATGTTTTAAACACACTAATCAGGCTCTCTTAAAAGGCTCATGAATATTAAATAAAACTTGTGTGTTGTCACCACAATATATATTTTGTTGGAGTGCCTCTCTATTAGCCCATTGCGCTCTTTTGGACTTTTTGTATAGGGTTGTATTACATTTTATAGTATGGGGGTTTTGTCAGGGAGGTAGTACAGTTTGTGGGCTATGGAGAGCTGTGTAGTAAGAAGCAGATGGGGTAATTCAAGCCATTTGAGCTGCTTGATGGAATGACAGTGATGGTCCCTATCAGAGGCATCTGCAGCAAACCTATAGCAAGCTGTCATTTTGTTTTTCTTGTTGTGGCAAAGATTCATCAGCATTGGAGAGGTATACAGTAGGGTGGATAGTAGGTGAGTTCTAGTATATAATTAATAATGATCAGACTGGATTTATAGTAAACAGAAACACTTATGATAATATTAAAAGAGTATTAGCTTTAATAGATCTTGCTAAAAATAAAAAAGACAGATTGATGTTGTGCAAATAAACCAGCATGCCTTTACTATTTCTGAAATTTGGATGTCCAATAATCAGCTAGCTCTAAACCCTAACAAAACCAAACTGTTACTGTTTACTGCTAAGAAAAACCTCTTAGTTAATAAGACAAATTTAACTATTCATTGTTTAAACAGCACAACTATAAGAGCTGTCTCTCGCACTAAATTACTAGGAGTTATTCTAGATGAAAACCTGACATTCGACCTCCATATCCACAATAACATAAAAAAATAAATAAAAAATAGGTACCCTCTATTGGCACAAACACTTTCTTAACTGCTCCACTAAACATACCCTTGCCTTAACCTTTCTCCTACCTTCTGTTCTGTATGGTGCTCCTATCCTTACCAATATCCAGTCCTCCCTTAAAACCAAGCTTGAGTCCTTTTACAATAAGGTTGCCAAGTTTGCAACCAACGCAAAATCCTCTTCCCATCACTGCATCTCCTTACAATAACTTAACTGGCTTGAACTTCCACATTATTTAACCTACCTACAACTAATCACAGCACATAAAATCATTTACGAACCTTCAGACTGGCCTGCCCTTTCTTCTCTTCTAAGCCACTACCACCCAAACAGGCCACTAAGGTCTGAAACACAACTTCTCCTGCAAGTAAACAAACCAAAAGTCCCAGCTGGTAACATGCTTTATTCTTGCACCCATTTCAAACACCTCTTGAAATCCTACTATTCTAACATCTGGCTCTGCTCTTGCTATACCCCAGGGTAGCACATGCCTCCAGTTGTTGCACTATGCTACACTACAACATTTTCCTTTTACTACTGCTCTACTGCTATCCCCACAGATTCATCCAAACATTTCATCCATCTTGCCAGGTAAATGGTCCTTACTCTATGACCAAGCTATGGAATTCTCTTCCAGTAACCTCCAGTATTATTACCTCCTTCAAAAATTCTCTGTGGAAACACCTGTCCACCCTCTGGCAGTGCAGACAGCTCAGTTCTCACCCATTCATAACTTGATTCTCCATACCTTATGTCATATTCATCTTAATTTACATCCTCACCTACTCAGACCTTCCTTATCACTATGTAAAACACATATAATTTATCTAGCTATGCCTTACTATCTTTCTATCCTTTACTAACTATCCATCCCTTACTAGAATGAATGAGTGAATAAATAAATAAATAAATAAGTGTAGACATAAATTGTACTTTTGACTCAGTTAATTGGAAATATTTATTATTAATTTTAGAAGAATACAATTTTTCTAATCAGTTTTCACAACTTATAAATTTGTTTTATGAGAACTCCTTTGCTGCCAATCTCGGACTGCATTCTCGCACATAATATATATAAGTAGCGAGGGTCCAGTCCAGAAAACAAGCACACATTTTAGCAGGGGGGCAAGCTCTCCTGCACTCCCCAATACTTATATGTACTAACTCCGAGATCACACTACAGTGGGGAAAAGGTATATTTCCTTGTCCCCACTGTACTGTGGCTCAGTAAAATGAGTTTCACGAAAGTGTACTTTCGCTAAACTGGGTCTTGATCTTTTCTTGTTCAATAAAGTGTAATTGCAAGCAATTAGACCCATATACATATATATATATATATATATATATATATATATATATATATATATATATATTTAAAATTTTAGTGGAGCAACGGGTAAGTGCTATAAGAACAAAAGGCTGTGGGTTTTTTCCCCTCCTCAGGTGACTAGATTATTGATACTGCAGTGTAGTATTTTTTTTTTAGGGGGGGGGTTGCTGCACTCCTGAGTGCGTCAGCCTTTACATGAGATGTCATGGCATCTATCAAAAAGATTAGAGGAATTTCCCTGAATATCCTGTCTAAACTTCCCCTACTAATAAAAATGCTACCTCAGGATCTCTCATGAAAAGAGCCCACTACCATAATGAGGATAACCAAATATATATTTATATAAATTATCTCTGCGTCTGTTCCATTGTTTAGGAAGAACTGTATGCATTTCTACATACAATACATTCATTTGTATAATTGTCTTCCATTAAAGTATGTGAGGGGTGGTGTTAGGATGCTCCAAATAGAAAAGATAATCTGCATGTGAATGTTATAATAATGGGGAGAAAGTAAAATGAATGATGGTGTTAATACATTTTCTCATCCAAGACCAGTAGATTCTTAGAGCTAGCTTTTATTATTAAAAGCTCAGCCAATAGTTCTGTGTCTCTTTGTATGTGTCTGTGTGCTTGTTGGGGGGTAGTATATGAGTATATGTGCATGTACACGTGTATGTTTGTGTGTGTGTGTGTGTGTGTGTGTGTGTGTGTGTGTGTGTGTGTGTGTGTGTGTGTGTGTGTGTGTGTGTGTGTGTGTGTGTGTGTGTGTGCCCATGTATGTGTGAGAGAGAGATAGGTAGAATATTTTGAGCTTTACTCTCTGTAGAGTAGAGGTCTGCGAATGTTTGGAAGAAAAGCTGTGGTACAGAAGGAAGAGGCAGTTTGGTAAGGGTGTTGTATATACAGTAGCTAAGGAAGCTAGAACTAAAATGTTATCATAAAAAATATAAAAGGGTGGTTTAGCCCATGTGAACTGTAAAGAAACATTATTTTATGGAAATCATGCTGAACACTTGAAACAGCATCCTGGCTGAGGAATTATAATTAAAAATATTAATTGATATGAAGTGAGGAAACAGGCAGAAGGCCCTCCTCATACAGAATTGGCAGGAAGCTGTTTAATGTATAGCATCTACAACGCAATCCTGGAAAAATCATCAGCCTGTTTTGTTTTATTTATTCATTCTGTGTTGACTAGGTTAGTCCTTTTCAGGGGACACCCACATTGGTGTGTATACTGCAAGGAGAAATTTGGGCAGGGCATCGGGGAGCTTTCTCTACTCTTTTTAAAAGGTGCTGTGAAATCTTTTGCATCTGTCTGAGTTACCACCAACTCATATTATTGGAACTCATTTTAACATCTCATCTAAAAGCTGCTGTGCTCAGAAGTGCAGCACCCCTCCCCCTTATATTGTGAATCAGTGTCAGCAATCCAAGTTACTGGCATGGGGATATAACCTGTAGCCTTCTGCACCAAGGGCAAGTGTGTGACCCATTGTTTTACTGACCTAATGCAATGCCTGTGCACATCATGTTTTTTTTTTTATCTAATATCAGATTCATAGGTTCATAGATTAATACTAGACTAAATGCCCTTGTGGGCCATTTTAAGCCTAGCCAATTGCCCCATGTGAGAATCAACCCCACACTTTGTGTCTGTAAGGTAAATACCTTAACCATTATGCTAACCTCCCAAGATGTACACCTTTAACTGTGATTCCTTAAGTTACTTTGTATTCTGAATAGAGCTTTTTCTACAATGCGTGCTCTATTTGTGCATGTAGTTTTTTTTGTCTTCATTTCTAAACCAGATAGGTAGTTGTGCATCATAACCTGCGATTCACCTTTTAAATGCTGTGCAGGATGAAGTTTCTTTCACCTAGCTAGGAAGCCACGTATTTCTTTTGGCAGTGACATCTAATGAAATCCACTCTTCTTCATTTTCCTCCTTGAAGGCATTATTTTGTGGATGAGCTGCCACCATCAAAGGTAGTTTTTTCAAGGTCTGCATTATCTTCATTTGTCACATCTGTTTAATATACTTCTGGGAGGATTACTTTCACAGCTGGGTCAGTTCTTTAATTTGCATTTTAGGCAGAAGAGTCTCATTTTTTTCCTACTTCTGCATGCCAGCTGTAGTAGTTGGCTGATGTTCAGAAAGCCTTGTTTTTGCTTTTTATCATTACCATCAAAGTATTAGTTCATCTCTGACAGTAGTTAGGTTATGCCTTTCTTTATTAAGAGAGTTGCAGAGCAGCAGACATCTGAGGAGCCTTGGGTGCTAGAAACAGCTGCTGTTTATAGCTGAGATCCTGGCAATATTTTCTGTTTTACTGGCTGTCTGAATCTACCAGAATGATGCAAAGCCATCTGACACACTGACACAGGCTGCCAATGTTTAGCGTATTTCCTTTTTTAGATTTATTTACTAAAATATTAAATATTGCAGCAATGGGAATGTGATGAGATGCATTCAACCTACTCTTTTTGCAGCAGCTTATTTAATTGCAGACATCCTTACAAAAATATATTCAAGATTTTTTTCAGGATTTTGGTGCAAGCTGATGCAAATAATAGCTGCTTTGTAACACCTCATGACAGAAGCTAGGCTTCAAATTATGTAGCTTTTTTTTTCACTTCTTTCTGACCACATAATTTCATCTGTATATTAAATAACACTTTATGTGTCAGCATCAATGAAGTCAAATGTAATTCGTTTCCAAACCCTTCCTTCATATTACTGCTCAGAGTGCTTATGGATTTCTGAAAATGTGCTCCTTGTTGGTTAGCCATACTTGATTTATATTGTTGGGAGGTTAGCCACAGAAAGAAAATTGTAGTTAATTAAGCATCTTATGTGATTTATAGTTTTCAAAATATGTTTCTCCTAACTTTATCAAATTCAAAAATAGTTTTTTGATTAAGATCCCTTTTATTAGCCGGGGGGAGTGGATGATGCAAGTGTAGTTGCCCCTAACGGAGAAACTACACACTTTTCAGATTAGATTCCTGCAACTAAAACTCCTCTTTCTCTGAGGTGTAAAGACTTGGCAGTTAATATTACAGGAAGTATTGTGTGGGTAGACTTCCTGCATGGTGGGTGCCTCATACATAAAAAAATCAGATTTGTTTTTAATTCAGGCAAAATTCATGCAGCTGTCCTTGTCTGGACAGCTTGAAGACAAGATGCATTTCTGTTCTGGCTTTTTCTCACCCTTTCTGCTAACTTTCAGCTGTGCCATAACTCATCTGGCCCATTTAGTCACCATTAGTAAGAAACAATTCTAAGAATCCTCTGAAACGTTGCAGGGATTACAAGGTTTGAATTCCACATGACTGCTACCTGTTATGCTATGTGTAGGGGTTATGGTTCTGGAATTCTGCAGCACTAGAACCAATTTGTATGCAGGGAGATAATTGGTCATAAGATGTTATAAGCAGGACCTGTCAGACCTCAGTTCAAATAAGCTTAGCATTGTCGCCTCACAGTTAGACGTTGCCCGTTCGATTCTCAGAGCGTCTTCTGTGTGGTGACATGCGTGAATGGGCGCTCGTTGAAGGTTGTGCATTAGGCCCGGCAAGCCAGCACGTAAAACTCTACTGCCAATCATTAGCGGACCGGAGTTCCGCTGTGGTGACCCCTAACCGGGAAAAGCCGAAAGACACAAACAAACAAACTGTTTTAATTGATGGCTGCTCACAGTTTCACCCACATCAGTGTAAGCCCAGTGTGCTGTTTTCACAGACACACACACACACACACACACACACACACACACACACACACACACACACACACACACACACATACACATAATTTCACAGGGGACAGTGTTATCTCTGTGGTGCCGGCACAAATAAGGTGCATTTCCTGGTACAGCTGCACAAACCAGAACCAGACTGTTCTGGTATCAAGGCCTTAGTTACTGAACACTCATTCAGTGAGCCAACCCTTATATTAAATTGCTTCTTTAAAGGGGTATTACACCATTACTGTGAAGCTATCATTATCAGGTGATTAATTAGATACAATACACAAGCTTTAATAAGTGAATAATTGAAAACCCTACTTACAGAAAATCAGATAAAAGTATAGAAATGCCAGTAACCGATCCCACATGAAATAATTAACTAAAATATCTTAGACAGATTGTTGTCTACAGAATAACTTTAACTGCATCTAAACAGTCTTGTTCTTACCACCTTCTGCAGAATACTGCGGCATAACTGCAGTCGTAAAATTACCAGTAGTTGCAGATGTCATACAATGCCAGTAAACATTTTTTGCTGATTTAAGTTTGTATAGAGTGCACTGAGTGCATAATCCAGAATACATTTTTTTTTGGTTGCTGTTGTTGATAACTCCTGACCACCAACTCCCCTGTGCCCCAACATCATTTAATTGACTCGACATTCCTCTATGTGCAAGCCCTCATCTTTCTCATATTTATGCTTACGCTCAACCTGAAGATGAGAGTGAAGCACGTAAGAGTATCATCCATCATCTTAAGGGGACGTTTTTTGTAATATACTTAGTCCTTCTCCATGTATGCTAACATCACTCTTAAGATGAGTGGACAGTGGGGAGTAGCTTGATTGCATGATCTGCCCCCATGCTCATGGGGTGGACTTGCCTTCTCTTGTCCTCATGTTCCCTCATCCAGTCTCTGTCCCAGCCTTAACAGACAAATGTTATCACTCTGCATCCCTGCACTTTAGGACAAACATACAGCCATCATTCCTGATTGTACAGCTGAGCACCCAAAGCACTAATTATGATCAATTCATGTGTATCATACTCAGGGCTTTATCTCTTTGTGCCATGAGTGAGGCTAGACTAGCAAAAAAATATGTAGGAATCCTGATTCCGCTTTTTTTGAAAGTTACAGATTTCCCAAATCCACACTACAATTCAAACAGAAGTGAAGGTTTGGTAGTTCTGGTTTAGTATTCCTAAAACATTGCTGATGTTTCCCAAGCAAAACAGAATGTTTGCTTTCTTTTAAACCAATCTGCTTAGACTACATGCAGGACTACATTCCAAAATGTGGTCATGTAGCTTTTGATATAAAAATAGTGCACAGTTCCATATTATTACACACAGCTGCATTATTGCTAAGAACAAATAGTTAATAAAACTCAGATGCAATGGAATATACAGCTATTGACATTTCTGCATCAAAAAGGCATACAACTCCTAACATTATCCCACCCCCTCCCCCTTTTAGGTCACTAATGCATTTTCTTAAACAACCTCCTAAGAAACATAGATTTGGTTAAAAGTGAATTTCTACAGTTGCATATAATCTAATTCCATTAGCTGGCATGTATTTTGCATGTTTTGAAATTGGGAAAAAAATGTGTTGCCACTTCTACCAGATATCTTTTTCACTTAATAATTAACTTTGCCCTTTTATTTGTTTTTTGTGTGTTGAGTGTTCATGGTCTTCTGTGTTGGGTGCACTGTATTTTGGCAGTGAGTTAAGGCGAAACACCATGCCTGATACACTAGTAATAGGTGACTCTATAGTCAGACACACTGATGTTCCACTTACTAGGCTGAACAAAGAGAGGGTAACAGTGAGCTGCCTGTCGGGTGCTAGGATCCGCCATATAACATAAGCACTCAGGTCACTCCAAAGCAAGTACAAATATGACTCCGTCATTGTCCATGTTGGCGTGAATGACCTGAGACGTACCTCCTTGGACTACATGAAAAGAGACATAGAGAAGCTCTCTGATTATGTAGCCCAGGCTGGTATGACCCTGACCCTGAGCAGCATCTTGCCCTCACCAAGAATGATGCCACAATACAAAGACAAGATGATCAGCTTTAATAATTGGCTCAATTACTGGTGTCATTCTAGGGGGATCCAATGTCTGTCTGCTTGGGATGACATGCTGGACAAGCCACGCTGCTTCGCAAGGGACAGCTTGCACCTGTCACCACTGGGTTTCCGGATATTGGCTAAGGCTCTTGCCACCCCCATAGTGCCTTTTTTAGGCAAGGCTCAAAAGACAAACCCACCACCTTAGAAAACAAAAAAGGAAAAAAACTAAGGGTAATGCTGCTCAACGCCAGAAGTCTAAATCTCAAGATGCAGGCTCTCGAAGCACTCCTCAGTATGGAGAGCATTGATGTCTGTGCAGTAACTGAAACCTGGTTCAAGGCTCCTGAGAGCACCTCAGCCCTACCAGGTTATACCTCGTATCATGCATTTTGGCCCCAAAACTTGGGCCGAACCACAAAAGGAGGGGGAGTGTCCATATTCATTAAAGACACCCACACCTCCAAGTTAGTGGCAATGCACGAAGCATCAGAGACCATCCATGTGCAACTAACCGTAGGCAAAACTGCCATACAACTTGTAGCATGCTACAGACCACCCTCTCAATCTCAGGAACTCCATTCAGCCTTCCTGAAGACACTGGAGGATATGAATGCCTCACCAAATACCATCATATTGGGAGACTTCAACTACCCAAACATAGACTGTGTGCATTATTCAAGTCCCAACAATCTAGCCCAAAGGTTCCTGGAATTCAACAACTCAAATGCGATGGAACAACTAGTCACCTCCCCCACAAGGGGAAATAATATACTTGACCTGATCATCACTAACATGGGGACAAAATGCTCAACACCAGAAGTATACCCCATCACTAGTGAGATCAGACCACAAACTAATAACCCTAGATATTCATATCCCACCTCCACCCCCAGCACAAAAGACCACAGTAAGAAACTTCTCAAAAGCTGACTTTACACTCCTTAGGACTGAAATGGTATCCTTCAAGCCCCCTGGGCCAGTGGAAACCACATCTCACACTGCTGAATCCTTCACAAATGCTTTTACGGACATCTCCAAGAATGCATGGATCATGCAATCCCAAATAAAACCAAGACCCTTTCCACCAAAGGCAGGCATCCTATCTGGTGGACCCCAGCCATAAACAAACTTTATAACAAGAGAAGGAAGCTACTGCAAGACAGAGCAAAATCCCATAAAGGGAAGGCATGTCTGATCAGCACTAGCAAA
This sequence comes from Protopterus annectens, assembly GCF_019279795.1. Lineage (NCBI taxonomy): Eukaryota > Metazoa > Chordata > Ceratodontiformes > Protopteridae > Protopterus > Protopterus annectens. The sequence goes on along the minus strand of NC_056729.1, from coordinate 1,933,489,346 downwards.
AAACTACGTTCACTCATAAAATCATCAAAGGCCAACTTTGAAAGAAAAATCGCTAAGGACACTAAAGATAACCACAAGGCCTTCTTCAGTTATGTTAGAAACCTGGGCGGAAACCCTCAGATATGCTCAGAGTTAGTTCATAACGGCAAGAAATATACTGAACCCACAGATATTGCCAACATACTGGCAGACAGGATCAGTGCAAATTTCTCCCCTCCCTCTCCCCCAAAAGATGAAATATTTATCAAAGCTGAATGCAACCTCCCTGACATCTCAGATGTCCAGGTGAGAGCTGCTCTCAGCAAAGCTAAAAATACAGCATCTATGGGACCAGACGGTGTCCCGGGTTGCGTGCTACGTGAACTCCTAGAGGAGCTAAACCCGCACATAAGAATGCTGTTTAATCTTAGCCTTACTACAGGATATGTCCCTGAACACTGGCGTACAGCAACAGTGGTCCCACTCCACAAAGGAGGCACCTCTACAGACCCTGGAAACTACCATCCCATAAGCTTGGCCAGCCTGGTCTGCAAAGCTATGGAAAGGATCATTATGGAACTCATAAACAAAGACATCGGTGACCTACAGACAATTGACCCTAACCAGTTCGGCTTTGTAAAAGGCAGATGCTGCCTTTTAAACCTGGTGGACTTTTTTGAAACAGTCAATAGAGCCATCGATGAAGGCAAAGCAGTTCATACAGCCTACCTGGACCTGGCAAAAGTCTTCGACACAATACCCCACTCAGGCATCATAGACAAGCTCAACAGCTTAAATGTAAACCCGTATGTCACAAGATGGGTTGCAAACTGGCTGAAGGACAGAACCCACAAAGTCAGAATAGCTGGAGCTATGTCAGATTCTAAGCCAGTCACAAGTGGAGTCTCACAGGGCTCTGTCTTGGGACCCCTCTTGTTCGGCATTTATTTCTCAAATGTGCAGGCAAACATAGGGGGATTGTGGCTGACAAAGTTCGCAGATGACTGCAAACTAGGCGCCATAGTCGATACACCAGCTGACACATGCATTCTTCAGAAGGGCCTTACAGAAACAGACGACTGGTGCCAGAGTCATGGCCTTAAACTAAATGCCAAAAAATGTATAGTCATCCCCTTTGGGAAAAACAAAGTCCCTACAAATTACCACATAGGTGGTAACCCATTAAGTACGTAAAAAGTAATCAGAGAACTGGGGACCCAAGTTGACAGTGTCCTCTCATTTGACACCCACGTCGCCAAAGTGGTTAGAAAGACCTTCTACCTTGCCCACCTTATTATGAAGGGATTTACATCCAGATCAAAGGATGTCACTGTACCCCTATATTCCTCCCTTATCAGGCCTATGATTGAGTACAGTGCCCCATTTGGTATGTACCTCACCCGGCACCTGCAACATCTGGAGAGACCCGAAAAGTACCTCACCAAGAGGATCAAGGGTCTCCAACATATGTCATATGCTGCCAGACTAAAGAAGTTCCAGCTCTATTCAGTAGCATACCGCCTGCTCAGAGGTGATGTGTGCCTGACGTACAAGGCCATGTCCCATCCGGAATTAATGGACATGCTCCACCTCAAAAAATCCAAATCCATCAGAGCCACGAGAGCTAAAGGTCTAAACCTCAGCACAAATATGAATAGGACATGCTGGAGGGACAGATTCATAACACAGAGGCTTCCCGCACTCTGGAACAGGATCCCAGTCCGTGTTAGGCAGAGCCTCTCACTGACTCTCTTCAAGAGAAATCTTGACGAGTCGATGGGTGATCATAGGTTTACCCCGGGGGTCATCTCTGTGTCATTACTAGACAGAGGCACAGTAAACTAAATTTCATTTGTACACTTTTGTATCATTACATGGGGTGGAGAAAGCCACATACACTATGGCTAGGCTTATAAATGCCCTAGGGCAGATTGCCTAGTACTATACTATGAAACTATAATTCATGTAGTATTTTCCCTGAATATGGGCATTAATGCTGTCAGCCCAGGTAGATAGAATTCTGTAAATAATTCTATGTCCTTGTAAATATTAATATGATCCACAAGCTGGTTTCATAAATGTAAAGAAAATTGTGTTATGTGCTAAGCTTCAAAAATGTAACCACAGTGCACCCTGCTGGAAGAAAGCTGATAAGTAAAGAATTTTACAACTGTGTATGATCTCAAGCTTGGAGACAAGATGTCTGGGCTAGGAAATTATTTCTGTTGTCCTATAAGTAAAGTATTTTACAACTGTGTATGATCTCAAGCTTGGTTACAGGTTGTCTGGGCTAGGAAATTCTTTCTATTGTCCTATAAGTAAATAATTTTACAACTGTGTATGATCTCAAGCTCGGAGACAGGATATCCTTTCTGTTGTCCTAAGATATAGATAATTATTAGGTTTCACAGGTAAAGTGCTTTGTATTGCTGTGGCTTCATGGCAGTTGCAGATCAAAAGAAATATTAAAATGTTGAGTTCTGTGAGCCTAGGAAACTTCAGCAGAAGTGTCAGGAATGATGTAATCTGAAAGGACTCAGCAGTAATGTATATTATCAATTTAAGGGCTATATCAGAAAGTAAGAATATAATTTTGTATTTTGTCTGAACCTGAACACATAAGCTCACCAGCACTTTGCCTTTGCTCCATAATTAGAATTTAGAACAGTGATTTCTCTTAGAGATAGATAGAAATATAGCCAGATTGGTGTATTTATGTCAGACTATCTTACAATGCTGTTTTAAAGTATTTTCCTGTGATTTCTGAACTCTCTGATGTCATTATGTTGAATGAATAGGTATTGTCTTGTGTTGTGATTATTTATTATTAAATATTTTAAACCTTTCAACTGTGGCTGTTTTGTGTAGAGATAATTTAAGATCTTAAAGTACTTGCATGTATTTGGTGATACTGTATAAGCCACTCCTAAATAGCCTTCAAGTCTTAGTCACACTTACAAATAGTATAATAATAACATTGCACAGTAGAATTGGACACCCTTTGCTAAGGGCCTTTATAGTAGCTGATAAGGGTGGTTGGTGGCACTCATTACTAACTTATAGTCTGGGCAGAAGGGTGCATAGCTGGAGAACCTGTGCCGGCCTTTCACCAGAGTGTCTATGTGTTTCTACATAATTCATATCTCAAAGTGTGTGTGCATCAGCTAGGTGGGCAGGGGCATGAAGTATTGGTTGGACAGAGAGGGTGCTGGAGGTTTTTGCTTGACCACTCTGCTGCTGAGATCTGAACCGTAGAGCTGTGCCAGTAGGGAGTCTTATTGTGGCTTTAGAGAGAAAGGGAGAAACCAGCCTCAGACTGACTGTGATTTCTGTGTGCTGTTAAGGGAAATTGTACTTTACTGTGTGTGTACTTGTAATCTTCCCAATGTGGACGTCTCTCATTGGTGCTAGTGGTAAGGATTGAGGCTCCTTGATTACTGAGCCAGTGTGAGGGCGTCTCATATTAATCGTTTGGCAGTGGTGGGATATCCACATCCAGCATTAATTGGTTGATAGAGGTGAGTTAGCCACATCATATATTAATTGGCTTGTAGTGGTGTGGATAGTGAATTCCTGTAGCTTGTGTACAGTGATCACTGAAGGTGTTTTTGTATTGTAAATCAGCTATGCAGTGAACATTCAGAGTTCAGATCACAATTGTTTTATTTCTTTTGTTAGTTTAGTCAGGGAGAGCAGGCAAGCATGTCAGCAGAGGAGTATGGCAAGCTGACAAGGAGCCAGTTGGCTGAGATATGCCAGGCTAAAGGACTGGTGCATGGAAACCTGACTAAGGCAGGCATGATTGGAGCTTTGGTCACAGCTGCATCAGAGAATAGCAACCAGGGAAGATGATCAGGTTGGCCGTGGAGATGTACCACACTCAGAGAATGGACAACTCAACCTTTCTACAGAGGACTTAAAAATCCATCTGAAGCTAAAGAGACTTGAGTTGGAGGCCAATCATTTGGAAAGAGAAGCAGCTGAGAGACTGAGGCATCTAGAGACTGAAAAAAATGGGAAACTGCGAAGTCTGCAGGCTGAGGAGTATGAGAAACTACTATGCCTTGAAGCTGAGGAGAAGGAGAGGCCAAGGCAACATGAAAAGGGGATGCTGACTCTTTGCCAGAGTCATGGAGGTAACAGGGAAGGGAGTAATCGCACCCCAGAAGCAACAAAGGTCAGTAAATTTCTTCCACAGTTTACAGAGGTGGATAATTTTGATATTTTCATTCATATGTTGGAGAGGGTATGTAAACAGTATGATGTTGACAAAAGGCTCTGGGTACGGTTCCTGACTCCCTTATTTCATGGTAAAGCTATAAATGTACTTTCCAAACTGTCTGACAATGATTTTTTAAATTATAATGCTGTAAAAAATTGTTTGCTAGATTTTCTTAAGCTAACACCTGAAGCTTATAGGAAAATATTTTGTGAACATAGACATAAGGCAGATGAAAGTGTGTGTGAATATGTTGCTGAACTAAGCACTTATTTTCATCTGTGGGTGAGTGGATGTCAGGTCACCACTTTTGAAGGGCTGGCAGACATTTTGATGAGGGAACAAGCCCTTAGCACTTTGCCTGAGGACATGAGGATCTGGTTAGCTAATAGACAATGCTCTACTATGAGTTGTGAAAGAAGAGAGATCTATACCTAGCAAGCAAGGAATCACTGCACAGGAAAGGGACACACAGTGCTGCTCATGGGTCTAAGGAAATCCATGGTGGGCAACCCAGACCGGCCCAACAGAATCTGCCAGTAGCAGGGGAAGCCACTAGTCTAGGTACACATCCAGGACCTATGGTTAAATGTTTTGAATGCAACCAGTGGGTCCATGTGACATATAGATGTCCATGGAGGCAAGGTACGGAACAAAACATGAGAGAGGCAGTAAGTGGGAATGACAAAATGCCAACAGTAGGTCGCCTTGAGACAACAAGCATACCAAACTACCACAAGAGGTTATATCCTATCATAGTAAATGGCACAGAGACCATTGCTAAGAGAGATACAGGCTCTGACCTAACCATTGTGAAGCCTGCAATGGTTACAGATGAGCACTACTTTCCTGGGCAGTCTACTTTAGTCAGAGCTTTAGGAGGGACCCCATTCCAAACACCTTTGGCTGAGGTTCACCTTGACTGGCAGGGTAGAAAAGGAAGATAGCAAGTAGGTGTGTTTGAAGTTATCCCTGCAGATGTCCTGATAGGGAATGATTTTGATAATGCAATAGCATGTGCTCATACAGTTGCAAGCAGTCAAGCTTGGAGACAAGCATGTGGGTCTGGTAGCTTGGGAGAGACCCAGACAGACCGCAAACTTGCAGCCAGGACTGGTGAGGTGGTTACTTCAGGGAGGGAGCTACCTTGTAGCAGTGAGACTGAAGATGAGCCACAGCTGTTGTGGGTAATGATGGTCCCTTGAACAGAGTGACTGTAAGGGCAGAGGTGAGTAGTAGTACCCAGAGTGACAGTATGGCACCACTGTCAGAGGATAATAGACTTCCTGTGGAAGGGGAACTGGGAAGGGTTACAAAGAGAGAGTTGAGACAGGCTCAGCTCTCAGACCCTACATTGCAAGCCGTGAGGCAGGTAGCTAGTGAGGCACATGATTCTCAAGGGAATGGGGAATATGTATACTGGGACAAAGGGTTACTGTATAGAGAGTGGACCCCTGAGGGAGGGCTAGAAGGTGAGAGGACACAGCAGTTGGTAGTGCCTAGAGGCTACCATCTGACACTTCTAGCCGTAGCCCATGATATTCCCTTTGCAGATCATATGGGCATAAAATGTATCAAGAGACATATTATGCATAACTTCTATTGGCCTGGGATTTCCAGAGATTTAACAGGGTACTGCAGGAACTGTGAGCAGTGCCAAAAGGTAGGCAAGGCAGGAGACAAGATGAAAGCTCCTTTGATGCCTTTGCCTGTGATGGAGGAGCCATTTCAGAGGGTAGCTATGGATATTGTGGGACCTCTGAGTACCCCAACTTCCACAGGGAAAAAGTATATCCTAGTGGTAGTAGATTATGTTACAAGATACCTTGAGGCAGTGGCTTTGTCCTCCATTGTGGCAGAAAAGGTGGCAAATGCTTTGTTAGAGATTTTCAGCAGGGTAGGTTTCCCAAAAGAAATACTGACTGACAGAGGAGCCAATTTTATGTCAGACCTGCTGGCTTATCTCTGAAAGTACTGTGAAATGAAGCACCTAAAAACTTCCCCCTACCATCCCTAGACTAATGATTGTGTTAAGAGGTTAAACTCTACACTCAAGTCCATGCTGCAAGGATTTGCAGACCAGTTTAAGTGAGATTGAGACAAATATTTGCCCCATCTGTTGTTTTCTTACAAAGGTGTTTCCCAAGAATCCACAGGTTTTTCGCCCTTTGAGTTGGTGTATGGGCATCCCTGTCAGACAAAACAAGCTGCAGGCAGCTTGGGAGGGACCCTACAAGGTGGTAAGGAAGGTCAGTGATATTAACTACATGGTGGAACTGCTAGCAGGAGGCAGGAGCACAAATTGTACCATGTTAACATGATGAAACCATACCATGATAGGGAGACCCTTGTACTGAGTATTTGCAGTGGACTACAGGAGGAATCTGAGGGAGATCTGGTGATTGAACTCCTCAGTGAGGTTCGGACTGACACCTCAGTGTAAGGGGTAGCACTGTTCCAGCAGCTATCTGCTACCCAGGTTTGAGAAATCTGTGCAGTGTTCCAGGAGTTTGGGGACATGTTCACCGGAAAATCAGGGTGCACCAGGTGGATACAAGACCCCAAAGGCCTATTGGGCAGGCACCTTATAGGGTGCTGAGAGAGTCAAACAGACTCCAAGGGAGGAGATACAGGAAATGTTGGAACTAGGGGTAATTCAGGAGTCCAACAGTCCCTGGGCCTCCCCACTGGTGCTGGTGCCAAAGTAGGATGGCAGCACCAGGTTATTTGTGGAGTACAGGAAATTAAATAGTCACACATACCAAGTAATCCAAAAACAGAAACAAAACCAAAAATCCAAAAATGACCACTGGAACCACAAAAGTTATATCAAATAGTCACACATAGTCAGATGCTTACCCCATGCCTAGGACAGATGAAGCCCTAGAGCAGCTGGGTGAGGCTAAGTATCTTACCACCATTGATCTTACCAAGGGTTACTGGCACTCCCAGTGCTAGAGAGAGGTCAGCCTTTGTGACTCCTTTTGGCTTGTGTGAATTCACTAAGATGCCCTTTGGGATGAAAAATGTCCCAGTGACTTCCCAGAGGCTGATAGATCATATCCTAGCAGGAACAGGAGATTTTGCCCTTGCTTACCTAGATGATATTGTCATCCACAGCCATTCCTGGCAAGAGCACCTTCAGCATGACAGGGAGGTGCTGGGCAGGGTTGACCATTAAGCCCAGCAAATGTCAGGTGGGTATGGCAGAGGTCTCCTACCTGGGACATAGAGTGGGGAGTGGTAAGATTGGGCCAGAACCAGTCAAAGTGGAAGCCATTCAGGCATGGCCTGCACCTATTACCAAAAAGCAGGTGAGGGCATTCATAGGGACAGCAGGGTACTACAGAAAGTTTGTCCCAAGTTGTAGTACCATAGCTGCTCCCCTCACAGACCTGACAAGGAAAAACAGGCCAGATAAAGTAGTGTGGACCATAGCATGTGAGCAGGCATTCCAGAAGCTTAACAAAGCTTTGGGAGGACCCCCTGTGTTAGCCAGTCCAGATTGCAGCAAAGAATTTGCTGTGCTGGTGGATGCTTCAAGCCATGGGGTGGTGGCTGTACTTAGCCAGATTCTTTCAGAGGGAGGTGAGCACCCAATGGCTTATCTCGGTCATAGGCTCCAACCCAGGGAAGAATGCTATGCAGCTGTAGAAAAGGAATGTCTAGCCATAGTGTGGGCACTTCATCATCTTCAACCTTATCTGTATGGAAGAAAATTCACTGTAGTTACAGATCCCAATACCCTAATATGGTTACATGTAGTTACATACTAGCCAGCCAGCAAAATACCAAGTTGCTAAGGTGGCGCCTAGGGTTGTAAGCATATGGTATGTCAGTGGAGCACCGCAGTGCGATTAGCAATGCCAGCGCAGATGGGCTGTCAAGACAGGGAATGGAGTTAGGTATACCCAGATAGACATAACCCTTTCAAGCAACGTTTCTCAAGGGTTACTTGAAAAACTAGCTTGAGTTCTCCGGGGAGAGAATTGTGAAGGTTGTCAGCCCAGCTAGATAGAATTTTGCAAATAATTCTATGTCCTTGTAAATATTAATATGATCCACAGGCTGGTTTCACAAATGTAAAGAAAACTGCATTATGTGCTAAACTTCAAAAATGTAACCATAGTGCACCCTGCTGAAATATCTTTGCACTCAATATTTGCAGTGCCCTAAACAAAGTCCCTGAACTATATTCCTGGATAACCCTACATACTCCAGATATCCTTTGCATTTCCAAAACATGGCTAAAACTCCACATACCAAACAAAGAAATCCTACCCCTGATTACAATGTCTTCTGCCAAGGCAGACCCACTAAAAAAGGTGGAGGGGTAGCTACATACTTTTCTCAGAGCACTTCTCAGTCCATTCCCTACCACACTGTCCCCCCAGATTTCACCCCGCCGAGATTCTCATAGTTATATATATATATATATATATACACACACACATCCTGGCAATAACATCCCTATACTCGAACACTTTCTTGCTTGGATCTCTTAAACCATTATTCTAGGAGATGTTAACATTGACCTCTAACTGCCCCAATGCTGCCGTTTAACATCTGTTTCTCTTAATTCATCACCTCCCCTACTCGTTCTAATCAACAATCTAACAGTAGCTCCACTCTTGACTGGATACTTACCTCTCACCCCAACCACTAACATAATGCCTCCACTCTCCCTGATACTCTGAGTGATCATCACCCTACCTCCATCCAGTGTCACCTGTCTCAACCTTCTAAATCTCACAAGTATAAAGATTGTCACAATCTATCTAACTTTAACCTTGATATATTTAGCCAAGCACTCTCTTCTATAAATTGGTCATTTCTCTTCAACACCCCCATCAAAGAAGCTGTCATTCAGTTCAACAGCATTTTCCTTAACACCCTCATCTCCCTGACCCCTATCAGAAAAATTCGAGTTAAAGCCAACTATGTTCCCTGGATAAGCAAAGAAACTCTCGCCCTCATGCATAAGAGAGACAATACATGGACAATCTGGAATAAACTTAAAATCCCCACTAGTCTTAAAACCTATAGGAAACTATGAAACACCACAAAAAACATATCATCCTTGACAAAAAATCCTTTTATCTTGACTCACAAAGAAACCTCCACTCTAAACCCAAGAAATTCTGGAGTACCATCAACAAACTCTTACACCCAGGGAAACCATCTCCTCCTAATCCATCCCCTAACAGCCTCCACTCGAAACTGACACTCTCCTGAACACCTTCTTCATAGACTTCATGGAAAAACTAATTAAACCAGACAAGGATACCTACCTTGGCACCCCCCTCCCCACAAAACTCCTTTTTATATCAAGCCTGTCTCCACATCCATCATCAGATCTCTACTGTATAAACTAAAACCCTGCTCTCCTTCTGCCGACAACCTGCTTCCGCTATACCGTAAACTCGCAGCCCCGTATATTGCCTGTCCAGTCTCCATACTTATCAGTAGGTCAATTCAGGAACATTTTGTCCCTAACTTCTGGACAAAGTCCTACTTCATACCCTTACATAAAGGAGGTAACTCCACTGACCTTTCCAATTTCAGGCCTATTGCTATTTTATCCCCTTTTTCTAAAATTCTGGAAAAATGTGTACACAAGCCACTCATCTCATATCTCATTTAGGAAAATCTCTTCACACCAACACAACATGGCTTCCGACCACATCATAGCACTATTACAGCATTACTGTCCTTCCCTCACTCTATCGCTTCATCTCTTAACAATAACAAACTAGTGTCATCCCTCTTACGTGACCCCTCCAAAGCTTTTGACACTGTGTCCCACAACCTCCTCCTTTCCAAACTTTCTTCCTTTAATCTCTCTACCTCTACTCTCTCCTGATTCTCTTCATACCTATCAAATAGAGCTCAATCATTCAAATGGCTCTCTGTGACATCACCTTTCCTCCCCATTCAAACTGGTGTGCCCCAAGGCTCCATCCTGGGCCCACTACTATTTAACATCTTTACTAATAATCTCTACCAGTCCTGCCACCACTCCACACTCATACAGTACAACGTCTGACAATTTACCACACCTGCTATCCATCACTCAAGACACCCTCCACTCAGTTGAAAAATAGCTCACAACTACACCAACTCCTACTTATCCCCAGTAAAACAAAACTACTTCTCTTCCTTCCCAGATCCCTCCAACACCGCAAAGCCTCCTTCTTGGTCTCGTCTCCAAACAACACTACTATTAAGGTCAAATCTCAGGGGTTTTTTATAGATGACGAACTTAAATTTGACATCCACATCAATGACCACATCAAAAAGACACACCAAAAACTAGGTCTGCTATACAGAAATAAAAAATTCTTAACACAAGAATCTAAACTATCCCTAGCTCAAGCCTACCTACTACCAACCCTACTGTACGCCACCCCAATTTTCACTTACCTCCAAAAATATTTGTCAACCAAACTTAAACTTACATACAACAAAATAGCTAGATTTGCCACTAATCTCCCCTATCGCTCACATCACTGCCTCTCCTTACAAAAACTCCACTGGTTAGAACTCCATAATCAGGTCCTTCTGCCTCAGCTCCTTCTGATACATACTATCTTACATCAACCTGCAGCATGTCCATCCCTAACAACTCCCATCTCTCCTTATGTCCCCAACCGGTAACTTCGTAGCTTCCACCAACACCTCCTCCAAATCATTAAGCCAAATAAATCCATAGGTAAAATGCTATATAGCTACTCCATTGCTTCCTTTTGTAACCAAATTCCTCTCCATATCAGAACTATACAAAACTTTGGCATCTTCAAACTCGCTATTAAGGAATATCTGCTTAACTCCATGACCTGCCCCTGTAATGATCCTACTTGAACTCTGCTTCCTCTCCCCCATCCCTCCTTTCTACCCATATTTCTTACAAATATCTATTCCTACTTGTATTTTATGTTGCCTGCTCTTTGACCTTGCTCTCCCTTTTTACTCCTATCTTCACTCTATAATTCTACCTCCAATCCCTACCCCCCCTTACATTCTGTACCCCATCTTTTTCTTTTTCCTTGAGCCAGGACCTTCTATTCTAGCACTGCAGGCCTCACTATTCTTATACCTAGGTTAGCAATGTCCCATTCTAATAATGATTATGATGAATCTGTGATTGTATGACAAATAACAGTTCATATCTATGTCCAGTTTTTCTTTCTCTTCATACATTGTATAAAATTAGTCTATGTTTGCTGTATGTATCTCCTCATGATTGTATGCTAAATACTTAATTGTTTGTAAAAAATAAAAAAAATCACTGCTGTAATGGAGCTTTTCTCCTCGGGTGTCTGCTGAAAAAGGACATCTGCCTGGCCAGACCAACCCGGTTAACAAATGGCAAATAAATACATAACTTTTGAGAGTAATACTAGAGATCATTATGAAATGGAAAATAAATATAAAAAAGAAATTAAGAAAATAAAGGCATTACTGTTTAGGCTAAGACGTTATTTACAAGGAATAGGGTGGAGTATTTGTGTATTTGTATAAAATAATGGAGGGCATCAGTATAAAGACAGAAATGAAAAATGTGAAAGGAGAAATAAAACAAAAACAAGAGCAAATAATGAATATTGTAGTACAGCATGTGGAAAATGTACGTAAGTGTTTAAGGATGAAAAATAAGTGAGAAAATAGGAAGAGAAGAATTTTCCAGAATGAGTTAATGAAGAATTTGAATTGATGTACGTAGGAAAGCAAATGTTGATTCAACAACAGGCCCAGATTGTATAGGGTATAGAATGTAGAATAAATTAATGGACTGGCAGAAATAGTATTTTGTAAATATACTGAAGGAATGGTTGAAGGAAGAGTTAGGTAGTGGGATATTAAAATCTATAAGGAAGAAAAGTGAGAAAAATGAATTAAACATTTGGAGACCCATCACACTAAATAACACAGATAATAATTTTTATGGGAATAATAAGTCGAATGGAGGGAAGGACGGATAATAGATATTTAATAGAAGAAAGTATATATGGTATAAAATAAAAGCAATGTCAAGAATTGTTATTGGCTGTGAAAAAAATTGTGGATGATGTTATGTAAAAGGGAGGATGTCAAACGTATGGTAGGTGATATTAGTGAGTTAGTTTGGGTTGTAAACATATTGTGAATACTTTCTCTGTAAGTAATAACATTAGGTTTAAGGCTGTGGCAGCATTTAACTGCCAAACAGAGAGTGTAATTTATGCAATAAAATGTGGATGTAAAACATTTTATATAGGCCAGACAAAGATAATGTTCAAAACTAGATTGTTGGAACATATCAGGGACATTAAGGCTAAGAAAGAAGAAAGTCCCTTGGCTCAGTACTTTAAATTGCATCATGCTAGTGATCCTAAGGATTTAACAGCTACAATATTGGAACAAATAAATATAGAAAATGTGAATAACAAAGTTAATAGGTTATTATGTAAAGAGACAGCTGTTATTTTGAAGTTTGGGACTTTGGCCCCACAAGGGCTTAACACTGAGTGTTGTTTGAAATGTTTTTTGTAATTTAAAATGTGTATTTATATGAAATTGTTTATATGTATATTTTTAGATAAGTTGAATAGTTAATTGCTTAATTGATTGATTGAATGTTTTATTTGATGTCAGTGGGTATAAAAATGAATTAGTAACATTGTAAATTTACTCCTTGAAGGCTTAGTATAAGCCGAGGCGCCAGAGTGTTTTGTAATAAAACAAGATATATTTGACTACGAGTTGTTTTTGATGATATTAGTAAGGCATTTGAAAGGGCATGATGCTTTGTGGGATGTTATGGAATAGGCAATAGAATTAGGAGAATGTGTATGTTAGCATATCAGAATAATAGAGTGAGATTGTTAGAGAATGTGTGGCAGAGTAAAGAAATATGCATGCAGTGTGGTACAAGGCAAGGGCGTCCCATGAGTGGAATATAGTTTGCATCAGTAATGAATGCAGTAGTGAGTGAAGTAGCTTATATAATGAAAGATGCTAGCTATGTGATGCAAAAGGAGGTGGTGATATCTGTACTTTTTATGTGCACACGCAATATAGTTGTAGTAGCTAAGAACAAACTATGGATGAGAGAAGTGTTGGTTTACCTGTAAGGATGTCTAAAGGAAATGGGAATGACCTTGAATAAAGATAAAAGTAAAGGTTTGAGTTTGTTTGTGTCTTTCGGCTTTTCCCGGTTAGGGGTCACCACAGAGGAACTCCGGTCTGCTAATGTTTGATAGTGGATTTTTACGTACCAGGTTACCAGCCTTGACGCACAACCTTCAACGAAGGCACGCCCCATTCATGTATGCCTCCACACAGAAGACGCTCTAGCTGAGAATCGAACGGGACAACGTCTTACTGTGAGGCGACAACACTACCGCAGCACCACCACCGCAGCAAAAGTAAAGGTTTGAGTGATGTGGTAAAAATTGGGGAGTGTAATTTTCAATAAATCAAGTGTCTTTGCTTGGAATAAAATTTGGGAAAATATGTAATTATGATGCAATTTAAGGGACTGATAAAAGAATTAAAGAAATATGTCTTCTGTGAAGTATGTATAGATTAGCATTCAGGAAAGAAGGTTTCATTGGTGAATTCAGTATTAATGGGACAATGGTGTATACGTCAAATGTTTATATGATCCCAAAAAGTATAAAAATGAAGTTATGTAGCTGGTGTTTTCTTTCATATGGGCTTCAAGATTAAACCAAGTGAAATGAGGTACTTTGTTTATGAGTGAAGATGAAAGGGGGTTGTGGTTACTGCTTCCAGCTGTTTTTTTTTTTCTGCTTCTTTAAACTTAAGTATTAAAATGTGTAAAAGGAAGAAAATGAGAATATAATAACGAGAAGTTCGGCTGTTCATGGAGATTGTAAGAATAAGAAAAAGACAAATAGAATATGAAAAGTTAAAGTAAAGATTAGCAAGAAAAAAATATTAGCATGGAAAGCAGAAAATAGTAATATAGAGAATGATAGAAGGATGTGCTATAATAATATGATGAAACAATATTATTATGTAAATCCATTGAAAATTGTACCCGAAGAATTGATCAAATCTATCAATATAAGGAAACGTTTTGCACCAAGATAGTAGCGTGTCTGGGTTTCCTACATAGACTGGTAATGTATAAGTTACTGTAAATGGGAATTTGTCATTTAAAAAGAAAGTTGAAAGACTGTCCTTATTTTGTGGAGAGGAAGAGACAACAGAGAATTTTGTTTTCAATGAAAAACAGCTGAGACGCTCTAGAAAACGTGTGAAGAAACATTTTTGAATATTAAGAATAAGATGAAAAATATGTGAGGAGAGTATTTAAGAATTTATTTTATGTAATATAGGTTATTTGGAATGAAAGAGTAAGTGAAATTTGTTTAATGGAAAAGGGATTTTGGCAGATATATTGTTGAAAATCAGATCATGGTTGTGGATGAGGAAGTGGGGGGGTCAATTATAGATGAATAATAATAAGGATGTTATAAGAAAATGATAGATAAGAAATAGAAATGTGTATATATGTGGCTGTAAATATGTACATTTTTGTAAATATGTAAATGATGTTTTTATGTTATGTTAAAGAAAGGACATCTACTCTTTTTGATAGGTGTTGTGGGATATTTTACATAATTTTCTGAACAGGAATAAGCACAATGCCACAAAAGGTTCACACTTGCCTTTGGTACAGAAGGCTGTAGATTCTATTACCATACCAGGCAGGCACATTGCTGACACTGCAGTGCAGTGCAGTGTAAGAGGGGTACTGCATTCTTGAGTATGTCATCTTTTCGATGAGACATTGAATGGAAGTCCCATCTGCCTGAGCTGGTGATAGGTCAGGTAGATGTAAAAGACATTGGTAATATGAAGTGACATACCAAGTGTGGCAGCAGGGAAGGAAGGATAGTGATGAACCCCCTCACCACAACACCATGCACAGCAAAGGTAGCTTGACATCATCATACAATTCTTCAGACAAAAGTAAGAGAAAATACCTACAGTAAAATAATAACATATTAGTGCAGCAGTTTTGTAATGAAGTACTGTGAAATAATACCTGTTTTACCCCATGTTTAACAGCATGAAAACAGCAGCAGTGTATAGTACTGAGGGAAAATAAGATAAAAAATATAAGCATCAGAAGATCAGAGTACAGATGTCCTAAAACCTGAACACAATGGCTCATGGATGGGCTAAAGCATGAAATATGGGTCCACAACACCAGGACCTCACAGTCTACATCACATGGCAGTTCTGGCACCCCATCCTTGTTCAGACTACCAGAAGATTGCACAGGCCATCTAAAAGCTATATTAATAGTGTTAGAACCAAACCCATTGTCCACCTGAGCCAACAAGTCATGCAAACTAACTTGTGGTGTAGGTGTGTGCCGAGCAACACATTGAACAAATTTTGTGACATCATCTGTTGTATGCCTCACAAAATTTGTACAATGTGTGCCGAGCAACACATTGTACAAATTTTGTGAGGCATGCAACAGATGATGTCACAGGCTGTCTCTGTACAGCTGATATAGCAGGTGGTGATATTTGAGTTTGGTTGCAGAGATATGGCAGCCACACTATGTATGCAGATGAAGGCATTCAGCATGTATATAGTCAGACTGAACACAGGCATAATAATGAAAGAGGTGCTCCATATAATTTATGCCACATGCTATGCATGCCTGCACATGCGGGCTGAGCATTATTAACTCATTCCCTAAAACTGACTCTAGGAGTTTGCACAGCAACTTCTAATATGTGAAGCTTAAGCTTTTTGATATAATCAAATTATGTCCTCATGTTGTTGTCTTTCGGCTTTTCCTGGTTAGGGGTCACCACAGCGGGACTCCGGTCCGCTAATGATTGGCAGTAGATTTTCATGAACGCCGAGGTGCCAGCTCGATATTCAACCTTAAACGAAGGCATGCCCATTTACGCATGTCTTTTGAACGCCCACCCAACCACTGGGAGGACATGCAGACTCCACACAGAAGGTACTCCCCACACTCCAGCCGAGAATCGAACGGGAGAACCTCTTGCTGTGAGGCAACAACGCTACCTCTGCACCACCGTGGAAGTATATTTAAAAAAAATGCTCATTTATCTGGAACCACAGGGATTACTAAAGAATTGTAAACAGCAAACTCTTCAGCACAAACTATTTTTATAGTGGTAGTATTCTTTAGGTTCTAGGTCTTAAACTGGATTTTGTAAGTCAGAGTAAACATAGTAATTATTAAGGTTGTAATATTTTGTAAACAACTTATAGCATCTTCGCAAACACTCAAGTTACACACATACTATTAGCAGTATCTTGTTCATCCAGGTCAGAGCTTTCATATGAGGATGAACAGGAATGTCTGTGGGATTTTGTTGAGTTATTTAGAAAAATGTGAAATTTATGACAATATAAATAAATATTGTATGAACAACAAATAATGTCACTGTGCCTGTATTAGACATAAGTTAAATATCAACAGAGGTGTGCTTGCCAGTATGTAAACTTTAAGATGGAATCTGTAATAGTTTGTATGTATATGGTTTTAAAATTATTAATGCAAATATGAATAAGCAATATTTGACACCTAGAGGCATTAGTAGGATGTAACTGCCAAAACACCTGCGGGTGTCATGAGGACATAGCATTTACTGTTTGCTACTGTATCTTGTTTCTTCTGTCTCTGTAAAAAAAAAGAAAAAAAAACAAAATAATATCCTTGTTTTCCCGCCTTACTGAAGTAGAATAGTCCAGTCTTCAGATTTTGCTGATCTCTGGGCTTTGTCTTAGTTCCTGTGCTATCCATATCCTTATTTGGATAAGAGGAAGCCTGTTGTTCACCAGTGGGAGTGGGGAGCACTGAGCAACCTATTTGCCCCTAGAGGAGTGGTTCCAGCCCAGCAACTTGTAGTTTTATTGGCCATTTTGGGTCAATTCCTGGCTCTTTTCAACCCCCTGCTATAAAGCCCATTTTTACGCACTTTTGCGCGAAGTTGCTCATAGAGCAGCATCGGGCAGCGCCGATTAATCAAGTTTAAACTATTTCTGGCTCCGTAAAATCTGCTCTTCAAATTTTCCCTTAGAACTGCTCTACTTGCAATCTAAACAGCCTATACTCTATCTGAAAAGCTCAGCACTTGCTCCTAAAGCATTTTTTATACAGGTAAAGCACTCTTAAACAAAAGAAAGTACTTCATTCACCTAAATTCCCTTTAGTACCCATTTCCCTATAGGTCCTTTCTGACTCAGTTACACAGCAATCTTTTTTCACTATTCTAGCATGTCGAAGGGTCAGTTGCTGGCGTCCTCTCCTGTTCAGCTGGTGAATCTGGGAATCTTGAGGCAATGTTACAGTTGCCTCATGTACACAGACAACCCTCTCCTCCTCCCAACAAATACAAATATATGCGAGAGATGCAACTATATAGCCAAACTGGAGGCTGAGCTCTGTCAATTCAGTACTGGCAAGACCAGTCAGGAGGAGAAGGTAACCACACACACCACAAACCCAATCTCACATAGAACTATCACAACTGCAAACCAAACACATAACCACACAAAAACATACTCGGAGGCACTGATTAAAAATCTACCAAAACAACAGAGGCCTCCAAAGCAGACACCCAAGCAACTGCCACCTCAAGACATAGCACATGCAACACATAGTTCACAAAGTCAGTGTGCTAAACAGTCACAGCCCTTAAGGCCAAACAACATGCCAGACACAGGTGAAAAGACAAACCAAATGGAACTGGAAACAATTAGAATAGACCCAAAATAATGTTCACCATTTATTGTAAGCGCTTTCGGCTTAGTCCTTACTAAGCCTTCTTCAGACAAACAGTGAATACTACATTGCTAACAGATTATATAAGTTCATTACTTAATTGATTATTACTAATTAAAAGGGCAATGTTCAAAAACTATAAGTTTTCTTAAAATACAGACCAAATATAATCTTTAAAAATATATATATATATAACCTTTAAAAAGGTGTAAAAACCTCACCACTTTATCAGAAAATGTTTGCATCAATTCATATACATTTTTATATTAATTCATAAATTCATATGCTTAATATTATAAATACATTAAATTATACATCCCTAGTCGGAAACAAACTGCTGTCGATGGGATGTATATATTATTATTATATATGAATTGTTATGTTTAATGAATTAAAATCAACATGAAATCAAAAATACCACACAAACCTGGCTTAAACACATTACTTGTTTAAATATTCACCAATAAATGAATATAAATTATTCACACATCTATCTATTCAATGACAATAATTTTAACATACATTTAATTGACATAGTTTCGTTTAAACCAGGATATGACTGTGCATTAGTCAAAATTTGCCATTTTAACTCATCTAATTCTAAATTCAATTGCCAAGGACCCCCTCTAATATTCAAAATTCTTTGTTGGAGAATAGTGAATTTGAATGTATGAGATGGATGTTGGGAAACATGCTTTGCTAGAGCATTATTGGGGTCACCTTTATTGATAGCATATATGTGTTCATACACTCTCTGCCTAAATTTTCTCTCCGTTTTTCCTATGTAAAATCCATTACATTGTTGGCATAAAGCAGCATAGACCACCATTTTGCTGTCACAATTATATTTTGCTTTAAGAAAATACTTCTTTTCATTGATGACACAAGTATGTCCAGTGAATATAAACTTACATTGTTGGCAGCTACCGCATTTGAACATTCCTTTTATGTTTGAATGTGTAATGCAAATGTTATGTTTTTTCTCGAGAATATTTTTCAAATTTGGGCCCCTCTTATATGTGATCTTTGGTTTATTCCCTAAGGCAACCAATAAATGTTCATTATTTCTGATGATTGACCAATTTTTGTATAACATATCTTTTAGATACTTGTGATCTAATGAATAGGTTAGCAAAAAACTAACATGATATGATGTATGTTCAGTATTACCTTCATTCACACTATCATTAACCATATTAGTCGGGGATATTGCATGCTCTAAATGGGGTCCTGAATTGACTTGTAACAGTGGTAGAAAATACCCTGACTTTCGTTTCTGTACAACTTCAGATCTAATAGTTCTGATAAGATATTCAGGATAACCCCTATTGACAAACATATTCTGTAACAAATCACATTCGCATTCAAAATCAAAAATGTCTGAGGTCATACGAGCTGCCCTAACCATTTGTCCTTTGATGACTGCACGTTTCTGATGCATTGGGTGGCAACTAGAATAATGCAAAAAACTGTTCGAGTATGTAGGTTTCCTAAAAATTCTACTCTTATAAGAATGTTCTACTCTATCCTTATACAATGAGACATCCAAAAAATTAATGGCTTCAGATCCTGTCTCGTATGTAAATTCTAGAAAAGAAGTAGAGTTTGAAATTGATTCTATAAATCCAGCAATATCTTCTGGGTCCCCTTTCCATACACAAAACATATCATCCTGGTACCTAGTGTACCAGGAGACATTGTTATTAAACAATGGGTTTGTGAATAAATGGGTATGTTCCCAGTGGGCCATTACAACATTAGCGAATGCGCCTCCACATGGGGAACCCATGGCGACTCCAGATTTCTGTAAAAAGAATTTATTATTAAACGTCATGAAATTATTAGTTAATATAAGATCCAATAAAGACGTTATTAAATAAATATCACTGGAATCGATTTTATTCTTTACCAAAAATTCAGATACCCATTCAATCCCTAAATCATGGGGGATAACTGTGTATAGATCTTTGACATCTATTGTTATGAATGTGCTATTTTCGTGGTATATAAGTTTATTGATCTCTTCCAAAAATGACCACGAATCTTTACAAATCTGAGATTGTTTAGATAAAATTGGCTTTAGTAAATTATCGATAAATTTTGCACATCCATAAGTGATTGAACCACGACCATCTACAATTATTCTAAAAGGTGGATCAACCAACGATTTATGGATTTTTGGGGCTCCGAATATAGCCGGAATGATTGGTGCTCCCATAGAAATATATTCATACTGTTGAATGTCAATAGAAGATTCAATAAACAATTCTTCAATACATTGTTTAATTTTTCTATAAGCCCCGTTTACCTCATTTTTAGATATTTGGCTATAGGATTCCGTATTAAGATGTTTTTCAATCTTGTCATTATATATTTGTTGGTCCATAAAGACAAGACCACCTCCCTTATCGGGTTTCATTACCCTAATATCAGTGCTTTTAATTAAGGTGATGAGGTTAGATTCTTCTTCAGTCAAATTATTACTATGCTTGTTTCTATGAGAACTAGCTATATTTCTTATGTCTAGTTCACACATTTTATCAAAAATGTGTAAATCAGGATGTAATGGTGGATTAAATTGACTAGAAACCCTTAAAATATTAGTAATGGAGGGGTTGTTACCCATAAGCATATTTAAATTGAGCTTTCTTGTATACAATTTTAAGTCAATGATAGTTTCTGCCACATCTATAGTCTTATCTGGTACAAAGGACAAGCCTTTGGATAAAAGGTTTACCATCTGTTCATCAATAATCAAACATGCCAGACACACTTGTAATAGGTGACTCCATAGTCAGACACACTGACGTCCCGCTCACCAGACCGAACAAGGAAAAGGTTACAGTAAGCTGCCTGTTGGGTGCTAGAATCCGCCACATAACACAAGCACTCAGGTCACTCCACAGCAAGTACAAATATGACTCAGTCATTGTCCATGCCGGTGTGAACAACCTGAGACGTACCTCCCTGGACTACATGAAAAGAGACATAGAGGAGGTCTCTGATTATGTAGCCCAGGCCAGTATGACCGTGACCCTGAGCAACATCTTACCCTCACCAAGAATGATGCCACAGTACAAAGACAAAATGATCAGTTTTAACAATTGGCTTAATTACTGGTGTCATTCTAAGGGGATCCAATGTCTGTCTGCTTGGGATGACATGCTTGACAAGCCACGCTGCTTTGCAAGGGATGGCTTGCACCTGTCACCCCTGGGCTTCCGGATATTGGCCAAGGCTCTTGCCACCCCCATAGTGCCTTTTTTAGGCAAGGCTCAAATGACAAACCTACCTCCCTAGAAAACACAAGTGGAAAAAAACTAAGGGTAATGCTGCTCAATGCCAGAAGTCTAAAGGGTAATGCTGCTCAATGCCAGAAGTCTAAACCTCAAGATGCACGCTCTCGAAGCCCTCCTCAGTATGGAGAACATCGATGTCTGTGCAGTGACTAAAACCTAGTTCAAGGCTCCTGAGAGCACCCCAGCACTATCAGGTTTTACCTCATATCATGCTTTCCGGCCCCAAAACTTGGACCGAACCACAAAAGGAGGGGGAGTATCCATATTCATCAAAGATACCCACACCTCCAGGTTAGTGGCAACGCACAAAGCATCGGAGACCATCCAGGTGCAACTAACCATAGGCAAAACTGCCCTACAGTTTGTAGCATGCTACAGACCACCCTCTCAAACTCAGGAACCCCACACAGCCTTCCTGAAGACACTGGAGAGTATGAATGTCTCTCCAAATACCATCATATTGGGAGACTTCAACTACCCAAACATAGACTGGGAACATTACTCAAGCCCCAACACCCTAGCCCAAAGGTTCCTAGAATTCATAAACTCAAATGTGATGGAACAACTAGTCACCATTCCCACAAGAGGAGATAATATACTAGACCTGATCATCACAAACATGGGGACAAAATGCGCCACACCGGAAGTATATCCCTCATTGGTGAGATCAGACCATAAATTAATCTCACTGGAAATCCACATCCCGCCCCCACCCCCTGCACAAAAGACCACAGTGAAGAACTTCTCAAAAGCCAACTTCACATTTCTTAAGACTGAAGTGGTATCCTTCAAGGCCCCTGGGACAGTGGAAACCACAACCCACACTGCTGAATCCTTTACAAATGCCTTCTACGGGCACCTTCAAGAATGCATGGATCATGCAATCCCAAATAAAACCAAGACACATTCCCCCAAAGGCAGGTGCCCGGTCTGGTGGACCCCAGTCATAGACAAACTTTACAACAGGAGGAGGAAGCTACTACATGACAGACTAAAATCCCTAAAAGGGAAGGCATCTCTGATCAGTACTAGCAAAAAACTACGATCACTCATAAAATCATCCAATGCCAACTTTGAGAGAAAAATCGGAAAAGACACAAAAGATAATCACAAGGCCTTCTTTAGTTATGTTAGAAACCTGGGTGGAAACTCCCAGATATGCTCAGAGTTAGTCCAAAATGACACAAAATACACTGAAGCCACAGACATTGCCAACATTCTGGCAGACAGGTTCAGTGCAAATTTCTCCTCCCCCCCAAAAGGAGAAATATCTATCCCAGCAGAGTGTAGCCTCCCTAACATCTCAGATGCCCAGGTGAGAGCCGCCCTCTCTAAAGCTAAAAACACAGCATCAATGGGACCGGACGGTGTCCCGGGCTGTGTGCTACATGAACTCCAAGAGGAACTAAACCCACACATAAGGCTGCTGTTTAATCTTAGCCTTACTACAGGATACGTACTCAAAGAGTGGTGTATGGCAACAGTGGTCCCACTCCACAAAGGCGGTGCTTCTTACGGACCCTGGAAATTACCGCCCCATAAGCTTGACGAGCCTGGTCTGCAAAGCTATGGAGAGGATCATTATGGAACTCATAAATAAAGACATTGGGGACTTACAGACATTGGATCCTACCCAATTTGGCTTTGTCAAGGGCAGATCCTGCATTTTGAACTTGGTCGACGTTTTTGAAACAGTCACTAAGGCCATTGATGAGGGTAAGGCAGTTCACACAGCCTACCTTGACCTTGCAAAAGCCTTCGACACAATACCCCACTCGGGCATCATAGACAAACTCACCAGCTTAAATGTAAACCCATATGTCACAAGATGGGTTGCAAACTGGCTCAAGGACAGAACCCACAGGGTCAGAGTTGCTGGAGCCATGTCAGACTCTAAGCCGGTCACAAGCGGTGTCCCACAGGGCTCAGTTCTAGGACCCCTCTTGTTCGGCATTTATTTTTCTGAGGTGCAGGCAAACATAGGAGGATTGTGACTGACAAAGTTCGCAGATGACTGCAAACTGGGTGCCATAATCGATACTCCAGCGGACACAAGCATCCTTCAGAGAGGCCTCATAGAAATGGATAATTGGTGCCAGAGCCATGGCCTTAAGCTGAATGCCAAAAAATGTATAGTCATACCCTTTGGGAAAAACAAGGTACCCACAAATTACCACATAGGTGGTAATCCATTAAGTACGGAAGAGGTAATCAGAGACCTAGGGACCCAAGTTGACAGTAACCTCTGATTTGACACTCACATTGCCAAAGTGGTTAGGAAGACCTTCTATATTGCCCACCTTATCATGAAGGGATTCACATCTAGATCAAGAGAGGTCATTGTGCCCCTGTACTCTTCTCTTATCAGGCCAATGATTGAGTACAATGCCCCATTTGGGATGTATCTTACCCGACACCTTGAGCAGTTGGAAAGACCGCAAAAGTTCCTCACCAAGATGATAAAGGGTCTCAAACATATGTCATATGCTGCCCGGCTGAAGAAACTCCAGCTCTGTTCAGTCGCATACCGCCAACTCAGAGGTGATCTGTGCCTGACGTACAAGGCCATTTCCAATCCGGAACTAATGGACATGCTTCACCTCAGAAAATCCAAATCCATCAGAGCCACGAGAGCAAGAGACTTGAACCTCAACACAGAGATAAATAGGACGTGCTGAAGGGACAGATTCATAACCCAGAGGCTCCCTACACTCTGGAACAGAATCCCAGTCCATGTTAGGCAGTGCCCCTCACTAACTCTATTCAAGAGAAATCTTGACGAGTGGATGGGAGATCATAGGTTTACCCCGGGGGTCATCTCTGTGTCACTACTAGATAGAGGCACAGTAAACTAAACCCTAAATGGGCGTAGTATTCTCATCCTAAGGGGTGGTGAAAGCCACCCACACTCTGGCTAGGCTTATAAATGCCCTAGGGCAGATAGCCTAGTACGAACCTATGAACCTATGTAATGATTTTAATGTACATGGCAGTCTAGGAATACTGCACCTGCAGAAATGAGCCAAGGCCTGGCCTGCAGTGCCTAGCATTGCACTGAAAGTGCAGGAGAAGTCTGTATGTGCCCAGAGTGCAGTATCATCCCCCATCTGGTCACCATCTCTGTCTGATGTAGCCCCATCAGAATTCTTCTTCCCCAGGTGAGGTACTCCTGCCTTGCCTAATGTATGTCATTCTTCTAACCAGTGTGTCAGACTGGCAAGAGAGATTATGTAGGAGAGCTCACCATAGGCTTAGCCATAAAACATTCCACATTATCATCCCTGTCATGGTCATTATGAGCAGCACCAGCAGCAGGCTCAGCACCTGTGTGTGCAGTGATCCTACAAGCCTTCCTGCAGGAGACCTATCCCTCTAGAGAAGGATCAGGTAAGGCAGACCCTGTAAAAAGGGCACAAGTGTTACCATATGATGTGCCACATCACCATGCAAGCTCTAAAGTAGTCATATGTTCCCAGATGTGCAGCTGCTGGATGAGGCAGATGTTTGTCTCAAGTCCATGCAGGAAAGACCGAGAAGTGGCCACGTAACATGACCACACAAAGAGCAGAAGGTAGATAACACCAGTAAAGCATGTGGCGTGCATGCAGCAGTGGAACTGCCCTCAAGCACTGGGGGGTCCCCAACTCCTAACCTTTCATGGTGCCAGTCATTGAAACTTCAAGTACTGGGAACTCTCCAACTCCATACCTTCTAGGATGCCATTCAGTGAGCACTGGGGGCTCCCCAACTCCATAACTTCCAGGGTGCCAATCAGTGAAACTTAAAGCATGTACTGAGAATAATTTTGCTTGTTCTGTGGTTAATTTTTGTATTTCCTCATGCTGTTTTAGCTTTTGTCCATGTGAAGGCTGCCAGCCTAGCCAGATAAAATTTTGGAGATAATTCTATCATCTTTAAATATTAATGCAAACTAAAGACTTGTTGTCTTAAATGGTAAAAATAGTGTTACATGTGGAACTGAAAAAAATGTAACAACAGTGTGACCCTTTGATGTAAACATGGCTCTGGCCGGTCTAGATGAAGGAATTCTTGCTATTGTTGTAAGGCCAGAGTTAATGGCCAGAATTTGTATGCATAAATGTCCTTTATTGCTCTGGTTTCTTCCCAGAGGTGAAGAATGTAAATGTAGTTTCTGTTAGCCTGGGAACCCAGGGAAGTGTGAAGAATGATTTAATGGGAACCAGGAATGTGATTTTAAAAACAGAGAGAATCAGAGAGCATTAAGCATTTTTCTGTTGACCATCCAACTCAGCACTGCCTTTGCTTTATATGTAAGTTTATCTTAGATTTGTGTTTTCTCGTAGAAATAGCTAGAAACTAGAAAGAGAATTCAGTGTCCCTCATCTTAAAACTATTATTCAATGGTGTTAGTGGTGAGGATTGAGGCTCCTTGATTGCTGGGCCAGGGCACGGGCCTCACAGTCCATTTAACTGAATGGCAGTAGTGGAATGGATTCATGTATACTAATTAACTGAACATAGCCACATGCACTCTCAACCTCTGTGCACATCTTGACTGCTGTTGCTCATCATTAATAAATGTCAGATCTTGTAGTCTGTGGCACTCCTGACATTTATCACTGACTGTCTTCTAACACATTAGTCCAAATTAAGACAAAATTACAGTGCCGTCATCTTAAAACTATTATTCAATGTATACCCCTAAACGTCTTGTCAGTTGCTAAGTGATTTGCACTACATGGAGCTGTTAACTGTGAATTTGTGCACAGCTGATATAGCAGACAGCTGAATTCACCTGACTGTGAGCAGAGTTGGAATATTTCTGATATTCCAAACTGATAAGTACACTTTTTGCAACTCAGTTTGCACTGTGCTGTATATTTGCTTTATTAATATATTTGCTGTACTGTTTCTGTCTTTTGCTGCTGTTGTGCGCACTTTCTTTCTTTCTCAGGTTAACTCAGAAGCTAGTTTCAGGTGGGGGTTGTTAAGCCAGCCCATCTTAACTGTTAGTCATTGCCTAAGGTGTATTTCCTATGTTGTACCTCCATTACAAACTGCATTTCTTTGAATTTGTGCAGAGCTGATATAGCAGACAGCTGAATTCTCCTGACTGTGAGCAGAGTTGGAATATTTCTGATATTCCAAACTGATAAGTACACTTTTTGCAACTCAGTTTGCACTGTGCTGTATATTTGCTTTGTTAATATATTTGCTGTACTGTTTGTCTTTTGCTGCTGTTGTGCGCACTTTTTTTCTTTCTCAGGTTAACTCAGAAGCTAGTTTCAGGTGGGGGTTGTTAAGCCAGCCCATCTTAACTGTTAGTCATTGCCTAAGGTGTATTTCCTATGTTGTACCTCCATTACAAACTGCATTTCTTTGAATTTGTGCAGAGCTGATATAGCAGACAGCTGAATTATCCTGATGTGAGCAGAGTTGGAATCTTTCTGATATTCCAAACTGATAAGTACACTTTTTGCAACTCAGTCTGCACTGTGCTGTGTATTTGCTTTATTATATGTATATTTGCTGTACTGTTTCTGTCCTTTGCTGCTGTTGTGTGCACTTTGTTTCTCATGGTAATTCAGAAGCTAGTTTCAGGTGTGGGTTGTTCATCCAGCCCATCGTAGCTGTTAGCTATTGCCTGAGGTGTATTTTCTGTGTTGCACCTCCATTGCAAACTGCATTTTTGTGAATTTGTGCAGAGCTGATATAGCAGCCAGCTGAATTCTCCTGATGTGAGCAGAGTTGGAATCTTTCTGATATTCCAAACTAAGTGCAATTTTTGCAACTCAGTTTGCACTGAGCTGTATTATTTATATATTTGCTGTACTGTTTCTGTCCTTTGCTGCTGTTGTGTGGACTGCCGCCCTCCCTCCCAAGTGTTCTTGTAGTCTAAAACATGGTGGTTTTGGATTTGCCCACCCCTGCTGCTAATCTGATCTTGGTCACTGCCCCCTGTCCAATCTCATATAATCACTCAACATAGTGCAGTGAGATTATTTGGGCAGGACTACCCCTTGCTTCTTTGATTTTGAACACTTCTGTTTCCTCTCTATCCACTTAAAAAAAATTGTACACTTTATTCAGCTGCTTTTATCGTAATAATGTTCTTCATACTTTATTATCTTATTTTTGCTGTGTGCTCTTAAGTGTTCAAGTGCTTTTATTCTGCTGCATTTAATACTGCTTGTTAGTAGCCTAATTAAATGTATCTGTTATTCTAAGCATTTTAAGCTTTGGTCCTAACAACTGTGCTTCAGTCAAATTACTTGACATTTAAAAAGGTTCTTGTGGTCTACACTCTTGTGGACAAACCCTTAACAAAACCTTTTCTCCATAAAGTCCTGCATACCGTTGCTAGAACTCCTTGTGTCTGACTGCGTGTTCTTCTCAAACAATCTAGAAATACAGAGCTGTTAAGTATATTTTTGGCACATTTTAACTGTTCAAAGTTCTGCACTGTCTTAATTTTTGCTTGACTGAATTATATATATATATATATATATATATATATATATATATATATATATATATATATATATACTGGCAATGTTTTCTGATACTCTGCCTCAATTTAGATTTTTTTCCTAATTTACTGCTTTCTGCACTTGTTTTTAGTCATTTTTAATTGAATTGTATTTAAACTGTATTTGCTTTAATATTGCTGCACACTCAAGTGTGCTAGCTTGCACTGAATTTGAATTGTTTTTACTGTTGTTTTAGCTGTTTTTCTGTAAAAACAAACAAACAAAAAATGTTCTAAGCTTGTTTCCCACTTTTTCTGTAACTAGTCTAGTCCAGATGTAGATTTGCTATATCCAAGACTGTTTGTAATCTTCTGAGCCCCCCAGACCTTTCTGTGTTGGAGGGAAGCCTTCTAGCTATCAGTTGGAGTGTTAAGCACTAGGTAGCCTGTCTACCACAAGAGGAGTGGTTTCTGGTCCACAAATTGAAGTTTATTGTCTGTTTGGGCAGTTTTCCATCCCTTTCAACTTTCTGGTTTAAGAGCCCATGTTTGTGCTTGTTTCCTGCCTTTCCTGTAACAAGTCTAGTACAGATACAGATTTGCTGTATCCAGGACTGTTTATAAGCTTCTGAGCCCCCCCCCCAGACTTTTCTGTGTTGAAAGAAAGCCTTCTAGCTTATCAGTGGGAGTGGTAAGCACTAGGTAGCCTATCTGCCACAGGAGGAGTGGTTTCTGGCCCATAAATTGTAGTTTATTGGCCATTTGGGCACTTTTTCCATCTCTTTCAACTTTTTTCTTTAAAAGCCTGTGTATGTGCTTGTTTCCTGCCTTTCCTGTAACTAATCTAGTCCAGTACAGACTTGCTGTATCCAGGACAGTTTGTAAGCTTCTGAGCCCCCCAAGCCTTTCTGTGTTGGAGGGAAGCCTTCTAGCTATCAATGGGAGTGGTAAGCACTAGGTAGTCTATCTACCACAAGAGGAGTGGTTTCTGTCCCAGAAATTGTAGTTTATTGGATATTTGGTCAGTTTTTCCATCTCTTTGAACTTTCTGGTTTAAAAGCCTGCATTTGCACTTGGTTCCTGCCTTTCCTGAAACTAGTCAAGTCCAGATACAGATTTCCTGTATCCAAGACTGTTTGTGAGCTTCATAGCCCCCAAGTCTTTCTGTGCTGAAGGGAAACCTTCTAGCTTATCAGTAGGAGTGGTAAGCACTAGGTAGCCTATCTAGCCTACAGATTTGCTGTGTTCAGGACTGTTTTTAAGCTTCTGAGCAGTATCAAAAATTTTGCTCTTCAATTATTCCCTTAGATCTGCTAGTTCTGTCCTCTACTGCACTTTTACTAGCTTATTAGTCTAGCACTTTACCAGACTTCTTGTAACAATTATTGTAGCACACAAAAGTGCTAAGAGCACTAAACATTCTACAAGGAAACAGCTCAACTACTTATTATTAATGCCCACCCCTCCAGGCATGTCTAAAGGTCAATTCCCTGTGCTTTCTCCTATTATCCTGATGAACTTGGGCATCCTGAGGCAATGTAGCAACTGCCTCATGTACATTGACAGCCCTCTCCTCTTACCTCCTAACACTCAGACTTGAGAGAGATGCACTTATATATCCAAACTGGAAGCCACGCACTCTCCAGCCAAGACCGGAATAGCTGGTCAACACTTGCACCACACCACATGAAACACACAGCCCTCCAGAACACACACCAGCACTGCCTTCACATAAAAACACAAACCACACACCCACTTTCATGGAGGCTCTCAATAAAAATCCTCCCAAACAGCAGAGACCTCCAAGGCAGAAACGCACTCGACCACCACAACACAACACTAATCATGAGACACATAACTCTCCTAAACAGTGTGCCACTCAACCAAAGCTCCTAAGGCAAAACAGCAAGCCCAACTCACTAGTCATAGGTGACTCAATAGTGAGGCACACTGATGTCCCAATCACTAAGTTGAATAAGGAGAAAGTAACAGTCAGCTACCTGTCAGGTGCCAGGATGTACCACATAATGCATGCACTCAGGTCCCTCAACAACAGGTACAAATATGACTCTGTCATTGTACATGTGGGTATGAATGACCTGAGATGTATCTCCCTGGACTACATAAAAAGAGACATAGAAGAGCTCTCGGATTATGCAGTTCAGGTGAGTATGACCCTAACCCTTAGCAACCTCCTACCATCACCCAGAATTATACCATAGTACAAGCAGAAAATTATTGATTTCAACAATTGGCTAAGTTTCTGGTGTCATTCTAAGGGGATCCAGTATCTCTCTGCCTGGGATGACATGATTGACAGACCTCGATTCTTTGCCAGAGATAGCCTACATCTGTAACCCCTGGGCTTCCAGATACTGGCCAAGGTTCTTGCCACCCCTATAGTGGCTTTTTACGTGGTGTTCCAAAGACCAAATTACCACCATAACAGCTACAAACAAATGCAATCTGAGGGTCATGCTGCTCAATGCTAGAAGTCCAAATCTCAAAATGCACTCACTCGAAGCACTCCTTAAAATGGAGAACATCGAAATTTGTGCTGTACCAGAGACCTGGTTCAATGCAGCAGAAAGCACCCCTGCACTACCAGGCTATAACTCATTTTACACCGTTTCCATAGTCATAAAGGATGTGCACACCTCCAGACTGGTAGCGCAACATAACACATCAGAGATACTTTCGGTGCAGCTAACATTGGGCAAGACAGCAATTCAGGTTGTAGCCTGCTGTAGGTCCCTAAGCATGTCCCAGGACTTACACTGCACGTTCCTAAGCACCCTGGAGAATATTAGGTTCCAGCCTAACACTCTCATATTAGGTGACTTCAACTACCCCTCCATTAACTGGGAAAACTACTCATGTACCAATACAGTTGCCCAACTTTTCCTGGAATTCATTAATTCCTATGCCCTGGACCAGCTCGTTCCTACCCCCATTAGAGGTAGCAGCATCCTTGAACTGGTCATTACTAACATAGGTGACTGTTGCGTTGCACCATTAGTCAACTCCTCCCTGGTTAGATTCGACCACAAACAAATCACCTTGGAAATCCACATCCCTCCAACCCCCCCGCAAAGGTAACCACCATGAAAAACTTCTCCAAAGCTAACTTTTGGCTTCTAAAAACAGAGGTGGCTAACTTCACAGCACCCATGCAAATGGAGAATACTTGCATGACAGTCGAATCATACACCAATGCACTGTATGAACATGTACACAAATGCATGGATCTCACCATACCCAATAGAACCTAGATGCTCTCCTAAAAAGGGAAGCCAATCTGGTAGTTCCCTGCCATAAACAAACTCTACAACAGAAGGAGGAAACTGATGCGGAATAAGGTGAAGTCCCAAGACTGGAAAAACTCCCTTATCAGCCTCAACAAAAAGAGATCCCTCATCAAATCCTTCAAAGTTAGCTATGAAAACAGAATTGCAGCAGATAGTAAAGACAACCACCAGGCCTTCTATAGTTATTTAAAGAACCTGGACGGCAATACCCAGATTTGGAAACACAGGTTGACAGCAACCTCACTTTTAACCACCACATTGCCACCATGGTCAGAAAGTTCTTCTGTGTGGCACATCTCATTACTAAGGGTTTTGCATCCAGGAAGAAAGAGGTTGTGAAGGCTGCCAGCCTAGCCAGATAGAATTGTGCAGATAATTTTATCATTTTTAAATATGAATGTAAACTACAGGCTTGTTGTCTTAAATGTAAAGAAATACTGTTACATGTGAAACTTGAAATAAATGTGACAACAGTGCACTTTACTGACCAAAGTGTAAAGCCTGTGGTGACCCTTTGAAGTGGATAGTGGTGCCGAAAAGTCTAGCTGAAGAAATTCTTTCTGTTGTTTTAACCAAGAGTTAAATTGCTAGATTTAAACATGCAAATGCATTTTTATTGCTCTGTACCTGACCAGCTGCAAGATAACAAAAGGGAGATGTTAAGAAAGGAAATGTAGTTAATGTGTAGCCTGGGAACACCAGGAAAGTGTAAAAAGATGATGTAATGTTTATCAGAACTGCAATAGAAATTTAAACAGGGAGAATGAGAAGGCATTGAGCATTTTTGTCTTATCATCCAACTCACAGCACTGCCTCTTGCTCACATGTAAGTTATCTTAGAATGTGTTTTTCTGTGATGTCAGAACTGTACTACTGATTTATTTTAAGTATTTCTGTGTGATCTTTGAACTCTTGACTAGCACTGTTAGTAGAAAGTATTGTTTTGTGTTTTTATTATTTATTATTAAATATTTAAACCTTTTAGCTGTGGCTGGTTTGTGCAAAGATAATTTAACCTCTAGAGTACATTGCATATTTATGGAGTTTACTGTCCAAGTCACTCTAAATAAGCCTTGACTGATTAGTCTCACTTACCAATTGGATAATAATATTGCACAGTAATAATTGGATGCCCTTTTAAGGGCCTTTGGGTAGCTGATAATATTAGTTGGGTGGTGGCAGCTGGTACTACCCTATAGTCTGGGTAAAGGGGCACAGCTGGAGAACCTGTGCTAGCCTTCCCCAGGAGTGTCTGAGTGGTTGTATAAACTTATCTCAGAGTGTGTGTGTAAGCTACTTGGGCAGGGACATGAAGCACTGGTTGGACAGAGAGGGTGCTGGAGATTTTAGCTTGCCCAGCTAGGCTGAGATCTGGACCCTATAGCTGTGCCAATGGGGAGTCTTATTGGGGACCTGGGGAGCAAGGGAGCGACCAGCCCCAGACTGACTGTGATCTCTGTGTGCTCTTAAGGGAAATTGCACTTTACTGTGTGTATTTGTTTTCCTTTCCTCATATATGAGACGCCCTGTCTGATGTTAGTGGTGAGGATTGAGGCTCCTTGATTGCTGGGCCAGGGCATGGGCATCAGAGAGGTCATTGTCCCCCTCAACTCTTCCCTCATTAGGCCAATCATCAAGTACAATGCCCCATTTGGCATGTACCTCACTAGACACCTGCAACAACTGGACAAGGCCACAAAAGTACCTCACACAGAGGATCCTAGGCCTTTAACACTTATCCTGTATGAACAGACTCAAAAAACTCCATCTATTCTCTGTCTCATATCGTCTACTTAGAGACAATCTCTTCTTGACTTACAAAGCCATGTCTGACCCAGCTCTGTTAGAAATGATGCATCTAAAGAAATCCCAATCCCTCCACACCATATGCTCCAGAGACCTCAACCTCATTACCACAATCGTACAAGCTGGAGGGACATGGTCATAAGCCATAGACTGCCCATGCTATGGAATAGACTTCCCATACATATCAAACGGAGCACCTCACTGGCCCTCTTCAAGAGAAATCTTGATGAGTGGATGGGAAATAGAAAATTCACCCCTGGGCTAGGCTTGTAAAGGCTCCAGGGCCATTAGCCTAGTACATACCTATGAACCTATGAACTAAAAATAAATTCTGCTTGAAAGACACTTGGATAATCAATAAGTCACATACAAGCAGCTGTGGGAAGGTAAACAGACGTAGTAGAGAGCAGTAGGTAAACTAATAAAATTTATTGCCCAGCATGATTGTATCCAACAACAAAATATTAGTACCTGTGGCTGTAGCTGCCACATGCATTTAATTTGATTGTAGATTTGTTTCCCTTTTTCATCTACGGAGGTGGTCTAACAATTGGTTTCAGAGTAGTTGGTTAGCTGCAGTCTATATCATAACTGTTTACGTAGGTAAAGTCCTTTTGGATTCTGGCAGTTATATATCATATTTCTAGTAAGTTTTGGTGGAAAACAATTAAGTGGCAGCCATCTGACACTCAGTCATTGCTTTATCAAGTAACAAAACCTAAATAGTACCTTTGAAAGACATAACTAGCTGCATTTTTAGGGTGCATCTTCAAGAAGAAACCCATATTCACATCCGCATTCAGTTTCTGCTGGAATTGCTTTTATCTACCCTAAATGCAGAGGATGGGAATCAGCAAAGCCAGTTACAAAATCTCCCAATGAACAATAAATAAATTTATAAGTGAATTTGTATTGTACTTTAGATGTAAACTGTTGACAAAGACAAGTTAGCACTACTCCCCCATCAGTTGTTCATCTTTTCCTATTGTTTGTTTCTAGCATTTTTCTTTACTACTGTCTGCCAGATTCTACTGGCGGGACAGTAAAGGTTAGTGGTGGAAACTGTCTTCTGATGTTTTATAATTCAATATGTCAACAAATGACTGTCGATTTTTTAATCTGCACTATATCTGTGCTCCTGTGTTTCGCTCATTTTTATTTAACTGTATGATATAGTTTATTCTTACAAAACTGTACTTGTTTGGAGATGTTAAGAAATATGGAAGAGCAGAATCACCACTGCCCATTTAATGTCACCTTTGGTTGCATTTCCGAGTTTTCTGTCTGTACTACATTTTAGTACGATGGCATCAGTGTCATGAATGTATCGATAGGTACAGTGACCAAGAATGAAGTTTGAGTTCCATAGTCTCCATTCAGATATGCTGTTATGTTTGAAGGGTTCCTTTAATTCTGTTAGTCTGATGCATCCTCTGAAAAGCTACTTGTGTCCTGTCTGCTTTTCCTGGTTACTACATAGGATCAAATATTCATGGGTGATTCCTAGGCTAATGGTACAAGAGTCTTTACAAGCCTAGCCATTCATATCCAGGATATGACAGTATTATATCTTAATTCTCCAAGCATGGGATGGGGTAGTATCAGGGTAGTTAGTCTTTGGGGTTTTGGTGCAATGAGTAATTTTACAGACTGCCCGTGATTATAAGAGATATGGACAGTACCCCGGGAGTCGCAGGAGTGAAATACCAGTTCATCATCCATTTATCCGAATTATTTTTGAAGACAGTGAGGGACAAGCTTTGTTTTACAAAGATGGGAAATGTATTCCATAGATGAGGTAGCCTTAATGTACGAATCTGTCTCTCCAGCAAGTTTTGTTAGAAGCACAAATAAGGTTAAGGTCCATGGAATGCATAACCCTTGTACAATTTTTCTAGAGAATATGCACCATTTTCATCAGTGCTGGATCATAGAATGCCTTGTAAGTCAGGCATAAGTCACATCTGAATGAACAATATGAGACAGAGTAAAGTGATAAGGCCTTTAGTCAGTCTGCAAAACACATGTGTCTTATGTTTTGTATTTTTGT
This sequence comes from Protopterus annectens, assembly GCF_019279795.1. Classification (NCBI taxonomy): domain Eukaryota; kingdom Metazoa; phylum Chordata; order Ceratodontiformes; family Protopteridae; genus Protopterus; species Protopterus annectens. The sequence goes on along the minus strand of NC_056729.1, from coordinate 1,933,454,442 downwards.
AGTGAGAAACCTCTGGGGCAGCTCCAGTTGGTGTATGTGCTTGATTAGGTACATGCTGAAGGGAGCACTGTACTTAATTATGGGCCTGAAGAGGGCAACATGATTATGAAAATATAGGCTAAATAGATTAATTCTGTACACCTTGTGAGACAAATGACCATGGCAGATGTACTGCATGCAGTTATCTTCTAGAATATTAGTCTGAAACACAAAGAAGTGTTTGTGACAGGTGCCCACTTGTCATGCCTGTGAGTGGTTAATTGCAGTCAGACTCGTGTATACTGCAAGCAATATTTAGAGCAAACCTCCACACAGAGTTTGGAGATGTGTTATATTTTGAAGAACCAAAAGAACATTCCATGTGCTGCTCTCCTTTTAGTGTAGTTGAGATATATGGCTATAGCATGGAGTATGGTAAAGGGCGGGTACCATGCTGTTGTATATCTACTCACATTTGTCAACAGTACCTGTTTATGAATGCAGAAACATTGTATGGCATAGTAGCTTCCATCTCTCATGCAGGATACTGATATACTGAGTGCAACACAAAGTTAAACCTGTGCCAGTGATATGGGCCCTTGTAACTTTATAACATGTTTAGTCATATTCTAGGCTTCAGAATATGAACCCTGAAATCAAGTGGCAGTATCTTTCAAACAGTCCTTGCACATAGTTTGTGCCAGTTGATAATGCAGGTGGTGAGTGCATGGCAGAGGGAAGACACATTTGAAAGGCAAGTGATTTATTTTAATATTCTATAAATTCTGGAGTATGTTCCTAGAATAAGGATGCATTTACACAGAAAACCAAACTGCAAGATAAGTAATAAGTCTGTTATGGTGTCACCGTGTCATAATGCTTTATTCATGCACTGTATATTAAAGCTGACAGACCTGATGCATTATTTATTAAAGAATCACTAAAATCTGAAACACTTTATTAAAGATATAAATTTCCTGGGATTGTTTTGTCTTCTTAATAAGTGCCATACTGAGCTAAATCACTGAACCAACATGACAGGAGATGTTTGTGATGTGCAGCAATTACATTTCCTTTTTATTAGTGGAAACTAGTTTTTTAACCACTTATTTTATTTATTTTTCAATAAATAAATTCTATAGGCTTCTTTTCAGGGGTGCCTCTAGAATATTTTCTGGTTAAGTAGCTTGTTTCAGGTCCTACTGTAGTCAAAAGTTGATTGAGTAATCCAAACTAGGACTATAGTATGAAGCTCATTAACTGCTCACTACCATAATCATCTTTTCTAAATTACCATATCTGCCATTAGATAGTGTACATTTTCCAGTAAACAGTTTTAAAGAAGTGCATATAAGGGCCATACATAGAATACAGATTCATTGATACAGTTTAATTGCTGATAATTCATAATTGCAAAACCATAGGAAGTACAACAGAAAATTAAATTTGTCAGTTATTTCTCTGTAATGTACTATAATAAGTACTGATGAAATCTACCAGGAGATTGGTTTATCACAGTGTGCCATTTACTAACTACTTAGCAAAACCATAACTTTTAAGTTCTTATCTGCTTTGCTTATCGATCCCAAGTGACACAGCGGACTACATGACAAATGATTCTCTAACAAAGCCTTTTGCTTGAGATGAAGCATTCCATTCTTGCTTTGTCATCACCTGCACAGATACTTCTCTGCTAGTGTTTATACATATTTTTTTTTTATTTTTGCTTTCCTTGCAAATTGTTTGTGTGTGTTTAAACCTGAATGGAATGTTACATTTGTATCCACTGTATGGGTGAATGCAAGTAATTCTTCCACAATGTTCACCATGCCTTTATTAAACAGCATTTTTGATCCCTGGGATGCTCTGTACAGACTGCTGCTCTCTGCATGATGTTTGTTTTTTTCATTCGTTCCTTTATTATCAGGTTAATATACTAGCTCTTTGTACAGATTTGCCTGAAGACATTTTGACCTATCAGACTGAGGAAATGTATAAAAGGATTGTACATATATGATCCCTCCATCCAAAATACTATTCCACGACACCCCCCCCCCCCAGCAGATTAAACTAATTACTGAGCAGTACAGCTAGCCTTCCTCTGTGTAACTTGGTAGATAGCCATTTAGCCATTTTACTATAAATAGGTCTGTGCCGGTCACCAACTCACTTTGATCACTGAGGAAGTTTGTGAGGGAGAACATACGTTTTGTTTGGCAGTATATGATCAGAAATTTGTGAAGGGGGCAGAATACAGGAAATTAAATACCCACTAGAGATGAGAGAGCTGTCTACCTGTCTCTGGGTGCATGCACAAATACTAATGCTGGGCATTTTGTACTACAGAGGCTGGTCACATACATGGTTTAGCTCGTTTTTTTTTTTCCATTTAGTTTTGTTATTTTTAACAACAGAAGCAATTGTAGCAGTCTTATGCTACAGTTGGATAAAGGTTTTACTAAGCCCCTTTTAATTAGTGGTGTGGGTGCTGGAGAGTCTGCAGGGGAGGGTGACGTGAATGAGGGACTGATGTCAACTTGTCCATCCTTCGGGGGGGGGCAGCGTATGCTCATTGAAATAAGCAGTGTACAACCCTGATGACCTCTGCACTGCATAATCAGTGAGGTGTTTATTCAGGAGGTTGCACACATGTGGAAGCATGCCTGCACCTCCCAAGAACAGTGATCATGGAGGTAGCTAGGCTGGCAGAAGGGGATGAGAGTTAGGGCACACTCCCTGTCAGCAGTTTGATGCTGCTGCAGCAGAAGCATCCTTGATCTCCTCACCAATCCTGGATGTCAGTCGTCTACAGCACGGGGAAGGCTGAGGCGGGTTCAGGAGACCCAGTAAACATCCTGAATGTCAGTCGATTGCAGCACGGGGAAGGCTGAGGCGGGTTCAGGAGACCCAGTAAACAAGTTATGAAGCTGGTGGCAGCTGATTATCAGCTGCTGAGAAGAGGAAAAGAACATGACTGATTCAGTATCCAATTACACCACCACTGTACATTAAGAATCATTGTATTAAACCTTTCTTAGTCTTACCTATTCCAGGATTACTTTTTTTAATGTATATTATATTTATACTGTATATTGTACATTATTTTGGGCCCAATGAATATGTACTGGTTCCAGCTTTAACCTATTTTCCACATTTTCAAACACTTTAAAGAGAGTATCGTCATGATAATCTGTGCTTCCCTTCTTCTGTATTCCCATAAACATTGTAATTTACTTTAAGTCCCTAGTGGATCTTTTGCTCTTAATGCTTGTCTTTTCATGCTAGTCATTATATCTCTATATTACAAGCAAATCTTGTGCCATTCATTTCTCAGAAACCTTTACAATGGAGGTACTTTCAATTTGGACAGCCTTAACTTCTTCAAGATCAGTGGTACTAATACTTTTTTGTCTTATCATTTCTTAAATTACCTCATTTTGGGTCTCATTATATCTGAACTTTGTCATATTTATTAATCACTCTTGTAAATTCATACATCATTTATGCACTTTTTCACATGTTCACCATGAATGGGCTAATGTAGTAATTAATCCCCCATACTAGCAACATTTATGAATAATTTTAGGATACAACAGGGATAATATATAAGGGGAGATGTGAATCCTATAAATAATTTTAATCTGTACTGATCTTTTGCGGACCAATACATATTTATTTTAACTGTAATAAGATTATCCTTCCCTGCCATTGGACTTATTCTAAGAACTGTTATGTACCTTCCTAAAGCTGAGCCTTCTTTCTGTTCTAATACCAAAATGCTACTATAAAGTATAGCTATCTTTTTTTTCTTTACCCACAAAACATATGTCTTAGCGTGTATATTTGCATCTCTGTTAAATAGCTATTTCAGAAACTTATAGACTAAGTGGACCCAACAACAGCTGTATCTTTGCCAGTTTCAACAACTTCTCCCAAACTTTTTCCTTCCAATCTTGCTAAATAACTTCAAGAACTTAAGGAAGGAAATTATAGTCCCACTGTACTCAGCCCTCATTAGACAAGTAATCGGGTACAATATTCCATTTGTCATGTACTTGACTAGGCACTTACAGCTGCTGGAGCAACCTCAGAATTTCTTTACAAAGGAAATACAGGGTGTAAGCAACATATCCTATGTGAATAGACTAACAGCTTTATCCCTTTACTTTGTCTCCTACCGACTATTAAGGGGTGACCTATACCTGACCTACAAGCCACTCACAGATCTAGCCCTTATAGAGCTGCTACACATCTGCAAGTCAGACAGCACAAGGGTCACCTGAAGCATAGCGACTCACAAACAAAACATGCTGAAGAAACAAATGTGTCTCAGAGATTTCTTCTTCTATGGAACAGGCTTTCTTTTCATGTTAAGCAGGGCCCTTTCCTGGTACTCTTCAAATGTCATTTGGATCAATGGATGGGGAATCACAAATTCGCACCTAGGGTAATGCCTATGTCCATTATGTACAAGGGAAATCTGCAAGATACTCAAGGCATAGGCACAAACATATGCCATCTTTTTGCCCCAGAGGCATATATTGGCTAGAGTTGTAAAGGCTCTTAAGCCATTAGCCTAATAATCTCCATAATTCCAGTATTCTATTCCTGAATCTGGCTTGCCTGTGTTGTGCCACTATCATTTTTCATTTTTGTCAGAATACTTAGATTTCTATGTCTTAAATCCATTGTCTTGCAACTGTTTAAAACCTTTTCAAACCACTTCCTTCTCGAATCAACTCTTTCTAAAAAGATAACATAACTTATAATCGGTGCCTTTTGAACTCCAGTTAAATGTTTTTCAACTTATCATATTGCAGTGGTGCACAACCTTTTTGTGGGGAGGGCCACTACACGAATTCTTAATGCATCTCTGGGCCACCTCAGAACATAGTAAGTCATTACAAGTTAACAATAGATTCAGGTGACTGGCATTTTTACTTAAGACAGTAGTCATGAAATTGCCTGTTTTCTACATCAACTTTGCATTTAACTTTATTCTAGCTTGCAGCTATGACTTATTACAAACTCTTGCAGAAAGTTACTACTGTTTACAGACTATAAGTTATAAACATTATAACCAACAGAGAGTAACTTTTGCAGCTAAAATTACAGGTGTGCGCAACAGGAGTCAATTAGCTAAGTAAGCACATGCTGGAAAGTTTGTGCAACTGAAGTGCATTTTTTTACTTTTTTTAAAAAAAAATTTTGTTTGCTCTCTGGGGGCCGGCCGGATGGTGTTGCATCGAGAGCCGGATTTGGTCCCGGTGCTGGACATTGTGCACCACTGACATATTGTTTATTGTCAGGATAACTCATTTGGGTTATAGTTGCATCTATTGTTAAGTTAATCATTCCATAGTGTTTATGCCTTAGCTTATTGTTGTAATTGCTATTGCTGTTCTTGCATCTTTGTGTATACATATGTTGTACAGCTTTAGCTTTCTCATGGTTCTTTAAGTGACTGTTTATGTACTGAATCTTTTTGCAATAAAACATGTTTTTCAAATAATCCTGATCTCATAATTAATTGTCTTTGCTTTTAGATCTGCTAGATGTCCATTTCTGTACACATAGCACCTTCAAATGATCTCATTTGGTACTAAGTGGCGTTGACTAGTACTTATTTTCTTCACAAAAAAAAATTCTGGTAAATTCTAAAAAATGAGTATTTCCAAATTATCTTGCCACTTAGGGTAAAACTTACTCATCATAATCTTTGCTTCAAATTTCCTTTAATTAAATTTCAACATTCCTTGGTCTGACAAAGGAAAAATCCCTTTTCACATTGTTACACCTTCTGTGTTGAAAAAAATCATTAAGGTAAACACAAGAAATGCATACTATTCACTTGTAAAATAGTGCTCTTTTACATAATCTGTAAAGCAGACAAGTTCACCATTGCCTATTCTGGTGCTTCAAAAGACAACGTTTCTTATTCCATATCATAGGCTCATAGGTAAGTACAAGGCTAGTTGTCCTTGCAGGCCATTTTTAGCCTAGTTGATTCTTTTTGTGCTCAAATTAACCTATCCCATTTGGTTAGAGATTGCCCTTACCCATCCCATGGTTGGTAATTCTATGATTTATAGATTGTTACTAGGCTAATGACCCAGGGGACCTTTCTAAGCCTAGCCAAGTTTTCACAAAAGAATAATGATGTCTTGTATCCAAATAAGACATTGAGGGGAAGCATTTGTAAGCTACCTCTGTATATAAGGGACATGGATGCCAGGCCCGGTATACATTTCCTATTTCCCCTATCCACTGGTCTAGGTTGTGCTTAAACTGGGTGATAGACAAACTCGCATGGATAGAAAAGACATATGTGGAGTATAAAATGGAATAATTATACATATCCTCTACACCCCAAACCCATTTTCACAAATGGGGAAAAAGGACTTGTGGATGGATGGAACCTTTCTCAAGAATAACTGAGATCATAGCATAGATAATTTGAGGGGACCCGTGCATGGATAAAGCATTTAGGAAATGTCACTGTCCATTAGTAGTACAGGGTGCAGTCCTGGAGTGCATTTTTCAATTCCCATCTATAGATCTGAGCTGTGCTTGAATATGGACAAGGATGAAATTTGTTTTATGTGGATTATGAGTCTTTTCCAAAGCAGCAGCATCCTCTGTGAGATATACCTATCCCTCCAAACTGTTCTGTTGATGTTGCAAAATAGGTTTGATCCCTAAACTGAGTATTTCTGTTGCCATTTGACATGCTGACGTGCAGTAAATCCATCAGTATTGGGTCAGAGGATGCCTTTTATACCAGACTCAGGTTATCTCTTAGCAGTCTGTAGAATACCAACTATAGTGACACGGCTTTGAGTCAGTCCATGTAGGACATATAGTTTAGGACATGTATCCTTTTAGTAAGGTGTCTATGTGGTGTTCCAGTTTATAAGCAGTAAAAATATTCTTTTTAGTTTTGATAGAAAGACCACTGTATCCATATTACTTTCAGTTTTGCTCAAAAAAAAAGTATGCTTAAGTTGTTTACCCAACCATATTTTCCTTAAATAAATTTTTGTTTTTCCATAATAAATCCAATGGTAATTCTGCATAGTCTGATATCGTCTGGCCATCCACTTCTACATTTATCTTTTTTTATTGCCTGAAAGAGCAACTTCTTCCTTACTTTAATTGTTGATATTTTACAGCTCTCATATTCTCTGAAATATGTTGCCTTTTCTTTTTTTTTTTTAACAGTCTCTTTATTGACATTTCTTAAATAATATTTCAATTAATTTTGATACCAAGAGCAAACATAACAGACCAGAAAACAAAAATAGTTAGATAACAATGTTAAGTACAATGAAATGTAATAGAGTGACAGGATGGTGTTATCACATATGATTAGAAAAATGGTGAGAAAAATATTAAATAATTCAATAAACAATATACATATATACTGCTTGCCCGTAAAACGCAAGCAATATGATGACATTGTAGGTGTACTTGGTATGTAATTATTTCTATTGGGGACGAATAAAATTAGGCTGGATTATAACAAGTATCCCAAAAGTGTATCGATTATAAATAAATGGAGTGAGAGAGGTGTTGGGGACAGAGTGTAGAGAAGAAATACAGTTTTATTCCTTAATAATGAACACTGGTAGGAGTCAGTGGGTGTTATCTCAGTATATGAGCCATTAGCGAGTTCCAAAATTCAACAAAATGTTTATTCCGTTTTTGGGTATGCATTAAAAATCTGTGTGCTGTTCTGTATTTAATAGCTATTTGTCTGAATTCATTCCAAGACATCTGAGTTTTGTCTTTCCAGTTCAGTGTAATATAATACTTTATTATAAGTGTGAATAGTGTAATTGATATTCTTTCTTGTTTCTTTAGCTTCACAGGGGGAACATGTAATAGGGCAAATTTATATGATAATGTAGATTTCTCATATCCCATTTTACTTAATCTTACTTTGAGTGAACACCGTAATTTGTATGAGCATTTACAGCTCCAGAATATATGAAGCAGGTCAGCATTCTGGCTACCACAATGTGGACATAAGGGGGATGAAGTAGGTTTAAAATTTTTTATTTGTGTCTGGGTAAGGTACGCATTATTTAGTATCATGAACTGAGTGTAGCTCAGTTTTCTGAAGGGAATATAATTGTCATTTGAATAGATTGAGTCATTTGCTCATTAGAAATTAGTGGATCTATGCCACGGCAGTATTTTGAGAAAAGAATCTCTTCTTGGTACCTTATTGACGTGAGTTTGTATGAGCAGGATGCCATTTTCTTTCTCAGTGTTAGTAGAGACCAGTGTGTTTTCACTAGACTTATGTCTCTCTGTGTGATTGTAGGATTATTTAGTATAGTGGCACACATATCTCTGATTTGCCTTAGCATAATTAGGTATTGTTTAGGCAAGTTCAAAGTTCTCAGCTCTGTGAAGGATTGATTCCTAGATGAATAAAGGTCTAACACCATCAGCTCCCTTAGTAAGGAGTATGGTTTTAAGTTTAACATTTTATCATTAATCTTAAGATTAGGATTCATATGCACAGTTTGCATTATAATGAAGGAATTATATAAATTCAATGAGTTTATAAGTTTTTGCAGTGCCTTAATTTTGTCTCCAGTGGTTTTATGTAACTTCATGTTCTTCAAACTATTTTTGTCCAAGAAAGGGAGAGCCTGGCAATTTATGTTTAATGATTTAACATACTTATAGTATAGGGTTATCCAACTAGGACACCATAGTTTTTTGCTTGGATTATTTTCGGATATTGTCAGTACCCTGTTGACTCTTATGTCATGGTATAGTTTAAAGTCTGGAGAGCTAAGCCTCCTTTTTCTTTAGGGAGAGTCAGTTTTTTATATGCAACTATGACTGATTTAGGATACCATACAAACTTGGAGAGAGAGGAGTGTAGTTTATGAAAGAAGTTAGCTTGTATTTGTATGTCAGTAGCATTGAATAGGTATAACATTCTAGGTAGAATGTTCATTTTGATAATGGCAACCCTGGCTAGTACATATAAATGAAGTTTTTCCCATCTATGAAAGTCCTGTTGTATTGCTGACCATAGGTTTGTCACATTGCTTTGGTACATCAATGCTGGGTCTTGATGAAAAATAATTCCAAGGTATTTCATTGTTGCTTAAATTTAATTTCTGTGGGCAGTGGGTATCTTGTTAGTTTAGAGGTTAGATTGGCAGGAAATACTAGTGATTTTTCTGAGTTTATTTTATAATTAGAGAATTTTGAGTAGTCATTTATAGAGATTTTTTCAATATCAGAGCTCGGTATTGTAAAATATAGGTTCAGATTATCTGCGAAGGCTGTAAAAAGAATAATTGTATTATATAAATTTGGTATTTGTTGATAGTTTTTTTGTGTAATAAGTGGAAATAATGGTTCTATATACAAATTGAAGAGATATGGTGACAGGGGGCATCCCTGTCTAGTTCCATTTTTAATATCTATTCTAGAAGAGATCCTTTTATTAACCTGTAGTATAGTATGTGCTTTAAAGTATAATACTTTAATGAATGTTATAAATTCTGGGGGAATGTTGAAATACGGTAGTACTGAAAATAAGAATTTTTGATTGATTCTGTCAAAAGCCTTAGATGCGTCTATTACCAGAGCAAACCTTGGCTTGCAAAGGAAACTAAGCAAAAGATTCTACTAAGAAACAAATTTTGGGCCAAATGGCATTCCTCTAAAACCCCATCAGATCAGCTAAAATTTAAACAACTTAGAAACTCAACTAAAACATCTATACTACTGGACAAAAAAAAACTTCTTCTTTCAACTCCAACACTCCAACCAACAAAGTCCACAAAAATTCTGGTCAGGAATCAATAGACTACTACATCCTAGCAACTCTAAAAACCAACTCCCTCTGGAATCAGCACCAGTACTCCCAAACTAATTGCTGATTCCTTCAATACCTTCTTCACTGAAGCTATCCAGTCACTTGCTAACTCTTTACCTCCTGTATCCTCTAATCTTTCTTCATCCTTAAAGAACCCACCACCCACTTTCCAACTCCAGCCTGTGCCTACATCCCTTATCTGTACTCTCCTTCAAAAACTTAAACCCTCTACCCCCTCTGCCAACCTCTTACCTGCTAAGTATCTTCAAATAGGAGCAAAATGTATTGCTTACCCTATCTCTAGCCTAATTAATAGAACCATCACTGAAGGCACCATCCCATCCATCTGGAAAATCTCACATATAATTCCCCTACACAAAGGTGGTAACTCAACAGAACTTTCTAACTACCGTCCAATTACCCTACTCTCTCCCATAGCTAAAATCTTGGAAAAGTGCATCCATCGTCAACTGCTAGACCATCTCCTCCAAAATAACCTTTTAGCTAACTTGCAACATGGCTTTCGACCTTACTACAGCACCACTACAGCCCTCTTATCATTCTCTGACCATATTAAAAAGAACCATAACCATAACACCCCGTCCTCTGCTATCTTCATAGATCTTTCAAAAGCATTTGATATGGTTAACCATCACCTTCTACTGAATATACTTAAGTCCCTTTCACTTGATAGTCAAGCTCTACAGTGGTTCAAGTCCTACTTACACAACAGGCAACAGGCAGTACTCTGGAACAACACTCTATCTTCCCACCTTCCTGTCTCTCTTGGTGTACCTTGGTTCTATTCTGGGCCCTCTTCTATTCTCTGTCTTTATTAATGATCTGTCTACTAGCATCCCACAAGCTGTATCCATTCAATATGCAGATGACTCTACCTTAATTTCCTCAGCTACTGAACTATCTGAACTACAGTCACTCACCCAAAATGTCTTTGAACTTGTCGAGGATTGGTTTTTACAGCGTTGCTTCCTCCTTAACCCTAAAAAGACTAAACTTCTACTGTTTACCCCCACACTCAAGTCCCCCCCCCCCACTTTACTTCACTATTAAATCTAAAAATAGTACAGTTATATCCCCTGACACTACCACTAAACTCTTGGTTGTGGTCAACAGCCTTAACTTTGATACTCATACAGCACAATAAAATAAGTTAACCGAAAACTAGGCTCCCTCTATAGAATTAAACCTTTCCTTACTCCCATAGCAAGAACTTCTATTGCCCACACCCACCTCATCTCAACACTCTTTTATGCATCCCCTATATCTACTAATCTATCAAAAAGCAACCTCAACAAGCTGTCAATCACCTACAACAACATTGCCAGATTTGATACAGGCTCCCCTGTTAGATCCCACCACTGCCAAAATCTGAAACAACTGGGTTGGCTGGAACTACAGAACCATATTCTACTTCACCAACTAACTATTACCCATAAAACCCTGCATCATCCAGGTAACACACCAATTCTCAAAAGTGTAATCTGCCCATATAAAAATCTTACAAACCTATGCTCTGCAAACAAACTACTCATCTCTACTCAAAAATCTAACAATAAAGCAGGAGAATCCCTCTTCACTAACACTGTAGGCAAAAGCTGGAGCCTACTTCCTGGTGAACTTACATCTCTTTCTTCAACTTCACTATTTAAAAAGAAACTTAAATCATACCTTACAACTCACAGGCTATGTCCCTGTACTAACCCTGACTAAAGTATCTCTCACTGTTAGTCTTGCCCAACATATTTTTTTTTATTACATCTTTTTTTCTGCAACTTTAAGTCCACAACCATTTAGACTGAATTACTGTAACTAGGAGCAACTGAATAGGCCATCTTACTGTCTTATCAACAACTTACTACCCTACATCTAATTCTTCCAATCCAATTTTTAACTACTTTGTTCTCTTATTCCTGCTCATCACTTTGCTTTGGATGTCTACCACATACGTCTAAATCCTTCTCCCTCTTCTCATAGTAAAAAAAAAAAAATATATATATATATATATATATATATATATATATATATATATATATATATATATGTGTGTTTTTGTTACCTTGGAACACATGTTATCGTCTCACAAGATTCTTGTAATTAATGTTTAATGTACTGTTTGTGTAAGTCTTCTATGTGGACATTTCTCCCCGAGCCTCTACTGAAAATGGATATATATCCAGCTAGACTAGACCGGTCAACAAATGTAAAATAAAATAAAATAAAAAATAAAATAAATAGTGGGGAGTTTTTCTGACTAGACAAGGTATGTTGCCTTTCTTAATACTCTGCAGTAATGCTAATACCCATTGCTATGATTTGTTTCCTCACTTCTGCTTATCAACTTTGCTATAATCTTCTGTACTGATTTCTGCAACCCAAACACTGTAAGAAAGTTTCCACCAGGTGTTCTCAGCTCATAGGCTATTGGCCCTTGAGCCTATGTAAGCCTTGCCCAAAAAGATTCCCTGGCATTTTGCTGCCCAACATTAGTTCCCAGTGCCCCTACCAAGCAAGGCCACTGAAGTGATCCCCGGGGTGAATTTTCTATTGCCCATCCACTTGTCAAGATTTCTCTTGAAGAGAGCTAGTGAGGTGCTCTGCTTGACAAGAATGGTAAGTCTGTTCCAGAGCATGGGTAGTCTCTGGATTGGGAACCTGTCTCTTCAGCATGTTCTGTTTATTGTGGTAATGAGGTTGAGGTCCTGGAGTGTGTGGCACAGAGAGATTGAGATTTCTTCAGATGTAGCATATTTAACAGCTCTGGCTCAGACATGGCTTTGTAGGTCAAGCAGAGATCGCCTCTAAGTAGGCGATATGAGACAGAGTATAGCTGAAGCTTTCTGAGTCTGTCCCTATAGGGCATGTGTTTAGGACTCAGGATCCTCTTAGTGAGGTATTTTTTGTGGCCTTTCCAGTTGTAGGTGTCTAGTGAGGTACATGCCAAATGGGGCGTTGTAGTCTATAATAGGTCTGATGAGGGACGAGTAGAGAGGGACTATGACCTCTTTCTTCTTGGATGAAAAACCCTTTGTAATGAGATGTGCCACATAGAATGACTTTCTGACCACAGTGGCAATGTGGTTGTCAAAGGAAGTTGAATAACTATACAAAAATACTCCCCAGATTTTAAACAATATGAACCTTGTGCTGGCATTAACTGTTACAAAAAGGGAAATAAATAAACAAAGCTGTCTGCTCAAATAAATCTCTTAAATTTAGTAGATCAGGTAAAAAATCCAATCCAGGATATGTTCAATTCACAGTTTTTTATTAGTAAGCGCAGACGAGTGATCCATAAGGCTTAATGGTTAATACATTTAGGAACAATTACTAAAATAGCAGTTGAAGTGGGAGTGGTAAAACTTCCATTGTAAACATAAGTCAGTCCAGCTATAGTAAGAAATGACCCCCACTCTCCCCCTTAAAATAAAGTAATAAAAAGGATCCAAGCTAACCTAAAATACCATGCTATTCAACATTCCTAAAAATCTCTGTTTCTCTATTTATTATATCCTTATAAAACAAAATCATAAAATAAAATTATGTTTTCACCATATTAATTTACTCAAATCTTTTAAATAAAATGCTTTTAGTTCTTCTTCTGGTCTGTGCACACTATTAATTTCAATGTCTGTCTAAATGTAATTGTTAATCAGAAGTAAGAAACAGTTCCAACTACTAAAAAATCTGTCTAACTCGTTTGTATTAACATTACCTAGATTCAATTCTAAAAGCAACAAACTTGTAAATTAATTATAAGAATATGAATGTGTGAAGATAAACTGACAAAAAACTCTGTGTTTAAGTTGTATTTAAGTGTTATTTAAGTGTTATATGCGGTAATTAGACAATGCAAGCTTTGTACGTAAACAACATATTTGGCAGTCTGTGCAGGGGAAACAGAAAACGTGTAACATATGTTTCTGTTTAAAGCCTATGAGTTTAAAATATAAAAACACATGATGTGCACTAACTAGGTATATAGAGGTGTCGTTTCCAGTGTGTATCAATAAAGAAAAGTGTTTATTATATGTGCAGCAAAAGTTTTAAATTCACATTGTGTCTGATATCACAGAACCTTTGTGCATGCGCAAAGGGGCTATATTTTACAGTGACTGAAAATAGAATAAAGAAGTGTGAAATCACAATGGAAAATAAATCTGTACGTCTGATCTATCAAAAAAGTAGTAATGGTATTGTAAATGTATATGTGTGAGTAACTGTAAGGCATTATCAAGAAACAATCAAGTAGAGAAATATATATATATATATATATATATATATATATATATATATATATATATATAAAAGCATAATATAGACAATCTCACTATAGTCAAAAATCAATAACTAAGTAGTAACAGTAGCTGTCTAAGAAATATATATGTTATTAGTTGTTAGTGTAACTCAGTGTTCTGTATATTAGATTCAGAAATAAATTAGAAGTGCGTCATAATATTCCTAATGTAGGTTAATACTTTTAAAATACTAGAGTGGCATTAACAAATGAAAACTGGATCAACAAGTTAAAAAATACAGAATATAAAAATAATAAAAATATAATAAAATAAACAAAAAAATAAATAAATACAACAAGCAGTGTGTAAACATTGTGTTTGAAATGTCCCATACAGACCATAACATTAGTTGCAATGTGGTAATTTTTGAAGTTTCAGCACACTTTTCAAAGACAACAGGAATAGCAATAGGACAGCCAAGGCCCCACACATAGCCAGCATTGCACTTGGGAAGTGGGAGGAGGAATTTGTCTTAACAATTGAAACTACATGACTCTCATAGCAGTTTTATTGATGACATCTTTATTGTCTGGGAAAGTAACAGCACAGAGCTTCTACAGTTTATCAGTTACATTAATCAGATGACTCCTTTCCTCAGGTTCACATCCTCCCACAGCCCTGACTTCACAGTTTTCTTAGATATGGAAATCTCAAAAGACTAAGACACAATGACAAGAGTGACTGATTTATACAGAAATCCCACCAGAGTAAACATGCTTCTACATTACACAAGTTTTCACCCTTCCAAAACAAAAGAGAACATGGCAAAATCCCAAGGACACAGAATAGCACACATCACCTCAAAATTCCAACCTTTTCTCAAGAATCTCAAACATTTAGAAAATGTTTTTTTTTTTTAGCTTGAGGGCAGGATGATAGCATGCTTTACTCCTTACTTGAACCTATCCAAGAACTGAAAAATGACAATGCCCTTTTTCTTAATAACTGTCTGAGAATTCTAAAGAAATCATTTTGAGAAAAAAAAGCAAAGGAGTGTTGTATGTTGACATAGTCTTCAGACTTTCAGTACATCAAAGATATAATCAATGAAAACTGGGTTATAATATCTGAAAGTACGCAGCTAAGAAGCGTTTTAGGTGGCAGACCTCAGTTTGTTTATAGAAAAGGCAGGAACATCCGTAGCTGGTTTGCAAGCAAAGCAAAACCTACAGACAAACAAACCAATAAATGTGACTGATATTGCACTTTTTGTGACTACATAAAGCAGGGTGATTCATTTATATGTACATGCTTGCAGAAAGAACTGAAAACTAATGCTGGTGGGGATTGTAATTTTACAGTTGTTGTCTACAGGGCTCAATTCAACAGTTGTGAAGCATTCTATAATATAAAAAACATAAACTAAAAAGAAGAATTTCAGGACAGAGGTAATTTTTTTGACAATAAGGGTGAGCTCATGGATGACACATCAAGTGCTGGTCTGGTTAAGATCCTACTGGAGAGTCTTATTGTTAGAAGTGATTTAACATTTGCACCGAATTTGTAGTCATCCTCAGGCTTAGTTAAGCACAGACCTTCAGTATCTGATTTCACTTCTTGAAAACAGATTTTAGGATGGGACCCTGTGGAACACTGCTAGTGACATTCCTCCAGTAATTAGAGATAACCTTGCCTTAACGAACCAATGAACCAAAAAGGCATTGAGACAAACCAACTGAAAACAAGCAAGTGAAAAAGGATGTCCAACAACTGCAGGCAAAGTACTTTAAACATAAGACAGTTTATTATAAAAACTCCACATGTTTTTCGTCACCCTCGTAGAGTAACTTCTTCAGAAATACAAAAACTTTGCCTTCACAGTATGGGTTACATCACTAAGTTAATTACTTATTCAGTGGAGAATGTATGGGTTAATATTGAGTTGTAACAGTTTTATCATCAATAGCTAAACGGGGAATGGTGTCAGTGTCAAAGGCAATGATGATGTCAAGGTTAGCTATATGGACAGTCACACTGTCGTCTAGGGCTTTGATGACTGTGTCAAACATTTGTCTAGTTGAGTAGATAAATCCTCATTTTTACCAATCCATGTTTGTTTACGGCAAGTGCTTGAAAGTCTCCCATGTTGCTGTTGATTAGTTAATCAATAATTCTTTCCATGTCCTTAAATATCAATCTCAGAAGTGGATTTGACAACTGCACCAAGTTTAAATGTGTACAGAAATTTACTTAGCTACAGACCTTCAGTGTCTGACTTTTGCATCTGTTAATTCCTGCAGATGATATTAGTAAGACTGATATGTGTATCATTCTGGAATTAATAATGAAGTTTGCTCTTTAGTGTCATTACAGATCAGGAATTCTTCAGACCTTTACCACACAGACTGAGATGAAACTCAGGATGAGGAGGTTTAGCAGTGATTAGGCTAAGAGCAGCTGTACTTCTAGTAAACAGTCTGGAATATTATCAGGACCTATGGAACTAGTACTTTTGGTTTTGGAGGGGGCTGATTGAATTTGAGCTAAGGTAATGTTGGCAGAGGTACTATGACAAAGAGGTGGACAGTGGGACATGAAGGGTGTGGAATTAGATAAATTTGTTCATGAGGACATTTACAGTGGTTTACTGTAAAGAGTGAGGGGTGACATTAGTACCCTGCCTTGGAAGAAAAAAAAATCTACAGAAAAATGAACCTTATGGATGAATTTTATTGTGGCCTGTTTTCCAGCATTCAAAGACTTATGATGCTTTCAGTATTTTCAGTGGTGTAGTTATTTATTTATTTTAGACAGCTTTTCTTAAGTATGGATAATTAGGCTATATCTTTAACTATACTCAAGTGCTCTGAATGTGTTCAGTTTTTGCAGTTATCTGATCTGTACATGTTCAGGTTTGTTATAAAGAATTTTATTTAGAAGAAAGAAATACATTTGTTCTATAGCTGAGTGTTACTGAGTATTGCTTCTAAGTTTTCTGATGTAAGTGAAAAAGCTCATGTGGTTTTCTATATATATTGCTGATCACTTTAAGATTATAACTAGCTTTGCAATCCCTGATACTTAAACTAATGGTTTTGTTTACCAATTATAGATCCTGCTATATTGAGGAAATAGAGTCTTCTTTAAAAAATGGAAACTTTTTCATTTTATTATAAAATTTATTGTTCTGGGAATTCTTCCCAATGGATTTCCTTCTAAATTTATCACAGTATTTATAACACGTGTAGACAGCCTTATCAAAATGTCTACCTATAAGGGAGTAGAATTCCTAGGAATATGCAGCAGCATCAAGGACTGGATTGTTTGTGCCAATTATTTTTGTCAAGATTATCAGTAAGAAGTTAGTAGTTGGCTTGTGGAGAAATCACAAAACACACTTGGATTTTTAAAATGTCAAAGCTTGTTTTAAGTGTGAATTCAACTGCTACATGGTCATATTTTACTAGGGTGGTAGTGATATTAGGGGTGGTAAAGGAAGAGTGGCATTTAGTCAAGAAAAGGTAAAGAATGTGATCATACCTGGTGGGAAATTAAATCAATTTATCAACAGCTGTATCACTAACAAACTCAAGAAATCTCTTGACATTTTTATTGCTTATTGTTTTGTAAGTTTTCCAATTGATTGATGCTTACTTAAAGACTCATTAACATCTAGCCTTAGTAGAATTTCATTGCTTCTGACACTTGCAGAGTTCCAGGCTGGACAGTGTTCACCTGAACTAAATTGTTACATTCCTCTAAACAAACATACACATTTTGAGAACTTTAAACATTATATAAAGAATGTTAAAATACAAATATTGTTCAGCACACAATCCTCTTCATAATGATATGAATATGTCATGTGTAATAGTGGTTTTATATTGAAAAAGAACTTTGTAATACTTAAATGCTGTTACCTTAATTGCACCAACCACTGACATTTCTCTAATTTTAGCAGATAGAGACTATCAGTGCACCATTTGTTTTTCAGATATGATCTTCAATTGACTGCAAAACAATTTTGTAGGTGTCACTCCAATTTTGAGAAATGTGCAAAATTGTGAGTTGTATGCAGGTCTGCACATTTAATACAAAACTACATGTAAATATCTGCAGATCATTGCTAATAAAACTCAGCTGTTAGTACAAAGTTATTCCAGCATTGTGTATGCTTTCATTTGACCATAGGATGTACCATATAACCACCTTTTGGATCAAATTACTAATATAATTGTTAAGATATGGTATAATATTTCAGAAAAATAATTTACATTTTCTCAGGTTATGAATACCCTATTTGGCTCTGGAGCTATTCCTACAGTATGTACTAACTGAGCATATAACATACTGTTCCACAATCTGTTCAGTTGCAAAATATATGAGCTTCATTGTACCAAAACTTATGGACAATAACGGGAACAAAACCACTCACTGAGAGGCAGCCAAGATCTTTATCTTACCCTAGCTAAATCACACTATAAATTAGCTATTGGTGAAAATGCTTTCTCCAAACTAGGACCAGCACAATGGAACAACCTATCATCTGAGGTT
The DNA here is from genome assembly GCF_019279795.1 of Protopterus annectens. Lineage (NCBI taxonomy): Eukaryota > Metazoa > Chordata > Ceratodontiformes > Protopteridae > Protopterus > Protopterus annectens. Next base: position 1,933,435,803 of record NC_056729.1, on the reverse strand, counting down.
AAATCTAATAACATTTTTTAAAAAATCACAAAGACTTCCTTTTCAAAGTAAAAACTAATAGCACCATGAACATGTGTTCAGAAGGTTTATTTAGATATTAAGCTGTTTCACCTTACAATGTACAGGCTTCTTCAGAGTAAAGATAAAAAACATCAAAAAGTCCTCAAATACCCATAATTATTTAAAAAAACAATCAAGTGATTAATTGACTAATTAAGTAAATATTCCAACATTAATTATTCAAGAAAAAAACTGCACAAGTAATAACTCAAATATAAAACATTCTAAATACAAAATAGGCATTCATAATCAAACAGCATTCCTCCATAACCTTGTATACAATACAAACTGTTATATAACAAATGTATCAACCAACAGTATTCTTTGTTTAAAATTCATAGTGAAATGTAATAAATACAGTAAAAGTTGAGACTAGATGCTACCAACAAACCTGGCTTAGATGACTCTTGTTCTATTATTGGAATTTTAAACATTAGAGCAGGAATAGTTTAGATAGCTATTGGATTTCCTAATTTAAAAAGCTATGGTTATTAGACATTTATATTATATATATTATTTATTATTTATTCAATAATAAGAACATATGTGATTTACTTTTTGCTGTGTTTATTGCATTTCATTATGAATTTTAAACAGAGAATAATGTTGTTTGAAGAATTTGTTATATAACAGTTTGCATATAAGTTTTTTTGGGGACTGTGTTTGATTATGAATGTCTACTTGATATTTAGAATGTTTATATCTGAAGTATTAGTTGTGCATTTTTTTCTTGATTAATAAAAGTTTAAATGTTTACTTAATTGTTTAGTGACTCGATTGTTTTTTAAAGACGTATCAGTATTTAATGTCTTTTTGATGGTTTTATTTTTACTCTGAAGAAGCCCGTACCTTGTAAGGTGAAAGAGCTTAGTATCTAAGCAAACCTTCTGAACATGTGTTTCGTGGTGCTTTTAGCTTTTTTGAAATTGCTTTTTCTAATGTCTGTACAATTTTCTTGTGATTTTTTTAAATCAATAAGCATTGCATACATCTGTGCCCTCCATTTACATACTTTAAAATTAGGCTTGGCAAAGCTCAGGAATAAAGACAGAATCAGTGGATTTAAAACAGTCCTTATTTATGTTGTCAGACTGGAGTATGTGGATGACCTCAAGTAGAAGAAATATTTCAGGGGAAGCTATAATGTACCTTGAAATTTTTAGCAGCTAGAAAATCCCAAAATGCAGGTGTGGCAGAACAGAAGATCTTGTTTGAGATCGGTTGTTAAACTGTGTGAATAATGGCAATGTCACCCCAAAAAATGTTAAACTTAATGACAGGGTCCTGTAACTTAGTGCTGATTCATTCTATTATAACCAAACAAACACTCTCATCACTTGGTTAAGCGTAGCTTGTAAGTGTATCATACTGGTTTACAATACATTTGATACACTCTAACAGACTTACCCATCTTGCTGAACACAGTGGTAATATTCAGAAGTAATAATCCTCTATATACTGCTGAAATGCTTACAGAATTTAATTCATTTAGAGCTGTATGCAAGGTGATTGTGTAGGTCTCTGCAGAGATGTTCATGAACCTAGGAATCGCCATACACAAATGAGATGTTTGCAAACCAGCTTCCTGCTAGGTGTAGTAAACATGGAATATGTGTGGCTTTTGCAGTGTAAGGCAGGAAGTCACTGATTTCCTGGATTTAGCTATGGTATTACATACATATGTACCCCAGGTGCATGCCATTAGCAATTGTTATTCTATATTTCACCAGGTATGCTTTTATAGCATGTTATGCAGCATCTCTTATACCCTGTTTCAAACTTACATCCAAACCAAAGTGAAAAAGGGTACATAAAGCATTTCCTAAAAACTTCAAGAAAAACAACCAAGCTAAAGATTTCACTATGTGATACCCTAAACCTCCTATAATAGAGGCCCATGGGATATATGTAAATGACACATATTCCTCGGTCTGTGGGGTTTGCACACAGCTGGTGGAGTCTGGCTTTACTGGCCTGAATGTAACTGTAAAGACTTAAAAAATAAATAAAAGTCATGAACATTCAGAAGCCATGTAGCTAAAACACTTGATGTCCTTAAGGGGTCATTTGCATATATCCCATGGGCCTCCATTACAGGAGGTTTAAGGTATCATACAGTGAAAAATCTAGCTTGGCTGAGTTTTACCTGAAATTTATACTGCTTCAAACAAAAGGATACTATGCATGTAACTTTACCTGTATCATAGTTAATTATATAAAAAGAAAGTCATTTTATCAGTGGCACTTACTCTGTGGTTTATATGTACATGTGCCTATATTGCCTGAACCGGAATATAACAGAAATGTGAGCTGCAGTTAAGTCTGATAAACCCTGCAGATGATTAACTAAAAATATGTAGTTTAATCTGCAATATGTCTGTTTCTCTGTGGTAGGAAAATATAAAAGAACTTGTGTTCTTTATCTGTGAATGTAAAAAAATAAAATATATAGAATTTGTGATTGAAGTGTATAGTGGTACTTCCCTTCTTCTGATGGAAAAGAGCACTTTTATACCTAACATATGAAATGTGAGATGCTCACTTGAAAATATAATTACAGGATCTTTAACTTTTCTTAGGCTATGAAAAAATGCAGTTAGAATATTTCACAAAGAGGTAGCTTAACCAAGAACAAACAGCCTCTTAATATATAAATCTGGAAGAATCACCCACACATGTATATATATATATATATATATATATATATATATATATATATATATATATAAAACCATTTGAATACCAAATTCCCTTCAATGAGTGTGAACCCAGGAATGAAGGGGTGTATGCTTTGCTGTATCACATTCACAATGGTGGACCAAAATTTTGTGGCATAAGACAGCAGAAAAGGGAATATTTTATTTTTATTTATTTTATTTATTTTACATTTGTTAACCGGGCTAGTCCAGCTGGATATATGTCCATTTTCAGCAGAGGCTCTGGGAGAAAAGCTCCTCAAAAACACAGTAAAATGTATATAAAATAACAGTTTTCAATAGATACAGGTACAATAAATATTTAAGCAATTTTATACATGATAGATTTTACAGATGTGGGTACATTAAATATATAAGCAAATATTTTCACTTCAAAATATGTCTGCTTACAGAATCATATTACTTATAACATTTGTTAATTATAGGGAGGTATTGATGAAGACATTTTAATAATATATAAGGCCCGTTTTCTTTATGATTTTCAATAGGCAATTAGTATATACAGTTGATGAGACAGGTGTCTTTGTGTAAAAAAAAATGTAGTTAGTCTGGGATTTAAGGTAGGTTTTCAGCTTGCTTTTAAATTGTGTTAGTGAGGAAAGGGAGGTCAGGTCACTGGGGAGAGAGTTCTAGGTTTTATGCACGGTATTAGAGAACAAAGAGTCACCAGCCATATTGTTGGTTTTACCTATTTGTACTAATATTTTATTAGATGAGCATAGGGTCTTAAGGTTGTTGTAGGGGGTGATAAGGTTGGTAAGAATTGGAGTTTTAGTAAGCTGATACAGGATTTTGTAGACAACTGGTAATTGTTTAAAATAGAAGTAAATTTGGCAACTCTAGCCATCCTAGTTGTTCATAATTAGTACAGTGATGGGTTCTGAATGTAGAGCTTGTTGCAAATCTAGCAATATTATTGTAGGAGACAGCCAGTGTGTTCAAGTTGTTTTTTGAGAGGTTAGTATATGTAGGGGAGGCGTAGAGGAGGGTGGAGATTAAGTGGGTATTGGCAATAGTAGCCCTTGCTGGTGGGGTAAGAAAGGATTTGATTCTATAGAGCGAGCCTAGTTTTTTGTTGACTGTTTTTATGGTGCTGTTAATGTGAGTATCAAAGTTAAGGTTATTATCAGTTAGTACCCCTAGTAGTTTTGTGGTTGAGTCATGGGATATGATGGTACCATTGTTTGATGTAACAGTAAAGTATAGTGGGGAGGCCCTACGGGTGTGAGTAAAAAGTAGGAGTTTGTTTTTTTGGGGGGATCAAGATGAGGCAATGATGTATTAACCATTTCTCTACTGTGTTAAACACATTTTGGGTGAGGGACTGAAGGTCTGATGGAGTGGTGGCTGAGCATATTAATGTGGAGTCATCTGCATATTGTATTGAGGTAGCTTGAGGAGTTACAGAGTGCAGGTCATTGATAAAAATAGAAAATAGAAGAGGTCCTAATATAGAACCTTGGGAGACACTGAGCGCAATGGGTAGATAGGGAGATACGTTTTTCTGCCATAGAACAGCCTGTTGCCTATTCTTTAAGTAGGATTGAAACCATTGTATAGCCAGTGTATCTAGTGATAGGTTTTTGAGTATGTTTATGAGAAGTTGGTGGTAAACCATATCGAAGGCTTTAGAGATATCAATAAAGAGAGCTGAGGATAGAGTGTTGTTATAATACAGTCAGAGAAGGATAAAAGGGCAGTTGTAGTGCTGTGAAATGGCCTGAAGCCATGTTGGCAGTTAGCTAATAAGTTATCTATTAGGTGTTTTAACAGTTGCCTATGAATGCATTTCTCCATGATTTTTGCCAGTGGCGATAGTATAGCAATAGGTCTGTAGATGGATAATTCCCTGGAGTTTCCACCTTTATTCAGGGGGATTATATATGAGATCTTCCAAATAGATGGAATAGTTCCCTCAGAGATATTTCTGTTAATGAGGATGGAGATGGTGTAGGCTATGGCTTTTGCAGCTTTTTGCAGATATTCTGCAGGTAGGAGATCAGCTGCGGGGGTGGTAGGTTTGAGTTTCAGAATAAGGGTACAGATAAGGGATGTAGGGACAGGTTTGAGATGACATGAGGGAGGTAAACTAGCAGTAGAGGAAGTCAGAGATGAGCTGTCAGGAGTTAATTGATTGGCAAGAGACTGAATGGTCTCAGTAAAGAATGTGTTAAAGGTATTGGCAATTTGCTTTGGACTATCATGGTCAGTATCTAATGGGGTGGGTGTGACAGAATGGCCTGGGTGTAAGAGTGTGTTAATCCCTGCCCAGACGTTTTGTGGTTTGTTATGCTGGGTTTGTTGGAGTTGAATATAATAGTTTCTTTTGTCTGACAGAATGGCTTTTGTGTATCATTTCCTAGCTGCCTAAATTTTCAATGATCCTCTGGGCTTTTATTTGTAAGCCACTTAGCCCAGACTTTATTTCTGAGGAGCAGTTTTTGTTTGGTTGTTTTTGAGAGCCAGGGGGCAGGTTTATTCTTAGTTCTAGTGGTCCGTTTTGGTGCATGGAAGTCTAGAATACCTAAGAATTTAGTATTAAAGTAGATTACTGCTTCCTCTAGAGGTAATTTTTTGAGGGGTGACCAATTGCATGCTTTAAGTTCAGTTTGGAAGATGTCAGGGTTAAATTTTTTGTTGCTACTTATTGTCCTATATTGGGCTAGGGATGTCAATCTTGAGAACTGTTCAGAAGGTTTGCTAGATTGGGCTAGGGATGTCAATCTTAAATCTGATTATGAAGGTGAGTGCATGGTCACTTTATTTTTACATTGTTAACAAATTTACAATTCACTTTTGTCAAAATCACTTCTGTACCCCATGACCCAATTGTAATTCTATCCATCTAGCTTATTCCTTCTACAGTAAGTATACCAAGCACATAGTATGTCTGACAATTGCAGATGAAAATGTTAACATAATCACAATACCAAAGGAACCTGTACAGCTGAATTTCACCTCCAGTTGCAAAACTTCAAAAGAGGAAATTCCTTCAGTTAAAATCTATGTAAGGCCATTTCCAAGACTCAAACCAAACTTGTTTTCCCTCACTTATGCATAACTGTGTTCTGTACTGTAGTATTGAATTTGCAGGAGGGCATTCCCAACCCCATCCATACCCACACCCACAGGCCTTTTATTGCTGAAGGTGAAGCTAAATTAACCCTTTTGCATATTTTACTCTTACAGTGTAAAACCTCCCTGGAAAGGCAATAAAAGCCCATAACCATAAAAATAAATGCTGTGACTTACGTCAAGTATTTAGCTAAGTCACAGTGGTGCTGCGGTAGTGTTGTTGCCTCACAGCAAGAGGTTCTCCCGTTCTAATCTCGGCTGGAGCACCTTCTGTGTGGAGTCTACATATCCTCCCCGCGGTCGAGTGGTGTTTGAAAGACATGCATAGAATGGGCGTGCCTTCGTTGAAGGTTGGGCATTGAGCTGGCACCTCAGCACCCATAAAATATCTACTGCCAATCATTAGTGGACCGGAGATCCATTGTGGCGACCCCTAACCGGGAAAAGCCAAAAGAAAAACAACAACAACTTACGTCAAGTATTTAGCATTCAAAAACCTTGTCTTTGTATCCATAAACATTCTACCTCACTGATTGTTCTTTGTGGTAAACCATCTCTGTCTTTGGGGGAGGGGTAAATGCATTCCACTGAAGTACCTTCCAGGTACTATAGCCTTATTTCAAGCTAAAGTCACTGCACTACTGCCTTTTGCATTTAACGTAGGTGTATGTTAACAGCAGTTTACCAGCATGTGTTACTGCCTTTAAAGTTATCAGGATTTGTCTTACCTCCTGCTTTGATGCATTTTTGCAGACTGTTTTCCTGGTGCTTGCTCCACTGTGGGCTGACTTGCTCTGCTCAGCCCTCTCTATTTTCAGGCTTCACTCCACCCACCCCTGCCCTACCGCCATTTCCCATCCAGTCCCACTACATCTACACTTATACCTCTTGTACTCCCCCTCCTCTACTCGCCCTCCTGTCCTATACCTAACTTAGTATCCAATCACAAACTGTTCTCTTTACACTTCTGGTCCAAATTCCTTCTCAAATCTCACTGTGTTCCCTCCCCATCAAAATACCTATGTTCCACACTATTATCACTGCTCATTACGTCACTTAACCATACTGCAAGATTTTACAACTCTAACCCTGCTGTTTCCTTCCTGTGTCACCTTATTCAACCTCCTCCTCCTCCTCTCATTGCTAACATCACTACCAGTAGTAATAATAAATAAACACACCTAAGCCATTACTTCATCCTCACCGTTCAACCACCTTCCAACTAGCTACTCAAAAATATCTTCAAGCTTATTTCCCATAACTCCATTCCACTGTTGTAACCCAAAAATACTAAAAAATGTCAGTCCTAATGTTAAGGTAATTTTTCTACCCATCTCTGCTAAATGAGCCATAATCAACAAACCTTTTTGCTCCACCATATGTCAGTGTGGTGACATCCACCCTAACCCACGTCCCAATCAAACCCAAACCATAAAATACATCTTAAAAGTTTAAAAATCGTCACGCTAAACATTAGAAGCATATGCAACAAAATCACACATTTTCATGCCTGGATGACCCAACACAATCCAGACATCCTAGCCACAACTGAGACATGGCTAAAGCCTGAAATAAAAGATACTGAAATACTACCTTCTGGTTATAATATTATTAGGCTCAATAGAAAACATAAAAAAAGCAGGTGGAATAGCTATAATCTTCCCAAATATGCTAAAAATAACTCCCTATGCAGGTTTAATTCCAACTTTTGGAAAAGCAGAAATCCTGATTTTATTCCTAAAAGTTAACAGAGCCAAGAGTGTATGCATTGCTGTGCATATCCCCCCAGGACAGAGCATTCCAATACTTAAAAACATACTATCCGGGATAGCAGATACAATCACAAATGAAATTATTCTCCTGTGTGATATAAACATTGACTGGCAGCCTTTATCCACAAATTCAGTGATCAACAGCATGAACCTCTTTGGATTCACTCAGCTTATTAATACATCAACAATATATGGCAAAAATAACTCCCAGAAATGTATTTACCAGCCTACCTAGTTTTACCTCATCAGGTACCTTCCCTCAAACACTAAGTGATCACCAGCTAGCTTATATGCACAGGAGAATTGCACAACTAACAAAGGAACATAAGCTCAAAACTACCCTTAATCTCTCCAAATTCTCCAAGGAGTCTTTCATTGAATGTCTGAAAGCAGTTAACTGGTCATTCCTAAAAAGACTCCCCTTAAATGATGCAGTCGAATACTTCAATGTAGCATTTCTAAATATTCTTAACAACCTTAGCCCCACAGCGTACAAAAAGAATTAAAAACAGCCATATTCCATGGCTCACCAACCAATGCAAACTCTTTAAGATCGACAGAGGCAAAGCATGGATTAACTGGGAAAAGAAAAAAAAAGACTAAAACTGGCAACTATTCAGACAGCTATGAAACAAAGTCAAGAAACAAGTAAATAGAGATAAAAAATCTTATTATACTCGGTTATATGATAGCCATAAAACAGTCCAAAACATTTCTGGTCGTCCATATCCTCTCTCATCAGCCAAGGTACAAAAAAGAATACCAACCCATACCCAGACATTCCCCCTTTTCAAACAGCTACGCATTTCAGTACATATTTCCTAGAATGCTTAGCCAACTTAACCCCAAATTCACTTAACACACCCCTTCCACACAGACAGCTTCCCCTACTTTGGACCCCTGCACATTTCCTTCACAAAACTCCCCTATCTGCAACCTCTCCAATACACATTCAGACAACTCCACCCACTTTACCTTTCAAACATTTTGTATAACTCATAAAAAAGCTTTTGCATAAATTAAAACCTTGTTCCTGTTCAGCTGACAACCTTCCCCTAGCTGCAGGTGCCAAAGCATACCCAATCAGCATTCTTATTAATAGATCAATAACAGAATACTGTATCCCTAATGAGGAAAATTGCACAAATTACCCCCTTATATAAAGGAGGTAATTCCACTGACATTACAAACTTCCGTCCCATAGCCACCATGTCTCCCTTCTCTAAAATCCTTGAAAGATGTATTCATCAACAATCTTTCTACTATCTCTCACAAAATAAGCTAATCACCAATACACAACATAGATTTCAGACAGACTAAAGCACCTCTACTGCATTGCTGTCATTTACAGACACTGTCAGTAAAGCTTGAAATGTATAGATCTATCAAAAGCCTTTGAAATGGTGTCACACAGTAAACTCCTCAATCAATTTTCCACCCTGGGTCTAGCATTTCCATTCTATTCAGTGGTTCCTTAGCTACCATGCCAACCGGCAACAAGCTATGAAATGGCAAGGATCCATCTCAGCATACATTCCCACTTCAACAGGAGTCCAACAAGGATCTGTCCTTGGCCCTCTGCTGTTCAGTAATTTTTATCGATATGCATTCATCTTCTTGTGAAGGCACATTGATTCAATATGCAGATGACTCTGCCATAATCTGCTTTTCAAGCACCTTAACTCACCTCCAAGAAATCACTGAACAAGTTGTCATCTCCATTGAAACCACCTGGCTTACAATGGCACAACTGTTACTCAACCCTCCCAAAAACCAAACTCCTCCTCTTCTTTACCCCCAAAATTCACACCCCTAACAAAGCACCTTTCAAAATATTTTTGGTAACTGGCAATAAAATCAAATTAGCCCACCATACTAAACTGTTAGGAGTCATAATAGATATTAAGCTTAAATTTGACCTCCACATCCAAAACAATATCAGGAAAATCCATCAAAAACTAGGCATGCTATACAGAAACACATTTTCTGAGCACACCCACAAAGAATTCCTTTAGCCAAAACCTAACTTCTGCCCTTCATACTCTATGGAGAATCAGTTCTAACTAATTTACAATCATCCATAAAAAAATAATAAAAAATAAACAACTTGAAGGCTGCTACAACAAAATTGCCAAGTTGGCTACAAATTCATCCTCCTTTACCCATCACTGTAAAGCTCAGCATCCCCTTAGCTGGCTGAAACTCCCTGTCCATCTCTCCTACATTCAGCTTATAACAATGCATAAAATTATATGGAAACCATTAGCCTGCCCAGCACTTACCCCTTTAATCAATATGTATTTTTCTGAAAAGAACTCTTAGAGTGGAAGACAGACAACTTCTCACCATAAATAAACTGAATAAATCCCCTGGACAAAGCCTATACTCATACTCAGTAGCAAAAAAGATGGAACTCCTTACCTCTAACCACCAGATCTATTTCTAACCCACCCACTTTTAAATGCCCCCTAAATGAATACCTTACAAAATCTCTTGTGCCAATCCTGGCTGAACGTACTCACTATAATTCTCTTACCCCTTCAACCTGTTTCACACTTTACAGTCCTCTCCAGCCTCCTACTCCACTCCTTTTTGTTCTTCCCACTATGTTAACTAATTTCATACAGACATTTTCTCTACCTGTTTCCTCCCTGCTCACCTAAGCTACCTGAAGGCACCCTACCCTGCACTCTTCTTATAATCTCCTTCTCTCCATCCTTCTTTCTATAACCGTAACGTGAACACCATCTTTCATACTAAGATATCACTCAAGTTCATCTCACTGTCCCTAAGTCATGTAGTCTTTGAAATCTCTCTAAATATCTTACTAGAACTGTCTCAGGTCTCCTTTACCACATACTAATCTATCTAACAAATAATATAACTATTGAATTGTTCCTCACATGTGGTCTTCAACTCATGTTATTGTTTTCATTGCACTCTGCTATGGAACATATATTCTATGTTATTCTCATTACAACATTTTTTCATTCTTACGTCTTGTAGTATAACATGATACTCTATGATTTAAAATACTTGTACTTGCTGTTTTGTAATGTAACATGATAATTTGTGACAGAAAATATCTGTACTTGATTTTTTAAATATTGTGATTGTGGAGCTTTTCTCCCTGGGCCTCCATTGAAAATGGACATTTTCTGGCCCAGTCAGACTTTCCTGGTAAACAAATGTCAAATAAATCAATAAATTAATTAACTAAAGTAAACTGGTCTACAGACCCTTTTCAGGAATTACCCTGGCCAAATGACAGTTGTACCCATATCATGGATGATAAAGGTCTCTGGAGTCACTCACTCGCCCAGTAACCAAACTGTAAAATAAAATAACTAACATAAAATAAAATAAATACCACCCCAACTGATTTAAATACCCAGTGCATGTGTAAGCATTACAAGATTATAGTTGTGCATCTCTCTAGTTTTATATTTTAGTTGCATTTCAGTACAGTTTCTCAGTTTATATTTTAAGTGCATTTCACTCAAGTTCAGTGCACAGTCATACCTCTTAACCTGTTAGAGCAAGAAATCTGGACAAAGGCACAAATAATGGGGGGATAAACACCCTAAAATAGGGACACTTTTTAAATATTGCTCCTACAGACTTAAAACAGTGATAGAATAAGAGGATTTGTATTAGCATGAATTTTCTGAAGGATAAGAAGTCTGAAAATCAAATGACTTGCAATTAGCCAGAAAACTACAATTTTGTGAGAATCAAACCAAAAATATGAGTCAAAAATCTGTACATTCTGTACAAATCTGGACAGCTGAGAGCTGTGTGCACAATAACAAATAAAAGTAAATAGTTTAAGTGAAAACAAGACAATGATAATCAGTTATCCATGGTTCTTACTACTGTAATGCAGTTGTCAAAATAAAACAACATATAGTATAATATAACATAATTCAAAGGGTTATTACAATGCAAAGGAGCACACATCTGACTACATTTGATTAACTTCAAAGAGTTACAGGTGAATAAAAATAAATGTAGAAGGGATCAGTAAGATCAGAACAGAGCATGTATGATGATTTTCATCACACAGTTGTTAGTAAAGGTAACTAGTTCCTAGCAGTGACAGAAAAATGCTATGGAAGGTCAGTTTGAAGTAAAATATTTTAGAGGAGATATGTAGTTACAAGAAATGCAGAAGGACCATTAACAAATTAAAAAAAGAAAAAGGACAGGCCATGCCTACTCATCCTGGTGGACTTCTCTGAGCTCAACAAAGAAATGGATGAAGGTAAAATGGTTCACACTGCCTACCTTAGCGTGGCTATGTCAGTTGACACAATATCCCACTTGGGCATTGTTGACATACTCAAGAGGTTAAGTATAAACCCAGCGGATAGACAGCTCACTCACACACACAGGATCCAGTAAGTTAGAATTGGGGAGCCCAACTCTGCAAAGAAACCCGTCACAAGTGGAGTTCCTCAGGGATCGGTCCTAGGAGTGCTGCTGTTTGTCATTTTAATGTCATGGGTCTCTGGCTAACCTAATTTTCAGATGATTGCAAATTAGAAGTAGTCAAAGAATCTCCCACCAGCATTAATGTTCTCTGGAAAGAGTTGTCACAAACAAATAACTTGTGTCATACCCACAGACTAAAAATATATGCCAAGAAATGCATAGTAATATCCTTCAGAAAGTTCTCCACCCCTAGTAACTATCTTATTGACAGCCCACCCCTAGGAGATGACCCAGTAGTCATGGACTTGAAGATGCACATAGGCAGCAATCTAGCCTTGGACCATCATATGCCTACAATTTTGAGGAAATCATTACATGTTGTGCAATTTATAAACAAAACATGGCATCTAGATCCAAGGAGGTCAGTGTTTCACTGTATTCAGCATTCATCAGACCTGTCATTGTGTACAATGCCCCTGTTGGTATGTACATAACTAGGCACATTCAACAATGGGAACTTCCACAAAGGTTCCTTACTAAAAGAGTACAGGGTGTAAGTAACATGTCCTGTGCAGACTGCCTCAAAGCCTTATCACTGTATTCTGTGTCCTAAAGGCTGTTGAGGGAGGGGTCAGTGGCTGGCATACAAGGCATTGTCAGATCCCACCCTGATGGACCTCCTGCATATCTACAAAACAAGCAACACTAGTATCATACGTCGGAAAGACTTAAGCCTTGCCTGTTATACAAATAGGACAATTTTGGAAAGACTGGTATGTATCCTAGAGACTACCCTTTCTCTGGAACAGGTTGCCCATCTATGTGAAGCAGAATTTCTCCTTAACCCAATTCAAGTTGTATCATGGACAATTGGATGGGGAACAAGAAATTCATCCCTGGTTTGGCATCTGTGTTTCTAATGTCCACAGGCAGGCTATAAATGTTTCATTTCCTAGTCTCCTGCTTGTAAATGTTTCATCTCTTAAGCCCCTGCTTACACTTATCAAGGGTTCCTGAACTTGGGAGATGTGGGGTGCACAGCTAGGCTTAAAATGGCCCTAGTGGTCGTTAGACTAGTGAACACCTTTGAAGCTATGGATAGTTAGCATATGTAAAAAAATGGGATGACGGTGAAGTATTAGTATTGGGAGTTTTATATCTGTCTATCTATATCTATATCTAGAATTATATATCTATATGTATGTCTTAGAAAGTAGGTACATGTTGACTCTTGTTTGGCATGCATTCCCAAACTCTGCTGCCTTTTATCACACTGATGTGAAGGTCTGTCAAGCTACAAGGTGGTGTTGGTCACTCCCAAGCACAGGAGCATCATTCAAGAAAATGGGACTGTGAATGTTCCCTGTCTGGGACTACCATGATTCACATCTATGAGTCAAGGTAGTTTCTGTCATACTGAACGTGGTGAGAATGATGCTTCTGTTCATCTCAGCACTATGTTTACAAATCCCAGGGCCCATGTTATATCTAAAGAACTGAACACAAGCAGTACAAACAAAGAACATCTCAACTAATGATAGTGTGCAGCTCTCATGAAGCTTTACTTTTGCACACGGAATCCTTTTCAACATTGCAGCATGTAGGTTCTGGCTGTATACCCATGGTTTGTAAATAACATTTACTCTGACTTGCACAAAATCACCGAAGAGGAAAAATCAAGAAAGAATATAGTTTTCCCTTTACTATGAATACCCCAGCCTCAAAGATGTCATGAAACAACATCTACTCAACAAAGCAACGCCTGCTAGACTGAAGCATGAGAACTCCAGTACTTTGCTTAACGATATACACACTTCAAAGGTTGGCAAAATGTTATGCAATGGTCAACGCCATGGCACACAAAATGAAGTCATATCTGTGACTTAAATGGCTCAGATTCAACTTCTTACACAAGGAGCAGAGGAGGGTGAAACCAACTAACTGGCACTGGTCCATTACCCTGGTGTGAGGCGATATTGCCTGCTGCAATGCAGGCACTTACTTGAGAGAGAAGTATGAGGCATGCAGTGTATGTGCCAGAGGTTTGTACTTGGCTGTTTTAAGCCTTGTCCATGTGGAACCCTTGGTTTCTCCACAGGAATCCTTAGACTCACACACAAGAGAGTAACAAACTCTCATGTCTGTAGTGTATATCTGATATAAACCATATTGCAAAAAAAAGTGTTTTCCAAATGTGAAGTCCTGTTCTCTGAAAGGGCAATATTTCCATATATTTTTAATATAAAAGAAGCTCTGTTACTGGTGAAAATTTGAAACTCTGCAGCTATATCACATAGCTTTCATACAGACTGCAAGGGACTCCATTCTGATTAGTGGTTATTACGGGTCTATATTGCAACATTAAACGCTTAAACAGTGAACGATGTTACATTGACACATTTTCAGCGAAAGCTGAAAATGTTGAATCCAAAGAACAGCGATTTCTTTACTAGGGAAATAAATTGCTGTTCCAACCCCCGCAAAAAAAAACACATTACACACTTCCAAACACATACACACATACCCAGTCCTAATTATACCCCCCAAAAAACAGTAAACAACTAAATACACATATGCATATAATCCAAACATACATTAAATGAAAAAAAAACAGTAAACATTTTAAAACATATGCACTTACCTTAACCCACACCCTAACCCTAAGGTCAGTAACTCTCGCACATTTACATAAACAGCTCCAAACACATACACACTTACCTTAACCCTAATTCTACCCCCCCAAAACAAAAGTAAACAACTGAAAACACATACACACGTAACTCAACCATACATTTAACACAACATTTAAAACAGTAAACACTTTCATACATATGCACTTACCTTAATCTGCACCCTAACCCTAAAGTCAGTAACTGATGCACAGTCACACTCGGGAGCTATACTGGACAAGGGACCACACTACATTTCAGAACACGGCAAAACAACAAAGTGGTCAAGTGACTTCTTTCCCAGGGAAAGAATTCGCTGAACAGCCGCTTCGCTGTTTTGCCTGTTCACTCTACATGTGTCGACGAAAACGCATTTGACATAATGCATTTTCATTGTACTCATAGGAACCCATTATTGGGTCTATATTGCAACATCGAACACTTGCTATCACAGTCCATGTCTGTTGGTAGAAATACCAAGTTAAGCGCTGTTACTGGATGCTGACTTCAGAGTAATATTTGTAAAAGAGATTTTTTTTTTCAGCAGACCTTCCACAAGTTTATCTGGGAAACTGACAAAATGAAGACTGTGGCTAAGGCATCTTGGGTTCATTTAGCAGCCTCGGCACTGGAGGGGCCAGGCAGAGAGGGGGAATGCTAAAGAGGTTTGTGTTCTTGCTCACCTCTACCAGGGACAGTGGGGTCATGCACACTCAGGGGCACAATGGGCAGAGAGCTCTCCTTGCTGGAGACACTGGAGACCATTGCTCATGTCTTGGGGGGAGTCAAGGGTGCTTGGAGGGAATGTCCCTTGCAGAAAGTAGGGAATGTCCTCTTCTGAGAGCACATTACATGCCTTACCCTCCATATTTTGCTCGGTGTGTATGCAGTTAAGGTGGGGAATGAAAGGAAAAATCCTTGAAATAACCCTCTTGGTTCCCTGGATGATGACAACTCTCAGCTGTCTCTTGTCCGCTAGGGAATGTATAGGGTGATAGACTGAGACTGGGTCTTAAAAACAGTAGGGCAAAAAGTAAAATAAAAATGCAGTTTTTGCTACTGTATGTTGCTATTTTACCGAACAAAATCAGCTTAAGATGTGTGTCACAAGTGTTAATCAGTCCCCATAGCCAATTTTTTACAATTGAGCTTCACACTAGATCTGGTAGGTTGCCCAGACAAATTTAGCAATTATGTAATTATGTTTGCAGAAACAATATCATTTGCTTCAAGATCATCAGTGATTCTAATGATGCTTCAATGAAAGCTATTATCTAGGTCATCTATACATCTTTGAAACTGACTGAATCTTAAGACTATTAGACTGTTGGCTTTTTATATAAAGACTGCAGTTTTCTTTCGTCATGCTTTTATTATAGACAGTACAGGTGCCAGATTATCTATTTTCTTGGCATTATCAGTAGTATTAGTTGCACAGCATTCTATGATTCCTGGAAATGTTGTTCAATAAGATCATAGGCTCCTAGGAGTCACATGGCAACTGAGCCAAGAGGCCACCTCTGCCTTGCCAGTACCGACTTGTAGGCCTTACTTCGCTTTTCAAGAAGGGACAGGTTAGTCATAATAGGGATGAATTTATGAATACCCATCCAATGATGCAGCTCATTTTTAAAGGCAGACAGTATGTCACAGTATTTGATTTGGACAGGAAATGTGATCCAGACAAGTGGTAGGCACTGACTGATGAATTTGTCCTATTTATTTGTAGGAGCAGATTTAGATCTCTGACCTTAGTGTTAGTGGGACTGTTTGATTTTGAAGCTACAAGAGTTCTTGACAACTGGATCCCTTGTTACTCTATAAGCAAGTTAAAGATCACCCCTAAGGAGGATATACAATTCTGAATATAGAGGTATAGCCTCTAGTCTTTCTCTTGGTAGTTCAGGGCTTTTAAGCTCTTAATCTTTTCAGTTAAGAATCTTTAGGGTCCTTCTAATTGCTTGATATGCTTAATAAGGTACATCACAAAGGGGACACTGTACTATATAATGTGCTGAATGAGCATGCAGAATACAAGGTGAGGACTTATTTTGACCTGGTGGAGATATATTTTGCTGTGAGCTTTGTGAGGTAAAAGGATTTCCTCGCTGCCACTGTAACACCATGGTCAAACATATGTTAGCAACCCAATGAAGTACCTATACTACGTTCTCACTTTGGAGTGGTGTGTTATCTTTCCTGCAAGCTAGCGACAGGGTTACTTACTGAATGCAATAATGGTGCATTTTTTAGCTTAAATTTTGAGTCCAATTTTTTCACACCAGTTATTGACTAGTGTAAGCTCCTACTGGAGCCCATCTATACCACAGGATGACTTCACCATGACTCCCAGCTGACAATCATCTGTGAAATTTGTTAAGTAAAGATCATCATTTGATAGAATTAGATGTGAGAAGTAGATACCAAATACACCAATGGGGATTGGTAGATGCCAGTTAAGTTTATGTTTCCGGTTCCTTGAGATATGCTTTGCAATTTTTGATTGGCTCGCATGCCAGCATATGAGCCAATCAAAAATTCCAAAGTGGAGCCTCTTCTGTTCAACAGGCTGTTCTGCATTGAACAGAAAAGGCTTCCCTTCGGGATTTTTAATTGGCTTATATGCTGACATGTGAGCCAATCAAAAATCGCAAAGTGGAGCCACATCTACTCAGTGTGGAATTGTTCCGACCTAAGAAGTGTCTTGCTCTGCGATTTTTGATCGAATCATATGCTGGCATACGAACCAGTCAAATAATGGTTGCTTGAGACTGCCAGTTGCTTGAGTCCCAGATAATGGGGTGTTTACTGTAACAGATGTCCGAGCAGGGATCCCTAAGGGATGCTACTATTCACCTTCATACTGACAAGAATGTGAATACTGCACTCACTCTGTATGTTCTGTAACAAAGCTAGTTTGCTATCAATCTAACCATGTATGAGCTGCTCAGAATAAACACACTCCTGCAATGTAGAACAGCAGAAGCTGTTAAGAAATGTGCAAGATCACTCATGGGTGTCCTCATATCCCCACCAACAGTCCCCCATGTGTACAACAGCAACAGGACATATAAATTAAAAGAAGAAACCCTTGTATTTTTTTAAAAAATCCAATTAAAGCTAACTGTAGGTGCACGGGTGTGCCTATCATTTAGCTATGGTTAATGCAGCTTAAATGGCTGAAGAGGATAACAAGGAAGATGTATGCAAATGAAGTAGTATAGCAATAGTGTAGTGGGCAGAGCTCTCAACTTACGAGCAGGCATCCCCGGTTCAAGTCCCACTGCAGCACATTTCATTTTCCATGCAAAATCTGTATATGAACATTTTTTTGCTGTATAACCTACTAAATAACATTTAAATGTGAACTGGAGTACTGCATTAAATGCACATGTGAAGTGTCAGTGTCATAATGAATAAGGCACTAGTAAGCAGGTTTAAGCACAAATAAGCAGTAGTAAGCATATATAAGCACTAGTAAGCGTGTTTAAGTGTGTTTGCTCGGGGGCAAGCATTGCCTACACAGATTAATCAAAGTCGAAGCTGAGTGTAAGAAACTGTAACTGGAAGTAAGTATTGCTTAGCTCTGTGCAAACCCGCTTACAGCTGCTTTAAAGTGCCTTAACCACGCTGTATCCAATGGCCCATGCTCTGCCCAGCAAAAAAATAAACCGCCTCTGCAAGGCTCAAACCCAGGACCCTGCACACCATACACAAAGTGATTTACCACTAAGCCATGACAGATATACATAAATCTGATGTTTTCAGAAGCATATCATCCAGCCTAGTCATGCAACAGTACAGAGAATGTATACTAGATGTATGCATGTGTGTAAATATATTCATATCTAAACAGATGCAACATATCTATATATGTAGAGATATATATGTATATTTAGAAATATTTACATATATATATATATATATATATATATATATATATATATATATGAACATATATACATGCAAATGCCTACATCGACATATATATATATATATATATATATATATATATATATATATATATATATATATATATATATATATGCACCTATATTTCTACATTTACACAGCAAAGTACATATATGTACTCAGATATATAGCTATGTAGGTATATATGGACATAGTCATACATATGTAAGCTGATATATATTATCTATATATGTATATACATCTGTAGATAGCAATGTTAGATTAACAAAAACAGATATGTCCACATGCACCATTGGTGGGGTTGGGTTGGGTTGGGAGGCCTCACACACTATATGTCTTGTACGAATAGGCATCCCCCCCTAGCCAAACATGTCCGCCCTGCAATACACTACCAAGTGTTGCAGATCCCATAACCAGGACCTGACATGACATGGGCACAAGATGTTAACAGTACTACATCCCATTTGTATGATGTCAGGCTGGTATTGGTAACATATCATGCAGTACAGTGTGGCTCCCATAGGAATTGTAAAATGTGGAAGCTAGCAACATCTCCAAGATACAGATACAGAGACACATATATACAGATACATATATACCTCTATATATATAATTACATATATATAGATATACATGTGACTACACATACACATGCAGAGATATGTACAGTAAAATACATATATAGAAGGTGCACAAAATATGGAACAGCCACTATGCCTACAGTTCACACCTGAACAACTGGACACTGTATGGGCCACCCATACAAATGACAATCATTGCCTGCAACATGTACCCACAGAGAGGTCATAGTAAAAAACACCACACAGGTTTGCAGGAATGGAAAACCTTTATTTGTGTACTATTACAGTTCTGTATACTATTGCTACTGTAATTGGGATTGTCATCACAGACATGGTGTGTGTGGGAGGTTACATCTGCTTTCCACATATGTGCCATTGGCTACTGACAGACATCCTAAGGACTTCATAGTAAAGTACTGCTGCTAGCTTGTACTGCCCCTGTCGACTGCAGCAGAGATATTGGCCAATATGTGTGGACATTCTGACACACTCTGTGCAGGCCAGATGTATACACAGAACCCCTTAGTGCAAAACATGTGTACCATGCCTGACAATATGGATGTTAACAGCCATGTAGATGGGTATAACACATAACAACAGGTATACATATGCCACCATAGGTTATGCATTCACACACCCCTGTCTGGCCTGACACGTAATAACCATTGGTACAGGGGTACCACGGCCACATACTACCCACTAGATATTGACATACATCTGTACAGCACTCCACTGCTCTGTCTGACATACATGACTGTTAAGGGAGGCTCAGCAGCAGTACATCTGGCAAATATCTGCACATGACATCTCACTGGGTAAGTACACTAAGCTGCTAGGCATGTAACAATGCACTGTGCAGGCTACAGGCAAACTGGCTCAACACTGGCCTACATCTCCTATGGGGGAATGCAGATATACCTGCATATATAGCAGGCTGTACAGGCATGTCACAGCACAGGGTAAGATACACCTGTGTGAAAGTGCATAACCACAACCAATGAGGACACAGCCATAGCCACATATGGCAAGTTAGCACAATATTACAGTATATAGACTAGCTGTTCAACACCATCCTCATATGTGCCACTCACACACTAACCCTACATATACCGGGCCACTACACCGTTTGGTCTGATGGCTGACTGTGGTATGGGACATGTTTGTGTATGGCCCTACAAACATGTAAGCCAACACGGTAACATACAGTGGAGCAGCATGTAACATCAGACAGGACGGGACGTAGGATGATGACAACTACCACAGTCTCTTCACAGTCCAAGGTACATATTAACAATACACACACTGTCGACATTCACCATAAGTACACAGACCTCAGTACTGTACAAACAACCACACTATGTCCAGGTTATTTCATCAAATATAACCCCTACTGTACATAACCTGTGTAGCAGTCTGATATCTTACCGGCTTGTTATCAGATATGATGACACTAATTATGCTGTACAGCACATATGCACCTCTTCATGCATGACATATGTACAAAGGGTGACAGAGTTGTGGCTGGAAGCACACACACAGGGCCAATATTGACATGCTGCTGTGCTAACCTCATACATTTACTGTTGTAACAGGGTTTGTTGCAACATATGTCCGATGAGGGATATGATGTCAGTAACTGTCACAGCTTTCACCATCTACAGACTGCAATCCTCACACTACCTTCTGTAGTCCAGAGATAGATGCTCCGTGGGTAACACATGAAACCAAAGGCACCACACACTGCCCTGGCTGCAGATGACCATGCAGAGGGGGATTCCTTATAAACACAGAACTGACATGGCAGGTATTGAGACATGTAGGACAGCCATATCCCCACACACACACTGTTAAACCAACATTACTCCAAATGCAGTATAGCAGCATTTACAGTCTGTAGTCAGGTCAGGCACATCCCCCGCCTGTGTGTTGCCCTGTTTCCACAGTGTATGTTGTTAGAGGTAAATCCCCAATCCATCTGAGATGCTGTTTGCCAAACAACAGATCTAGTTCCTGCTCACAGTGAATGAAAATCACCAACACCAACATGATGTTCCTAGGTATTGTAGTGTGTTTCTGTGCAATTGACTATGGGAATGTTACCACAGCTGTTCCACATGCAATCAGCTAGAGGAGGGCTGAAATTTGTTCAGAGGCCATCAGCTGATCATGAGTATCACTTACAATACACATGCTGCTGCCTAAGCAAAGCAGGTGTAAGTCTACACTTCCACCAGAGAGGGAGTGGGAGAGGCAGACAGAGGCAAAGACAAGTCAAGGAGGGGTGAGAGAGTAAAACCTAAGCATGTTTGTGTCACACACCTACCAGCACAGGGTATCAAACCCCTGATGACTATGTTGTGCTGTCACAGTTCTATGCAGTTATTGGATGCACCACATGGGTTACCTGTTGTGGAGCCCTCAGAACATATATGTGATGGTGAGTGACATGTGCAGCATAGATACAGTAGCTAAACGGTAGGTGATGTACATGTGCCTCTCTGTATGAACAGGTGCCACCATCAACACAGCCACACTCTCACAGGGAAACACGCACACTGACACACTTGGCAAGGCCAGGATTACAACTCATCCCTACTGGGATTGCCACAACACATCACTGTGCAGGTATCACATGCACCACATGGATCATACGGTGGGTGTATGTGCAAAGGGTATGGGGAGGTGGCTGACATTAGACAGCATGCTTCAGTATGCCAATGGGGGGTTGCAGTGATTGTGGATGTGAACATACACATCATACAACACACACACACAAACACACAGGGTTCCAGTACTGACATGCATGGGTGCATGTCTGCACGGGTGTGTGGTGGTCAACTGTGCCTGATGGCTATACAAGGCTAGGTGATGTGTATACCTTGGCATCAAGCCACATGACAATGGTATGCATTGTGGCTCAAGCTTGTAGTTTCTGCATTTGCCCACTCAGGTGGGTATTGTATCCCCCCATCCAGTCACTTGTTTGACCATTGTGTGTGGCCAATGCTGTGCATCACTTGCCATGTATGTGTTCCTTAGTCTATGACATGGATGGTGTCTGGGATATGCACACCTCCCACATGCATGTACAGTGACATGTGGAGCAGTACCTGGGGGTGTCTGGCTCATGTTGTGACCACAGAATATCATCAGATGTGCTAGTCTTGCCCATCTGTGGTGAGAACTGGTAATGGGCAGCAGGTTTACCCTGCACCTACATTGATAGCATGCTAACGACATTCCCTGGTGTCAGTGGCATCTGTCCATACAGGGCATGTTATCAGGCATGGTATGTCCTTTGTGGGTCACATGTGATTGCACTACAGGTGTTGCAAGTGTCCATTGGGGAACACGGGAGAGGTGCACTGTCTGCATGTACGTGCATATTGGACAGATGGACAGGTGCCATGCCCTCTGTAGCCCACTGCTATCACTCCATAGTACTACCCACATATTTTCTGTTGCCTAGGCATGTGTGTGTGTATGAGACATGGGTTGAGAGTGTGCTCTGGGTAATACTGGGGTTGCTAACTGTAATTGTCTGGCCTTGATGTCACATGTATGGGTTTGGCTTTGCACCACAACCTCTCAGCTATTTCACATCTGTTATCCCTGTACGGTGGACATTGTGATATATAGTAGGGCCACCATGTAAGAAATATGCAAAACCTGCTCCACATTGACCACAGGTGTCACACACTCACAACCACCTTCACACAGGATACAAGTTACAAACACACACACACACACACACACACACACACACACACACACACACACACACCTGTCAGTTCTGGGAGTAGAACCCCTACCTAACTAGTTTATTACACTACAGCACCACGCAGTTATAGTACGCACCATGGAGAATTCTGGAGTAATCCTTCCCCAAAGGTGTATTTCACAATGAATGACATCAGCAGGATTGCCAAAGTAGGCCATTTGAAATGTACTGTGTTTGACTAGCCTAAAATGCATTGCTCTGTACACAGACATTGTAACACACACAAAACATCCAGAACCGCCATGGATGGGCATGGAACTCTAACACAGTTCTAAATCACACTACAGTAATACGCAGTTATGGCACGCGCTATGGAGATTACTGGGCTACAACCTTCCCAGGGGGTGTATTTTTAGGTGGGTGACATCAGCAGCCTTGCCAAAGTTAAGTATATGACTTGTAGGCAGTGTGAGTACCCTAAAAAGCATTGCTCTCTACACAGACAGAGTCAGACACACACACACACACACACACACACACACACACACACACACACACACACACACACACACACACACACACACACACTTGCCATGTCTGGGAATAGAACAGCTACCTAACTAGTTTATCACACTACAGCAGTATGCATTTATAGGACGTGCTACAGAGATTACTGGGCGACAACCTTCCCAGAGGTGTATTTCTAGGTGTATGACATCAGCATCCTTGACAAAGGTAAGTATATGACTTGTAGGCAGTATGAGTACCCTAAAAAGCATTGCTCTCCACACATGCAGTGTCAGACAGACAGAGACACACACACACACACACACACACACACACACACACACACACACACACACACTCACACACTTGCCATGTCTGGGATTAGAACACCTACCTAACTACTTTATCACACTGCAGCAGTACTCAGTTAAAGGATGCACTATGGAGATTACTGGGCTACAACTCTCCCAAAGGTGTATTTCACATTGGATGACCTCAGCAAGCTTGTCATAGTAGGGCTATGGGGAGGGCAATGTGTGTGCATGGACCATAACCCATTCATCTAGGGGTTGACATGCCACATGCGGGCACACACAGGGTCATATTTCACAGGTACATCTATACAGCTGCTAGATGACTTCGTCCTTGTACAGTCATGTTGCACAGCTGGCACATGCACCACATCATCTGTATTGCTGATAGATACTGGTGGCTAGTATCTGCAGTGATTGACATCTGCACCTCATGTGTTTGGGGTCCTTTGGCTGTGTGCTGGGTGGGACAGGTCTGGATGGTTCCTTGTAACAGTCACCCTCTTCCACACATCTAGTATGTCTACCTTTGGCTTACTGTGTTGTCCTGACATATATGTCTGTATTCCTATCCACTGTGTGGGCAAGGCATGAGTGGTGCATACTGACAAGTGTCTGCACTAACAACTGCAACTGCAAAATATGTCTGGCCACTGGTGTTTGCAAACATGGCCTTCATGTGTTTACGTGTGTGAGCATGCCCAGTATAACCTTTCAGTATGCTGTTGACTGACATTGCCTTCATTTCTCTAAGTTTGTGAGCATGCCCAGTATGGCCATCTGTATTGGATGTATGGATTGGGTCCAGGTAGTTTGTGCTGCAGTGCTGACTTTTGTGTTGTACACAGACATGTAGAATCTTGTCTCTGCAGGGTATCCATCGATCATTTTGCTTTGACTATTACTACAATTCTGCATAGCAGGGGGTCACACCTGAATGTTTCTACATTTCTACACAGGAGTGGGAGGGGGCACACCTGACTGTTACTACATATCTACCTAGGATGGGGGGGCACACCTGACTCTTACTACATTTCTACACAGGATTGGGGGGGCACACCTGACTGTTATTACATTACTAGGTCAGATGGAGGGGCACACCTGACACTTGTACACATTCGCTATGACTGTACTGGTATGTCACGTACTCCATTTCATTCTGCATTCTTACCTGTCATGCTGACTAGAGGCATACCAGTGTACTACAGATCATAGCTGTGGTTGCCCTACTTATTAGTTTCTGACTTCCTACCCTTTGGAATTAACATACCACTGCCTGAACTGCTGTAGTCTGTCTGTGTAGGCCTGGTGGGGAGATTAACCACACCCATCATTCAAGGGCCATAGCACAGGCTCTGTTTGTGTTTGTTTACACCTGTCCTGCTGGCTGAGACTGTTGTTGGGTATGTGAACCACCCTGACTGGCATGTCTGAGTCATATGGACACACATGCTGCTCAGCACATTTCCTGCAGTGGGTTTTGTCACCCTGTGTAATACTGGCTACTATGGTGAGTCCAGTATGTGTTACAGATGTCATGGTGCCACTGTGGGTGTCTACTGTCTGCTGCCATCACAGTCAGCCACCCAATCCCCTTGAATACTTACATCCATACCGTAGATACAGGTAACGACACATTCTATTCCATTTGGCAATTGGTAGGTTGAATGACTTAACTTGAGGGTGTGCCAGACTTGCAGATGGTGCTGGAGAGCTGCCTATGTTGGATGCACGTAGTACACTCCCTATAAATGGTTGAGCACAGGTAGTGTCATGTTAGGCATCTCTTTTACTGTATGTGTGAGTCAGAGAGAGATGTCATTACCTGGGTCCCTACTGTGTCAGTGTATGTGCTTTGCGTTGTCTCTTTGCTGCAGCCTCAGCATACTGGGCACGCCTCCATCTGCCTACTGGGGCAGGCTCAGGTTGTTCCTCCTCCGAGTCACTCTGTGCCTGTGCAGGCCTTGGTATTGGTGGTGGGCTTTGTGGCCCTGCCCCGTGCTGTTCCTGCTGCAACTGTTTCCGCAGGATCATATTGTGTAGCATGGCACATACCATAACAATTTGGGTACATGTAGCTGGTGAGTACTGCAAGGCTCCACCGGATGTGTCCAGACACCAGAGCTGTGACCTGATCATCCCAGACACATGCTCTATTATATGTCTGTTCTGTGCATTCTTGTTCAGGTGTGTGTGCATTTCTAATGGGTGTCATCAGCCACAGCTCCGGTGTGTAACCAGCATCCCCCACTAGGTGACTGTAGGGGATGTCCCCATTGGCAAATCTCTGGTAAAGCTCCGTCAGATGTCATATGTGTGAATCGTCATAGCTTCCAGAGCAGCCAGCACACACATTCATTATAATGTCCTGGGCATCACAGACAACCTGGCAGTTGATGGAGGGGATTCCCCTGTGGTTGATGTAGGCCCTACCCTGATCACCAGGTGGTGCTTTGATGCATATGTGCGTGCAGTCTATAGTACCCACTATATCAGGGTATTCTGCTATTTGGTGGAAGAGACCCATATTGCTGGCCAACACCTCATGAGTGTTGAAATATACGTGCTCACTGGCTGGCATGTGCTGACATGGTATCCAGGAACTGGTGGAATACGCTGGATGCTGATGCCTGTGAGATCCCCATGATATCCCCAGTTGAGCTTTGGGAGGTCCCTGTGGCTAGTATTCCTAGGCCTACACATACCTTGGTATCCACTGGGATGAGTTCCCATTGGTCAATTTGGTGTGTCAGGTGTGGCCGGCACAGCTTGACAATTTGCTGTAGGAGGTCTCTGTCCACCCTATAGCACTCCACTATCTCCAGGTCATGTAGCCCCTGGTAGGTTACCCTGGGTCTGTACACTCTTCTCCGTCTCCTCACTGTGGGTTGATCGGCAGCATTCACATCCTCACCACCCTCAGCCTCTTGCACATGTTGTTCTATGTTGCCTGCTGCAGCCCTTCTCATTTTGCAGGTTTGTTTGTTAAAATTTCCCCGCTTGTATACACCAGTGGTGCAGAGTGTGGGAAAAATCAGAGGGGTAGGTGTTTGCATAGTTTATAGTAGTGTTCTGGGCTAGGCTGGTCTGCTGCCTGTGTAATTGGCTGATTCTGATACATTCCACCTGCCAGCTATGCTAGTTCTCCTAGATTACCTTCCTACTGCTGTTTTTCCTTCCCATTGCCTTCCTGTTTAAGCCTGGGGGCATGCCGCACAAACAGAGTGCTTAAATGTGCACATTGCTGCTATTTCCTGTTTAACATTTGTTTTCCTTCTGTAAAACCCAGTGCGTGGTGCACACACCCACTTAGGCTTTGTAAAGAGTGCTAGGCAGGTTTAGACACACCCCCTAGCTTAGATGTGCTAAGCTAGGAGCAAACCCGAGCTTCAGGGCTCCAATCCACTTACAGTATGCCTGACACCCCTCCCCACATGATGTCACCTTACCTCCTAGGCTTGCACCAAGCTATTCCTACTCTTACACTGTTGGGACATGACTCACATGCTGGGGAAAAATGGGATTCACTATCCTTCCCTGCATTTGCATAGGATTGCCTGCTAATGCATAGTTACATGTCTCACACTGAGCCTCCCCCCTTAGCAACCACTACTCACTGGCCAGGTTGTCTTCTGCCTGCCACTGTCTTGCATAGCAGAATACTGATTTTACTTAGAATGCTTATTTTAAGTTTATGTTATTATTTCCCCCAATCCCATTTGTACGCCGCTGCCATACGCTTAAACAGCCGAGATCGGCTAAAAAAATAAAAGTTGATTTTTTTATTTTTTGTATTGTTTGCAATTCCAATGGCCTTATACTTGGCCATTGGCATGCTTACTACATGATATGCAGCCTTTATTTGGAGCTGTCATAATTGCAAAGATTGCACTTGTCCTGCACGGATGGCCAAAAGCTTCCTGGATCGCCGAATCACCTCATTTGCATGGATTTCTCCTGCAAATGGGGTGATTTGCATACAAAGGCTTTTTCCGTGCAGGATTAGTGCAGGAGCTCTTGCGCATGCCCCTGCAGGTTGTTCCTGGATTGCACGGCAGACATATTGCCTGCTTGAGCTCCTGCACCGATTTTGCACTCCGTGCAAGCTTTTGAGAATCCGGGGGTAACAGTAGCCACAGAAATACCATCTTCCTTGATTACAGAACTCGAGTTACATGCACCTAAAACTGCCATGCTACAACAAATTACATGTAGATAAAAGATAGTTCTAGTTTGAGCTGTTAAGAACTGCCATATATTTAATCTCTGGCAGCTTGTAGAATTGCTGTCTGTTATTTGCATGCTTAATAACAAAGTACTGCATGTAATTAAAGCTGAGGTTTTGCTAGTGGTTATGGATTTTGAATGTATAAAAGAAGACAGTAATTTAATCTTGGTTGCTACCATATTATCATCCTGAAATATGGCCATGCTAAAATAATAGTCAAGCAAAGGTTTTGCACACTTACAACACTATTGTAAGAAGAATGATCATAATGTAAACACCCAATAAATAAACAAGTAAATAGATTAATTAAATAATAAGCATTATTTTCAAAACAACACATATTTGTTCATAGATATGTACTAAGCTAGCTGCCTTTGTGGGTCATTTTAAGCTTATCCAATTTCCCTTTCAAAGATGAAAAGCAAACCCCGTACCTTATGAAGTAAGCACCTTAACCATTATCACTGTCATCATAATCAACCCCCTTTTTCTATTTTTGTTATGGTGTCAGGGTGTCATGTTAACTGTTGCCATGTCTATCCATTCAGTGCCACACTCCTGCCTTCTTCAACATTCATGCCTGATTGTCACAGATCTTCTGTCACACAATCCATCCACCTCTTTGCTGGATGCCCTCATTTCCTCTTACCTTCTTCTTGTCTGTCCCAAATCTTCTTCACCAGATTGTCTTATGCTTTTCTGCACGTGTCTGAACCACTGTAATCTATTCTCTTTGATCTTTTCTACAACTGGAGCTACTTTGGTTTCTGATGTCCTCATTTCATAATCTTTCCCATAGTGTGCATCCTACCACCCTTCTCAGGAACTTCATTTGCATCACCCCTAGCTTCCTCATCTGCTCTGTCTTTACTGCCCAGGTTTCTCTACCATATACCAGTACTGATCGCACTACCATTTTGTACACCTTACTTTTCAACTTTGGCATTTTTCTGTCATACACTATACCTGATGCTCTGTACCAGTTGGTTGCAGTCCCTCTAATTCTGGCGTTGATCTCTTCATTCAGACTTGCTTTCTTCTCAACTACCCTTCCCAAAGACTTAAAGCTGTTAACCTGTTCCAGGACTTTGGGTCCTTGTACATAGCCTGCACTAACTCTACCAATGTTTCTGAGACTTAGAACCACCACAAGACTGCCCAAATCAGCTTTGTTGGGATCTTATCATATGCTTACTCTAAGTCTATAAATTACTAATTTGACTCTTTCTTCATCCCTAGCTTCTTCTCAACTATCTGTTTCACTAGAAACATTGGATCATTTGTGTTGCATGACCTTAACCATTATACCAACCCCCAACACAAAACAATGATATGCATAGTTGAATTAGATCTCAACATTTATTTCCTCACCTTCACAAAACACCGTTGTAACCAAAGACACAAAGAGTACTTAAACTTGCACACAAATGAGCTGTGTTTTTCCAGTGAAACATGTGAAAGTGTAGCTAATAACGTCACACCACAAAGTCACGTGACATGTAATGAGATCTCACTGCTTATAGTTCTGCTTTCCTCAGTTTAGTATCATCATTATTATGGAGTCTGTGTTCTTTGGCTTAATATGCTAATTGTGTCACTATGCAGTCACTGATGTGTACAGTTAGATTTGGCCCATGTTTGGATTTTGTCTGAAAAGTTCATTAGGCCTAGTCATCAGTCTGGTTAAACAGTGCTTAAATATTTTTTATTAATCCTTTGTTAACCACTTTTTCATGACAGACCTGAGATAGTATTATACTACTAACAGAAATTTAGCTACAGCATCAGGGAACCTCTCCTACACCTACTCATTAGGACAGTGCTTGTTCCATTCCTAGTGCAGTGGCATCTGGGGCAACAGCACTTAAGTAGATCCAAGATGACAAATAGCAGAGAGGCAAATGCTAGTACAGTGTTTGAAACTCTACAAGATTCTGAGGAGCTATTTCAGCAGAATTTGCTTGTTTCATTGAAACAAACATTCAAAACAGTTATGAAGGGAATATTACAACCCACCATTCAGAAGGGTTGTGCATGATATTTTGGATGGATTGTTGTTGGACAGTAAGCTGGAGAGTGAAAAAATGCTTCAAGGGGGTAAAATTATGTACAAATTTAATCAGAAGCTATTTTAAAAGAAGATTGGCAGACAAAGAAATCATACATCAAGAATGTTAAAGAAACTGGAGGGAAGGTAATGAGAAATGAACAGAGGAAAGGAAATGTCAGCAATCAAAGGAAATTTACGGTGAGAATTCAGAACAAATAAGAAAAAGAAATGGGAAGACATGACATTTGGAATAATGTAATGGTCCCATTGGGAGTAAAAGCTCAGGAGGTAAGAGCATTTATTCTTATTCATAAAGAGACATTCTTTGACATTATTTTTGAGACTTTCTGTTCTCAAAAGTTTTTTTTTTCAGGGAGGGGGGGGGTCTGAGAAGAGAAAGAACTGCAATCCGTAGAATTTTTATGTGGTTAAAGCATTTCACAGAGAAACAAAAAAGAAAATACATATTCAATTTCAATCTGAAGTTGAAAACAAGACTTTAAAGGGACATTTAAGCAAACTTTATAAATAAGTTATAGACATTAGCATTGTGTATGATAACAGAGGATTATGGACCATCACATTGTACTGAAAAATTAGAAAGAAAACAAATTCATATCCCTAGCATGTAGAGAGTAACAGAGGTGCTGAAAAATATTGTGGGCAACAGAATACATTTTTTCCTGTAGAAAATATGAACATTTGGTAAATGACTATGATAAGAGTAAATGTTATGTTTGTAGGGAAACAGGTTATGTTGCAAAAAGTATGAATTGAAATATTATATATGTAACAAAATTGAGCATTTGTGAATGGCTTGTAATCTAGAAAAAATGATGAAGAAGAAGAACAAGAAAAAATGAGGGCAATATAAGAAGAGAAGAAACAGTCCCAATAAAAGATACAGGGGAAGTAGGGAAGCAGAATCAGATTAAAAATAAGGATAAAGAGAAAAATAAAACAGAAGATAACATATAAGAAGGGTCTGAAATAAGTGATGAAGAAGATATAAATTGGAAGACAGTGAAATGTGAATATAATTATATTGGCAAAAGACTTGTTGTTTGTCTTTTCGGCTTTTCCCGGTTAGGGGTCGCCACAGTGGAACTCTGGTCTGCTAATGATTGGCAGATTTTTTTATGGTGCCGAGTTGCCAGCCCGATGTCCAACCTTCAGCGAAGACACGCCCATTCACGCATGTCTTTCGGAGACTACTCAGCCACGGGGAGGACATGCAGACTCCACGCAGAAGGCACTCCAGCCAAGAATCGAACAGGAGAACCTCTTGCTGTGAGGCAACAACGCTAAAGACTAAGAGGCAGAAAAAAAAGTTTAAAGAGATAAGAGAAAAGGAAAGCAAATTGATAACACAAATGAGATAAATACTTCAGATTTACACAATTTCTGGTAAGCATAGAGTGCTTTCAGTAAATGTAAATAGTATCAAAACTATAAGTAGAGTAGGCATCCTAAATTGCTGTAGTAAGTGTAATATTAACACAATAATATTTGGAGATATAAGATTTTTGACACAAGAGGAGAGATGACAAAGAATCTTTGGGGAGGAAATTTGTATTTATTTTTTATTTATTCATTTAACATTTTTTTACCAGGAAAGTCAAACTTGGAACGAGTCAATTTTCAGAGGAAGCCCAGGGGGAAACGCACTGATGTGGAAATACAATATGGAATCTAGGAAAGGAACTGGGCATAGGGTTTACTGTCATAATGTTCATTGAACCATGCTCACAAAATCCATACTGCTGAAAGTCAGACTGCTGAAATGTATGGCAACATTTCTGATCACTCCACACATAAAAACAAGTGCTAACATGGGTCAAAATGGGGGCATAATTATGTGGTTCAAAATATCGGTGTTTGTGTTTTCAGTAGTCAGCGTTTAGAGTTCACGGAAGTGGTTCAATGGTGGGATGGTCAAAATTCTGATAGTAAACCTGTGCATAGTAGTACTTTGTAGAAAGTTAGTGAAAATATTGAACATAACATTGGAAATGATGGGAAGATTAACTTTTGTAGATCTCAGATGGCATAATCAGGTAAGCAGAATTATAGCACTTAATGTCTATGTTACATGTAAAGAAAAGGAAAATGTAATTAATATGAATATAATATTCTATAAACATACTGTCACCAATGTCTGGAACAAACTCCCTCTTAGCCTACAGTCCATTACCCACTACACCCAGTTTAAAAATGAACTAACAATTTTTCTACTTAACTCCAAGACTTGCTCCTGTCATGAACCCACCTAGTCTCCCTCTCCTGTCTCACACTTTTTTAAACACCATTCTCTAAAAAAATAAAATTTTGATGATAGAACTTCATGTATGTATTTTATGTATTAACAGCTTTGTAATTGTTCTTTTCTGTACTCAACTTTGTTATTGTTTGTACTCAACTTTGCTATTATTAACAGCTTTGTAAATCCTTCAACTATGTTAGTACTATAGTTTTGCATGCAATCAATGTACTATTATGCAATTTTCTGGAGCTTTTCTCCTTGGGTCTCCAGTAAAAATGGGCCGAAAGCCCAGTTGGACTAACCCAGTTAACAAATGACGATAAATAAATAAGTACAAATAAATAAATATTAACAGGATATTTTTTAATTATCATCTGAGAGGAAAAAGGAGAGAGGAAGTGATGTTAAGAAAAGTTTTGAAGTTCTTAAATATAGTAATTTAAAGATTTTTAATAATAATTTATGGGCATATAGTCAAGCTATATCTAAGACAGAAATAGATTATTTTTATTATATGACAAGGTTTAAATGTGGCTAAGGGTGAGACACTTGTAACAGGCTTTTCAGATCACTCAGCCATATGAACACAAATGCAAGAAAATAAGGAGTATATCAGATTGGGAAATAAAAAAGAACAAATGAAGAATTACAGGATGAAAATGGGAAAAAGTATACATTTATGGAAAGATCACATTTTTCTCTAGAGAGTGTTACAAAAACTGGTCTAAGCTGTGCCTAGTTTTGAAAGAAAACATATATTTTTAGAATGGATGTCAGATGTAAGAAAAGTTGAAAAATCAATTATAAAACAATTTGTATGAATGCTTTAAAGGATTTGGAAAGGAATGATAGAAACTGTTATGTGACAGAGTAGAGCATTTATGAAAAGAATTGAGAGAAAATAAAAAAAAAATAATATTTAAGCAAGGATATTATTTGCAATATAAAAAAGAAGAGGTATAAACTTATTTGAGTAGCATAGTTAAAGACAATACTAGTATAATGAGAGAAATTCAAGATGATAGAGGAGAGGTAAGAAGATCTCCGGAACAAATTATGACTATCACAATAACTTATTTAAAGAAAATGTTTCAAGATAGAAAATACAAAAAACCCAACATGTTAAAAAAATGAAAAACAAGAAAATAACAAATCGGAAAACAAAATTTCCTTATAAGTATTAGTCAGTTTCAGGATCAGACAGAATACGATACCAATTTTATAAGAATTTTACACATTGGCAGAATAAATATTTCTTAAAAGTTATGAGTGAGTGGTTAAATGAAGGTTTTATGTATAACAATTTACGCAGTGGTATGCTTAATTTGTATGGAAAAATAAACATAAAATATAATTGAAAATTGGAGACCTGTAGCATTTAACAATACAGACTATAAGATTTTTGAGAAAATAATTCAGAAGAGAATGAAACATAAAATGAAAAATATGGAAGATAGCATATATATACAGTTTAAAAGTAAAAGGATGCCAGGAATTAATAGTCATAGTTAGGGAAGTTGTGGATGGTATTATAAACAGGATTGACAAGACCCAGATCATGATAGATATAAATAAACCTTTTGATACTGTACAACATGAGCTTTTGTGGTCAGTTATTTAAGAATATAACATTAGTAATAAAATTAAGAATGTATGTTGCTCTTCATATAGTAAAACTAAAATAAGAATTTTAATGAATGGAGGGTTGAGCAAAGAAACAGATGTAAAGAATGGCATACATACGTGATATCCTGTGAGTTGTATATTATTTTCATTAGTTATAAATGTATTAGAGATGTACATTTTTGGCTCTACTTCAAAAGTAACGAAAACCTACTTACCTGAAAATGAAATCACAGAGACGTATGTTCAAAACCTGATTTTAATGAACAACGGTATTGGCAAAACTTTTCTCAGGTTAAGTATCGAGTCAACCAACATTTCAAGAAGAAACACAGTTCACTATCTGCAACTTACCCAGGTGCAGGGGGCTACACCCCCCCAGAACCAAAATGTGGAGGGCTGGGTCCCCCTCCCCCCTAACTAAATATACCAAGTCTGAGATCGCACTACAGTGGGGAAAAGGGACTGGATACTTACCCTGAGAAAAGTTTTGGCAATATGACATTCATTAAAATCAGGTTTCAGACATCTTGTCTCGGCGATTTCGTGTTCAAGTAAGTGGGTTTTCATTAATGTGAAGTAGACCCAAATTTTCATATGAGACGTGCTACTTATATTACTAATGAGGGGATAAAAATTCCAGTTATGTTTAATTATGCAGATGATATTGTTTGAATGAAAGAAGTTATATGTTACATACATAAATATTTAAATATAATAGGCTTCACTTTAAATAAAGAAAAATGTACAGGACTGGGTGATACAGTAAAGATAGGAGGAGTATCTGTCTCGATGAAAAGAATAAGATTTGGGGTAAAAAAGTAAGTGTGGAACAGTGGAATAGGACAATCGATATTGCATAAAAGGAATAGCTTCTAGGATACTAAATGAAATAAAGGAGCTTTGTTATTTTTGGAAAACATACGAGCTATTGTTTAATTAAAAGGTTTATTTGATTAATTCACTTATACTGGGAAAATTTGCTTATTTAGCTAGTGCCTATATGTTGACAATAATCTTTGAAAAAGAAATACTACAAGTATTTGTTTATATCGGATTCAAGATTGAATCCAGTGATGAGAGGAGTCTTATACATGGACAAAGAAGATGGAGGTTTATGATTAATAAACTCAAGTGTTTATGCTGCTTATTTGAATTTGTATAATTTTTTTTTTGTTTTGGAAAATGATAAAAATGATAAAAATAAAAAGAAGAAAATTTAGTAAAGTACAAATATAAGTGGCACTGGCATGTGTTAAGTAATTAAATAGAGGAAAATAATGTTTACATGAAGTAAAGAGATGTTACCAATAAAAAAATGATTTTATGGAAAATAAAAATTGATGAAATAGGAAATGAGGGGAAAGTGTTGTAAAAAACTAGTATGATACAATATTATTATGTTAATCCTTGGGCGGAGCTAGCAAATGAAAAAGTTTAAGCTATAAAAATATGAAAATCATGGTATAATAAGGAAGTAGAATGTCAAGCTTTCTTATGGAGATTAGTGATTAATAAATTAGCAGTAAAGGGAAATATGCCATGTAGAAAACAGTGACCACATTTGTATATATTGTTGTAAACAAAAAACTACAAAACATGTTTTTGTACAATGCATAAGGGTTGCAAAGTTGTGGGGAAAATTGTCTAAAGACAGTTTCATTGAAAATATAAAAAGGTAAATGAAATAAACAGGGATATAATTCTGTATGGATATTACAGCAATAAATTAAGGAATATGTTAGTAAACAAGACAAAATATTATGTTATGTTTAACATTTGGAAAGAAAGGCTAAATGAAATTATGGTTAATGGTAAATGGAGACTAGCAATAATTTTAAGAAAATTATAAGATAGTTGTGGAAAATAGAGAGGGGTCAAATAAGATAATGAAGATAGAAGTTCAACATGATAATGAGATGTAATATGACAATAACAGAAAGGAATGGAAATTTGTACACTGTATAGGTTTGTAAGTAGTATAGTATATCTGCCTGCCCTAAGCTACCACTAACTCAAGCAGCCGGGTCCTCAGTTTAACCTGTCATCTGAAGGACAATTCACTCAGGCTTGCAGCACCCCCTTATGCTGCACTGCATTGTCAGTAATCAGTCTACCTAGTGTCGGAATAGAACCCTTAACCTTATGCACCAAAGGTAAGTACAGTCCTTGATGTACTGCTGACACTGCTGATTGCTAATAATAAAGACAGCAGCTAAGTGTTAAGCAGGTGCTAAGCAGATTGTAATTGTATAGCAGCTTATCTGCGTCTGTATTATAACTTTGAAGCGTCAGCTCTCCAAACACCTAATGGTCAACCCATAATCAGTGAAAGCTGAAAACTGTGAATGGCCACTTCCACAAATTTTTTCACAGGTAAAAAATTTTCTTGGCCGTTATCGGGAATTTGCCCTTTTCTCCAATGTAGAGCGATCTTGGAGTTGGTATATTTAGTTGGGGGGGGGCACAGCCTCCCACTTTATTAGGGTTTGAAAGTTTATTTGTCTGTTCACAGGCCAAGAGGATGTTTTCCCCTGTGAAAAAAATTTGTGGAAGTGGCCATTCACGGTTTTCAACTTTTGCTGTTTACGGGTTTACCTTTAGGTGTTTGAAGAGCTGATGCTTAGAGGTTATAGTATAGACCCGCTTATTTCACTACAGCCATCTTTCCATTGAAATATTGATTTATACTTTTGCCACACATTTTTGAATTCTGTTGCTGTACTTTTTATGTTTTCCTTCATTTATGCTCAGCAGCCATTGTACGTCCTGCTGCTCTGTCTTGGAAGAAATCCTATCTTTTATAGGAATTGTGGCTATGTAGTTTTTCTATTATTTTACATCTAACCATCACTGGAGTTCATTTGCACATTGTGAATGTATCTTCCAATGCATGTATTTCCATATGGGTGCATCATTTCAATTTTGTACATCTTCTGTGGCTGGGGCCTGATTTTTTGCACATCTTTAGATCTAGCCCTTGGTCTCCATCTGCATTTACTCCTGGGGTGTTTGCATCTCCAGTCCTGATCTTTATTTGAGAAACATAAGCTCCAGTAATTCACATTCCCTGTCAGGATCTACACTGCCTATCTATCTACTCAGATATATTGTGCTTGGAAACAACAGCTTCAGCCATTCCTTTTTTGGTCATGCTACCACTTGTGGATGCTGTTGCCTTCATGCAATATCTTTCTGCATAATAATACTTCCTTTTATCACTTCTGAGTCCAATCTGTGTCTTCAAAATGTGTCTTGTTCTCATATGTTGTATAACTATGTGGAGTCCCTTGAAGTCCTTTCTTATTTTCCTGAAGATTATACATGCTAAATTCTTTTAAGTCTGACTATGTAAGTTTTCTGATGCAGACTGTATAATACTTTGATAGCCCTCCTCTGAACTGTCCTGTCCTGTCTTCTTCTGTTGATGCTTGTAGAACTGCTGACAGTGTTCCAGATGATGTCCTTCCAACTGTCTATAAAAATGAGAAGGACTTATTTCCTACTGGCTGCTGTGCTTTTTCCTATATGTCACAATATTCTGCTGGTCTCCTGTGGTACTTTCCAACTCTACTTTTTAGTCTACTTTTTAGGTCAAGGACATCTGATATGACTACCGGCAGGTCCATTTCCCTTTTGTTGATACTACCTCCTTCTCACCTCTACTACTTGGTTTCTCTCAGCATTTTACCACATTTAGTCAGTCATATTTTAGTTTTTTTCTCTTTTTGCCTATCCACAGCTCAGTGCTACATTACCAGCGTGTTGAACCTACATTTGTGTCAAATCACAAGTGCTTACATACCGATAGAAATGCTTGAATAAGTACAGATCTAAAAGTACTTTTTAAGTATACTGCACATTTGTTGTCTAAGAACTACTTCTGTTCAGTTACTAGTATATCTTACTGAACACAACTTGTCAGCAGTATCCCAGAATGCACTGCAGATTGCGTCTGATCTGAGGTTGAGATTTTTTCTCATCACTGGTAACACAGCAGTGGCACAACTCCACAGCATGTACCTCTTTTTCACCCACTCCATGAGAAGCAACTGCACTTAGCCACTTTCTCTCCTTTGATGGCTCCCC
This sequence comes from Protopterus annectens, assembly GCF_019279795.1. Lineage (NCBI taxonomy): Eukaryota > Metazoa > Chordata > Ceratodontiformes > Protopteridae > Protopterus > Protopterus annectens. The sequence continues at coordinate 1,933,397,770 of NC_056729.1, read as the reverse complement.
CAGTAACAAGACTATTCATTGAACCCTAGTTGCTTGGGTCATAGTCTGGGCTATGTCTTTCAGTGCTGTGGTAGCAGCTTCTGTCTTGTTGTCATTTTTGTGAAGGGGAATTATATCTTTTCTACTCGATTCATCAGGAACTTTATTTTCCTCCCAGGACTCTAAAAAGTTAATTAGTATCACTATCAGTTCTATCAGTTCCATAAGAATTCTGCTGTGGTGCCTGTAAGACAACATTGTCTTCTGCAACTTTAGTTTTTAATTTAGTTTCCAGAACTTGGTCTTTTGTGCTCAGTACTTAGCAGTGCTACTGGTTGTTTGGTAAAGATTTATTTTCCTCCTTTTAAATATGAGTTATTTTCATTAAACTACGCCAAACCAACAACAAATTGTTTTTTTAGCTTTGATATTCCTCTGTTTCTCTTTCTTTGCTCACTTAAACCTCTGTGATGTTTGTGGTTTGTTTCTTCAATAATATTTTCATTTTTGATTAGAGTGTCCACAAGGTTTTCACTGGGGTCCATAATGAACACCTAGTTATCTTGGTGAAAACTTGCAAATTTAACACAATTATGTATCCCAAAGTTACTGGTATCGAGTTAGTTTTCCGTTTTTCAGGAATGGATAATCAATTCCACCACAGTAAAGTCTGCTTCCCCATGGAGCTGTAAGGTATCAGTCTGTGCTTTTCATGAAATCACTGTGGCGTACCTCTCTGGAGCTCTAACAGGAGTTGATAGCCAGAGAGGAAGGTGATATGCCCTTGTCACTTTTAAATGAGCTGTCATTTCGACAGTTATTTTTTCACAATTCCTGTCTGATAGTCTGCACTGTTTTCTCAAACTGAGATATTTGCTTTGAGGTATGACATTGCCTCAATATTTGAGACAGCTTAGATTCCATACTTTTGACTTTATTGGTATTTATTGTTGACAGTGAGTCAAGCTGTCTGTAATGCAAAAGCTCATGGGTCTTTCTATCATACAATATCCCCTTACTAATCTCTGTAATGTGAAAATTGGTCTTCATTTTTTCTTCATCAAGAAATGACTGAGTTCATGGTCTTAAAATATATTTTGAAAACTACTAGCTTACACACTAAACGATTAAGCATCCGAAATGTTATCAAAATAAAGCAAATTCTTTGCAGTAAGAACTAGAACAGGTAATGACTAAAAGTGGCTAAAGCTTACTTCACATCCACAGGATCTGTATTAAAAAATAGCTTTACAGAAAGTGATCACTGAGGTACCTCTCAAAATAGTTCATTTCAGCAGTTTTGTCTTATACAGTCTAGTGAAACAGTGGTATAACCAAAAAAAATACCAATAAGTACTTCAGGGCACAGAAGTCCATATCCAAACACACCCATTAGCAAAAGAAAAAAGAAACACTTTAACCTGTCACGTTCCTTTCTGTATCTTTTTTATTTTTTTCTATTGCAGACTTCAGTTTCTGATTCACCATTTTAATATTTTATTGTTTATGGCTGGCACACTTTATGTTAAAAGTTTACTGTTACTATGTTAAGGATAACTAATTCTGTTACATGATATTTACATATGCAGATGTAAATGTACAATTATGTTCATAAATTATTAATTCTGTTACATGATATTTACATATGCAAATGTAATTATACAATTATGTTCATAACAAAGAGCAGTATGCAGTAATCTGTGAGATTGAAATTGATGTGATAACTAGTCTGTCAAAAGATAATCTTTCTATTTCCACATATCATGTCTGCATATTAAGCATGTACTTTGACAATTGTTTTTGCCTCTGACTATAATATGTTTAGTTATTTTGTTGCAGCCCACTGGAGCTTTAAAATGTGTTACTTAGCCCGTAAGTGAACACATGATTAATTAGGCTTCAAATTAATGAGAGCAGGAGTTCACCCTAAGCCTGATTTTGTATTATGTGCTCACCTGGAAATCTTGGTAAATATGTCATGTAAAGAGTTTGCAGCTGGCTAGGGGAAAATAACCTTTTGCCCAGTGACAGAGAAATGATTAAGTGCTAGAGTGTTACAATGTGGCAACCTTTAGAGACTGACTTCGTATCACTGCAGAGCATTTCACTCACATCAAAAAGGTCAAGATTCGACAATTTAGCTGATAAGAAGAAAAGTTTTGTTTGATCAAAGTACCCAAGGTCTTTTTACCTGTTGTGAAAAGTAGAGACCTGTCAGATCTATTGTTAGTCTGTCTCTTTCTAGCAGTTCATCTTTTTTTTCACCTTCAGCTAATCAGAGCTTGTCAGGTTTCCCAGGGGTTAGAAGGACAAAAATGACTTTCACCATGGGTTAAAAGAAGCACGATTGCTGAGCGGAAATTGAAATATTTTAAATAGAGAAGTAACAGCACATCCCAATGGTACAGACACAAAACTGCAAGATTGCTATTCACCTAATTTATCATGTGTGTTCAGTGCATTTATTTTGCTGAAGACTTTGTCTGTCATGTTCACAACAGCCTCTGACACCGCTTTTGTACATTAAAATAGGATTTGTTTTACTTTTGGTTCTGTTGTTTATTTGTTTGAAACCAATGGCACACTGCTGCCTGATTTCTTAACACTTAAAATGCAAGATTCATAAATATACACAGTGCTTTCCTCATATAACAGCAGCAAAACAAACCAGATTCTGCATATTTAGTTATTTATTTTTTAATTGTTTACCAGAGAGTGCCTGATTATCAGATAGCAGCTTATCCCGATGCACCTAAATTAAGAAAACATGGAAGTCTCTACAGATCAGTAAAAGTGATATCAACATTATACTCATAAAAACATCAAGCAACTGAAATGTATAGCAGTTTCTGTTTGAAAATGTGAAAGTTGAATATCCAGGCATATTCAGGACTGTCATCTGGCAAAAAAAAAAAAAAATCACTGCAGCCATAGATGGTAGCCGGTTCTAACTTTTGAAAGGAATTACTAATATCTAATGTTAGTCAACAGAACTGTGATGATATACTCACATTTTGTATATAATGTGTGGGAAGTCAGTACATATTACATTATTTATTTTATTTTTATTTTACATTTGATAACTGGGATTGTCCGACTGGACATAGGTACATTTTCAGCGGTGGCCTGGAGAGAAAAGCTTCACAGTATGTAAAATTGTACACAATATGTTAAAATACAGTATACAGAGAATTTTAAAACAATATGTTAAAATACACTATACAGCAGAAAACATAACAACACCTACATATGTATATATATATATATATATATATATATATATATATATATATATATATATATATATATATATATATATATATATATATATATATATATATATATATATATATACAGGAAAAAATAGTTACACATGGTTAATCACAGAGTATGTATACAAATTCAATCAGCATTAGGAGAAGATCTAGACTGTAATATATATTACAGTAGGTATATTAGGAAGTGAGGTATATAAGTGGAATAATTTGAGGACTTGTGTATTATATTTATTCATTCATTTATTTATTTTACATTTGTTGACTGGGATAGTGTGTCTGGGTGTGAGTCCATTTTCAGCAGAGGCCCGGAGAGAAAAACTCCAATAAAACAAGAACAACATTGACAGGTATAGTGTCAGTTTTACATAGTGTTTAACAGAAATATCTAGAGACAATAAAGAAAGTTTGGTCTCATTTGGGTTCAGTATGAGGTTAGTGTTAGTTAGCCAGGATTCTACTTCTAGGAAGGATTGTTGTGTTATAGCCTGCAGTTGTGTTAGAGAGGGGGCGGAGCATATCAGGGTAGAGTCATCTGCATATTGGATGACAGAGGCGAGAGATGTGGATTTATGGAGTTGATTTGTGAAGATGGTAAAAAGTAGGAGGCCTAATATGCGGAACTCCTATGTTAACAGGGAGCAAATATGATAGCTCCTGTTGTCATCTAACAGCCTGCTGGTGTTTGGTTAGATAGCTGTGGAACCAAGCTAGGGAAGAATGACAGATGTAATGTGGCCAGCTCTGACAGCAGTTTTTGGTGTGAAACTGTGTCGAATGCCTTTGAGAGATGTAGAAAGATGGATGAAACATATTTATTCTGCTTTCTGTGTTCATTTATTGTGTTAGTAAAACTGAGGAGGGCAGTTGTGGTGCTGTGGTGGGGGCGAAAACCATGTTGTGTGTTTGATAGGAGGTTATTGGAGAGAAGGTAGTTTAAAAGCTGGGAGTGAATACATTTTTCTAGTATTTTGGAGAGGTGAAAGAATGGCAATGGGCCTGTAATTAGTAAGCTCGGTAATGTTACCACCTTTATGCAGTGGGGTGATATAGGAGACTTTCCAGATTAGTGGGACATGGTTCTCAGAGATAGAGCAGTTGATGAGAATAGAAAAGGGGTAGACTACGACTTCAGAGGCAGCTTTGAGGAATTTTGATTGGAGGTTGTCAGCAGCTAGGTTGGTGGGATTGTGCTTACTGAGTAGTTTTTTTATGGTATTGGTTGAGATGGGGGTTAAAGGAGTTTACACCCTCATGGTTGGCTACGGGGATTGTAGTAGTGATGTTTTGGTCATAGTCAATAAGTGAGTGAATTGCGTTTATGAAAAGGAATTCAATTGTTTTGCAATGTTATCATTTGATGGGGGTGTGGTAGGATTGGGGGTGGACATACTACCAGGTTGCAGGAGTTTGTTTATAGTGGCCCAGAAGTTTTTGTGGTTGTTTTTGTTTCTTTGCTGTGCAGTGAAGTAGTAGGTGTTTTTGTCAGCTTTTACCTGGGATTTGGCTTTATCGAAAGTTGTTTGAAAAGTAGAAGGTTGTCATTGCTTTTGTTAGTTAGCCAGTGTTCCCATGCCTTGTCCCTTTCTTTTAGTAGGTCTTTGGTGTTGTTTCTAAGCCAGGGTGTGTGGTGATGTTTTATTCTAGCTTTTCTGGAGGGGGCCAGGCAGTTTAGGATGTTGAGGAATGTGGTGTTAAAGTGTTGAACAGCACCATCTAGTGTTAGTGTTTTGAGGGGGGGATCAGTTAATTTGTTGGAAGAGGGAGTTGAAAATGTGGGTATTACATTTTTTCTTGTTGTGGATTAGCCTATAGACTACTTGTCTAGGTGGACTAGGATTGTTTCTGATTAGGTATGTGTGTAGGTTGTCACTTATGGTACTGGGGAGGGATCCTCCTAGAAGGGGTGTGTTATTTTTATTTGTGGGAGTCCAATCCAAGATGGATCATCTGTTGGAGATTTTGTCTATTCTTGTGGGGTTTTGTATGGGCTGCGAGACAACATATAGGTTTATGAAATTGGATGGATTATTGGAATTATAGGTGGAGCAGTCAATGTTGAGATCGCCCATAATTATGGTTTCTTGGTGGAAGTTTCTGGATAGCCAGTGAAGTATGTCTTCAACTGTGCTAGTGTTATCTCCTGGAGGGATAAAGATAGCCACTATGATTAGTGTTTTGTTCTTGTTGATATTCAGTTTGGTGATGAGTATTCTGCATTGTTGGATGTAGGAAGTGTGGCGTTGATAACTTCTATGGCTAGATTTTGTTTAAACATTATTGCTACACCTCCTTGACATTTGTTTTGACAATTGAGTCTATGTATGTTGAACCCTGGGGGACGTATCTCATTGTTTTTGACATGTGGCTTAAGCCAAGCTTCAGTCAAAATGGTTATGTCAGGGGAATGTAAGTCAATTAGTGCATGGAGGTCATGGATTTTTTTTTAGTGTACTTCTTAAATTTATATTAAGGAACAGCAGGGAGTGTTGTTTGGGGTGAAAGGGTATGGTGGAGATGATTGAGGTGTAAGTGGTAGTTTGTTTACTGGTAGTCTTGGGGCCAGGGTTAGGGTGGATGTCAACACTGAGTTTTATTTTTGATAATATAGGGAATAAAGTTGTTATAAGTTTGCTTAGTTGTTTGTGGTTTCTAAATAGTGGTTCATTTTTGTGTCTAGTTTGATGGGCATAGCCACCTATTCTTTAAGTGTGTTCTAAGTGAATTTTTAAAGTGAGAAGAGGTAGGGGCAGAAATCAGAGCAGGAGGGAGATTATTCCAGGTTCTAGCTATGGAGTGGGAGAACAGTGCTTTTCCTGCAGTATTTTTTGCCCTAGAGATACAGAGGAGGGGTTTGTCAGAAGATCGGAGAGGATGATTTGTATTATAGTGGGTGAGAAGTTGGCCTAGTGCAGTATTTTTTTCTGGATATGTTACCACATTGTAGGCAATGACTAATTGGTGATAGGTTAGTAGCTGGGGAAGTTCCAGCCATTGCAGTTCCCTTAGAACCTGGCAGTGGTGGGTTCTAAAGGTGGAGTTGTTTGCAAACTTGGCAATTTTATTATAACATGATTTGAACCTGGCAAGGTCAAGTTTTCTAAGCTGGGTAAGAATTGGAGCAGCATACATTAGGATAGACAAGAGGAGAGTTTGGGCTAGGGTAATCTGTGCTTGTTTCGAGAGGGATTTCCTGTGCCTGTATAGTGTTCCCATTTTTGTATGGACTTTTTTGATAGTTTGTGAAATGTGGACATCAAAGTGTAGATTTTTATCAATTTCAATGCCTAGGAGTTTGGTATGGTCAGAGAGAGAGATAATAGTGCCATTTTTGGAGGAAACAGTGAAGGATAGAGGGGTGGAAATGGTTTTGTTGAGGATGAAACATAGTAATTTGGTTTTATTAGGGTTTAGGATAAGTTGGATTAGAGTGATCCAACTTTCCACAGAGCTAAAGGATTCCTGGGTGAGTTGTTGTAGGGTGGGACGTGATGCAGCTGAACAGATAAGGGTTAAATCGTCAGTGTATTGTATAAGTGAAGCATGCTGTGTGCTGGCATGGAGATTATTAGTAAATATGAAGAAAAGTGGGCCTAATATGGAGCCTTGTGGTACACCTATGGTAGTTGGGAGTAAGGGGGATAGTACTGTGACACCCGTGCCCTGGCCCAGCAATCAAGGAGCCTCAATCCTCACCACTAACACTCATATAGGAAGAAAGGATAACAAATACACACAGTAAAGTGCAATTTCCCTTAAGAGCACACAGAGATCACAGTCAGTCCAGGGCTGTTCACTCCCTTGCTCTCCAGGTCCCCAATAAGACTCCCCACTGGCACAGCTATAGTATCCAGATCTTAGCCAGCTGGACAAGCTAAAATCTCCAGCATACACTCTGTCCAACCAGTGCTTCATATCCCTGCCCAAGTAGCTGACACACACACACACACACACACACACACTTTAAGATAAGTTTATACAACCACACAAACACTCCTGGGGAAGGTTGGCACAGGTTCTCCAGCTGTGCCTCTCTTACCCAGACTATACAGTAGTACCACTTGCCACCACCCAGCTAATATTTTCAGCTACCCAAAGGCCCTTAAAGACCCATGGTGGTGGTGCTGCGGTAGCATTGTCACCTCACAGTAAGACGCTGTCCAGTTTGATTCTCAGCTAGAGCGTCTTCTGCATGGAGACATGCATGAATGGGCGTACCTTCATTGAAGATTGTGCATCAGGGCTGGTAACTCGGCACGTAAAAATCAACTACCAATCATTAGCGGACCGGAGTTCCACTGTGGCGACCCCTAACCGGGAAAAGCCGAAAGACACAACAATAGCAACCCAAAGGCCTTTAAATGGATGTCCAATTATTAGTGTGCAATATTGTTATCCAATTGGTAAGTATGACTAATCAGTCAAGGCTTATTTGGAGTGACCTGACAGTAAACTCTATAAATATGCAATGTACTTCTAGAGCTTACCTTATCTCTACACAAACCAGCCACAGTTAAAAGGTTTTAAAATATTTAATAATAAATAATTAAAACCACAAGACAATACTTTCTACTACACAGTGCTAGTCAAAAGAGGTCAGAGATCACACAGAAATAGTTAAAATAAATCAGTAGTACAGTTTTGATATCATAGAAAAACACTTAGTGTAATCTTTCTAGTTTCTAGCTATCCCTAAAAGAAAACTCAAGTCTAAGATAACTTGCATAAGACAGCAGGCAGTGCTGTGAGTTGGATGATCTAGACAAAAATGCTTAATGCCTTCTGATTCTCTCTGTTTAAATTGCTATTGCAGTTCTGATAAACATTACATCATCTTTTTACACTTCCCAGGCTGACAGATACTACATTCTTTTGTTATCTTACAGCTGAAGAAAACTACATCAATAAAAGACATTCCACATGTAAACTCTAGTAATTATTCCTTAAGTTAAAACAATAGGCAGGAAGCCTTCATCTAACCCGGCCGGAGCCGAATTGTAAATATCAAAGATAGTCATGAAATAATTTGAACTTCAAAGGACATACAAGAAATGCTTGACTTAGCTTTCTTTACAGCAGAAGGCAATGTTGCTACATTGTTTTAAGTTCAACATTTCACAGCATATTCTTGCATTTAAGAAAACAAGCCTGTATTTCAATATGTATATTTACAAATAACAGAATTACCTGCACAATTCTATCCAGCTAGACTGGCAGCCTTTACAAGTACACTTTGCCATTGGACAGATTGTTGCCTATTTGACAGATAGCGTTTAAACCAGCCTATAGTGAAATAGGCAAAGGATAGGGATGTCAGGGTGTCTAGTAGTAAGAAATGTGAAACCATGTCAAATGCTTTGGAGAGGTCTAGAAATATTGCAGATACAAAGTTATTATTATTTCTATGTTGGTTGATCAGATTGGTGAAAGAGAGCAGAGCGGCGGTTGTGCTATGGTGTTGTTGGAAGCCATATTGTGTGGGAGAGGAGATGGTGTGAGTTTAGGAATGGTGTTACCTGAAAATGTATACATTTCTCTAGTATTTTAGATAAGGGGGTAGAATGGCACTGGGGCGATAATTTGAGTATTAATAAGAGTTTCTGCCTTTATGTAGTGGAATAATGTGTGATACCTTCCATAGCTGTAGGACATATGTTTCTTGTATGCAGCGATTGATAAGAATAGAAATAGAGTAGGATAAGGATTCAGCAGCTATTTTTAAATATTTTGTGTTGTAGTTGGATCTCATGATGGCAAAGCAGTTAAGATTCCCATCTATTTTGTCAATGATCTGGCTGTGGGAATGGATTTGATTAGCAATGAATGCACATTAATGGCTGTATTTTCCTGCTGGTAGCATCCTGCTGAATTTTGATGCTTGCAAAAGCTGATGTTTCTCAATTTCATTTCAGATACATTGTTGAGATTGACTTTGGAATTAAATGCACACTGCATTATAACTTTGTCTTGTATCCACTAATAGGCAAAAAGATTGGTGTTCAGCACCCTAAAACTGCTAGCCTGGTGTTGCGTATAGGGATTACTATGTATTTCGTAAATGTGCTAATGAGGGCAGTCACGTAGAAAACTAAAGTGAAAGAGAGGATAGATTTGTGATCAGACTGTCTGAGCATGGAACTCTGATGTCATTTTGTACAAATGTATTAAAACAGTTCTGTGTACACTTTCTTCATCCTGGCATCTCAAAATGTTACCTTACAGCAGCACTACCATCAACTAGGCAGTGATGGGGAGAATTATGCTTCAGGGATTTGAGCAGTAATCAGATTTAGAATGCTTTCTATGCCTTATGGGCTGTATCTTAAAACATCATTCCTGCTTTAATGGAATTCCCATAAAACTATGACAGATCATGAAAAATGTCATGTAGAATTCCACAAGCAACAAACAAGCACTTATTTTGTGCTTCCAACTACTTTCTAAGCCATAATTAATTGGACAGAGGCAGTACCACTGAAAGCTGAAAAGGGTCTAAACAAGTTGTTAGCTTTACTGCAGTGTTCCGCAATTGGATGTTATGCTCAACAAGGTTATTCAACTTGTCTAATATTTATTCCTTGTGCTTTTTTCCAAGTCTCTTGCCGTATTTAATGTTTTTTTCTTTTCTGTTTTCTTCCTTTCTCCATTTCCTTGTTTCTTTCTTTTTTTCTTGTTTTATAGTACAGAACGTGTTTTAATTCCAGAGCAATTCAGATAAAAAGTATACTTGTACAGTTAAGTAAACTTCAAACATGTTGTTGACTTTTTAAAGTGATTTAGAGTAGCTTGCTTGCAGAACATCTCTGATTTTGCCTCATATTTATGACCTGTCCTTGAGCAAGTCAGTTAACCAGACTGTGCTTTGGGGGAAACTGGACATTTAGGCTAGGCTTCCCAATGGTTCTCTGGACTACAAGTCTAATAACTAATTATAAACCAGCCTAATTATGGTGTAAATGAAGGAGATTGATTGTAGTGAACAGCTGCATCATCTTATGAGCTACGTTCTTTGGGTATGATCCTTGGTTTACTTATAGGTTCATAGGTAGGTACTAGGCTGTTGGCCCAAGGGCCTATGTAAGCCTAGCCAGCAAGGTTCCATGGCTTACGCCACTCAAGAAAGTTATTTTCCTGTGCCACTGTCGAGCAGAGACACAGAAGTGATCCCCTGGGTGTATTTCCTATTTCCCATCCACTCATCAAGATTTTTCTTGAAGAGTGCTAATGAACAACTTTGCTTGACATAGATGGGTAGCTTGTTCCAGAGTATAGGAAGTCTCTGGGACAGGAATCTATCCCTCCAGCATGTCCTTTTTATTGTGGTGACAAGGTTTAAGTCCCTAGAGCATATTCTCGGAGGGATTGGGATTTCTTTAGGCGTAGCATGTCCAACAGCTCTGGGTTTGACATAGCTTTATATGTTAGGCAGAGATCACCTCGGAGTAGGCGATATGCTATGGAGTAAAGCTGGAGTTTTTTGAGGCGGTCAGTGTAGGGCATTTGTTTGATGCCAGTAATCCTGTTTGTGAGATACTTCTGTGGCCTTTCCAGCTGCTGCAGATGTCTTGTGAGGTACATTCCAAAAGGGGAGTTGTACTCTATAATGGGTCTAATGAGTGACAAACAATGACCTCTTTTTTTCCTGGATGAGAACCCTTTTATGATGAGGTGTGCCATGTAGAAGGACCTCCTGACTGCTGTGGCGATGTGACTATCAAAGGAGAGACTACTGCCCACCTGGGTCCCAAGGTCTCTTATCATGCATTTGGTGTTAAGTAGATTGCTGCCTATGTTGTAGTTCATGGGTACAGAGGTTTTACCAAAGCGGATGACACTGCACTTTTTGACATTGAGCTTGAGGCCATGGCACTGACACCAGGCATCTGTCTCAGTAAGGCCCTACTGTAGGATGTCCACATCATTTGGGGACTTGACTATGGCTCCTAGTTTGCAATCATATGTGAAATTCGTTAGCCAGAGGCCTTCTGTGTTAGCCTGTACTTCAGAGAAGTAGATACCAAACAGGGGAGGTCCCAGGATGGAACCCTGTGTTACTCCACTTGTCACTGCTTTGAGGTTAGATTTGGAGTCTGCAACTTTTACAGTGTGGGTTCTATCAGTGAGCCATTTAGCAACCCATCTTGTGATGTAGGGATTTATACCTAGTTTAGTGAGTTTAGCTATAATTCCAGAATGGGGGATGGTGTCAAAAGCCTTGGCGAGGTCCAGATAGGCTGTGTGAACCACATTACCCTCATCCACGGCTTTGATGACTGCCTCAAAGAAGTTGATCAGGTTCAGAAGGCATGATCTGCCTTTCACAAACCTGAACTGGGTGGGATCCAGAGTTTGGAGGTTACCAATGTCTTTGTTTATGAGTTCCATGATGATACACTCCATGGCCTTGCAGACCAGACTCATCAGGCTAATAGGCCGATAGTTCCCGGGATCAGTGGTGGCTCCCCCTTTGTGGCATGGGATAACTGTTGCTGTGCGCCATTCAGTGGGCACAAAGCCTGATGTGAGGCTATTATTGAACATGGTGCTTAAGTGGGGAGCCAGTTCGTTCTGAAGTTCATGTAAAACACAGCTTGGGATTTTATCCGGTCTCATGGATGCTGTGTTTTTGGCTTTAGAGAGTGCAGCTTTTACTTGCATAGTTGTGATTACAGGGACTCTGCATTCTTCCTGTATAGATATGGGCCCTTTAGGGGTTCAGAGGGGAGTAAAGTTAGCACTGAACCGATCTGCCAGGATGTTGGCAATATCAGTTGGTTCTGTAATTTTCTTGCCTTTGTGATGTAACTCAGAGCAGATCTGGGGGTGTTGCCATCTAGATTCTTGACATAGCTATAGAATGCTTTGTGGGTGTCCTTGGATTTAGTGTCGATTTTGTTCTTGCAGCTAGCTTTAGAGGATCTTATAAGGGATCTCAGCTTCTTACTGAGGCTGACCAGGGAGCTCCTCCACTCATGGGATTTTACTCTCTTTTGCAACAGTTTCTTCCTTCTGTTGTACAGTTTGTTTATGGCAGGGGACCACCAGATTGGCTTCCTTTTTTCAGAGGATAGTTTCTTGGTTCTGTTTGGGCTAGCATGATCCATGCACTCATGTAAGTGCTTATAGAGTGGATTCAGCAGTTGTAACTGTATTGTCCATCTGCATAGGTGTCATGGAGTTCACCACTTCTGTCTTAAGAAGCATGAAGTTGGCTTTGGAGAAATTTTTTACTGTGGTTTCCTTAATGGGGGGTGGGGGCAGGATGTGGATATCAAGGGTGATAAGCTTATGGTCGGATCGGACAAAACAAGGAGTTGACTTAGGGTGTGGAACCCCGGTCACTCATGTTGGTAATGACTAGGTCTAGGATATTGTTGCCCCTGGTGGAGGTGTGAATAAGTTGATCTAGGGCATTGGAGTTTATGAATTCTAGAAAGTGTTGAGCTAAGGAGTTGGTACATGGGTAGTTTTCCCAGTTAATGGTGGGGTAGTTGAAGTCGCCCATTATTAGGGTGTTTAGTTGAACCCTAATATTTTCCAGTACTTCAAGAAAAGAGGTGTGGGAATCCTGGGGGCATGGTGGGGGATCTGTAGCAAGCTACAATTTGGATTGCAGTTTTGCCCAGAGTTAGTTGCCCTTGGATAACCTTGGATGCATTATGCTGACTTGTTCTACTGATGACCCTATGTTTATTATTCATTGTGAATAAATTGGACAGCATGAAGTATGTGTGTTTAATGTTAATATTTTAACTATTAATAGATTTTAATTTTGCTTTTTTGCTGGCAAACACGTATGAAATGCAATATGTTTGAAGAGCAATAGTTTGCCCTGCACTTGTACAGATGAATAAGGCTGTTAAAGAGGTGCTTCTTGTAGTATGGGTTTTATTCCCTCAGCCTTCATTTATTTTCTTTGTGACTCTGGCCAAGTTATTTCACTAGCCAGCATTTCTGGTCTGCTCCTGAAAAGGAAAGCTTGTGTCCAGTGGGCTGTCCCAGACTGTTAGCAAATATATTATTACATATTTGTCTTTTGAATTCCTGCACCCTTCACATAAGAAGTACTTCACTATATGCAATTTGAGTATGAATCCAAACACTTGTAGTTTAACGGGTTGCCAGATGCATTTTCACTAAATATGAGTTTCAAGGGAAGAGAAGTTTACTGTTTTTCATACTAAGTCTGTTTTCAGTGTGAGAGTGCTTTGTTTTGAAGATGTCTGCCAGTATTTTTTCTCCAAAATTTGAAATAAAAGTTAAAACTTGTACCTACCTAAATTATTACTCCTGGTTTATGCTGGTAATTGTAATTTGTGATTGCATTCTCAGTACCAGGGTATAGTTTTTAAAGCACAGTTTACAAACACGGTAATGTACCCAGTACATTGTAATAAAGCACAGTATTAAAAATACTGCTTATTTTTTCCATAGATGCTGCATAATTGCAAATGGGAATGGTTATGTCCCACTCACTGTGTTTTTAGAATGTTGGTTAACCAACTGGCTCTATGGTCATTGTTTTTAACTGATGATTCCTATACTTGCTTATATCTTTAATATTTAGTTTTTATGTCTTCTCCAATCTCGTCTATGTTAGATTTGTTTAAATACACTACCTGTCATTTTTATGTTTTTCCCTTAGATATTTTCTAAACTCTTATAATTTTTTTAATGTTTTTTTCTTCTCAGCCAGCAGTCCCATCTGTTGCTTCTTTGAAAGCTTCCCACCCTCTAAGACATGCTCCTGGAAACATGCCCTACACCTGAGGATTTTTGTCCACTGCTGGATGATCATTAGCTAAGAAATTTAGTGTTCGTCTTTAAAAGTATACTTCTCTAATACAGCTTAAGTTTATCGGCCATGCATTTGCACACTACTGGGTACTCTTCTCCACCCCCATCTTCCAAACTCTTACATAGTCCTTTATGTTACTCGTCCCAGTTGTTTAGCTAATCAGTCTCAAAACTACATAGTCCTTATATGCTATTGTCTCTTAATCATGCCTGATTATTGCAAGCTTATGCCTTAGCTAAAACCCTTACTTAATAGCTTTTCTGGTCTGCTAAATTCTCTCTTTTCTCTTAACATATCTATTATTTAGATTTGCAAAGGTACTATTTCTGTACTGACCTTTGTTCTCACTTACATTTACTGATTGACTCTTTTACACTGCATCGATGTGATTCATCCCACTCCATTCACCCCCACTGCACTCGGGCTTACTCTGCTTGCCTGTCATACCCCCATTCCCACCCACCCCAGACTTCATTTCCTTTATACGTAACCCCCACCCCTCTTCTCTCCTCCAGTCAGCTTCACACAATCAAACCTCCACTTTTATCTCCACCCACTTAATCACTCACTTAAACCCTAACAGACCTATCACTCCATTTATTATTTATTTGTTTCCTTTCTGACCCAAACTTTATGAGTCATTAACCCCTCCTTTTCTTTCCTACATCTACTACTCATTACCCCCTACCTAACCTTGCTTGCACTATATTTCTGTTCCTACTGAGCTAGTGTCACATAAAAATTGCCTGACCATACCCACCATATTCACCTTAGCTACACAATTAAATATAGACATCATCCATTCCTTGCTTAAAACCTATGTCTCTAATCCCACCTGTAATCATTACTGTTCCCTACTAATCCCACCTTTACAAACATTACAACTCACTACTATCTTTCTTTGACTTACCTAGCCTTTACCTCTATACCTTTCCTACTTCCTAATTCCTACTTCCACTAATAAATCAGCTAAGTCTATCTCTCTTCTTGAATGGATACTAGTTTCTCACTCCCATAAATATAATTTCTCAGAAACACTGCCTGGTGCTGTCAATGACCACTGTCCAATCAAAGTCTTAGATTCTCTCCTCATTACAGTGGACCACATAAGTTCATAGCTTGTCGCAAACTGTCTAGTTTTGACTCTGAGATGCTCAACAACCATCTCTCTGTCTCTGTCTGGAATTCTGATGAAGTCAAGTTAGATTGACGAAAGCGCTTAATTTCTGTGATTTATTAAAGAAGAATTTGGACTCGCAACAGTAGTGCTTTTTTACTTGGTTCATTTGTTCTTATTGAGCACTATTGCACCATATATCTTTGGTTCATTAACTGGTCCTTCCTTAGACATCTACCCCAAGATGATGCCGTACTAAAGTTCAATTCCATATTCCTTAATATACTAAACTCCATTGCCCCTTGTGTACGTTTAGAGTCAAATCAGTCATATCCCCCTTGCTTACACTAACCACCCGCTCCTTATTGCAAAAAAGAGACAAGGCTTGGAGGATCTGGTCCAAAACCAAACTTCCCTTCCACCTCCAACACTATAAAAAACTTTGCAGCCTTACTAAGAAATCCATCTATAACGACAAGAAGAACTTCTGTAATAATCGTCCAACCTCACACTTAGCTAACCCAAAGAAAGTCTGGCATGCCGTCAGCCAAATTCTACATCCAGGCAACCCTTCATCCTCCCCAGCCATGCTGCAATAGCACACCTCTTGAAACTGCCACCAACTTCAACTCTTATTACATTGACACTATCAGCAAATTAAAACTCCAAACCAATTCCAACCCAAATGCTAACATCTCCCTAACCCTCCCACACCCTCCAACTCCTCCCAGGCCTTTGCTCTAAAAACTGTATCCACGAACCACATTAAATCCTTGCTTCTAAAGCTTAAACCCTGCTCGCCCTCCATTGATAATCTAACCCACTATTTCTCCAAAAAGCAGCTAGCTCTCTTGCCCTCCCCATCTCCATACTTATCAGTCATTCCATTACTGAATCTAAAGTACCCACAATCTGGAAACAATTCTGCACTCTACCCATCCACAAGGGAGGTAACTCTTCTGAACTTACTAACTTCAGGCCAATTGCAGTCCTATCCCATCTTTCTAAAATTCTAGAGAAATGTGTACACAAACAAATCCTTCACTTCCTTTTACAGGAGAACCTACTTCCCCCCACACAACATGGCTTTCGCCCTAAACGTAGCACCTCCATCCCCTCATTTCCTTTGTAAACATCATATCCCAAGCTGGAGACCAAAACAAATGTGTCTCATGCCTATTCTCGATATCTCAAAGGTATTTGACACTGTCTCCGACCTCCTCCTCTTAAACAAACTGTCTGAACTTAACCTGTCTACCTCTACTATTTCCTGGTTCAGTAGCTACCTCAATGATCGACTTCAATCTGTGAAATGGCTTTCTGCAACTTCTCCTGCTCTACCTGTCCAGATGGTTGTACCTCAAGAATCAATCCTTGGCCCACTGCTGTTTAATATCTTTACCAACCTATTGTCTACATCTTCCCACAGTCATCACTTGTGCAATACATAGATGATGCCACAGTCATTACCATAGATAATTCCCTGTCTGACTTAAATACAAAAACACAGGAATCCTTATTATCCATCAAAAGCTGGTTCACCAAGAACCGGTGTTTATGGTAATTTTGGAGAGAGAGCCAAGTAATGGAATATCAGTACGGATGGCAGGGACCTTATTCATTACCCTGCATAGGGCTCCATTTGTCCACAATCCAGCTCTGTTGATACTGAAGGTATATACTGCAACAGTATTCTATTACTAGCCAATCAGATAGGTCAGACCTATGCTGACTTATTTCAGTGGGTATAGACAGAAGACTTAGAGAGGTCAAAATTGAGAGGTGGGGTCCTGCGCACATCTAATTCCACCCTCTCCCAAAAAACAGTATGCTGCATGCAGTAATATTTTTGATTGTTGTATGACTTGTGGATTGTTGAACAAACGTGGCTGCAGTATTTATATTGTCTTGAATAGTTTTGCTTTATTCATTGCACTAAAGAATGAAGTAGTTCCTTAATAGGTGTACATTGTGCACTATAGTCTAAACATGCTGCATTTTAGTAACATATTTTTGCAGTATATTCATTACATTTGTCAGATTATGAAGTGTGCATTATTTAGAGTGATAGTCGGGTTGTGGCTAGATGGATGGATGGACAGATGGATTAAAGCCATCTGATCTTCAGCATCCATTATTAGTAGAGTCAGTGGTACAACAGTTAGCACACTTGCATTTGTTGCAGAAAGCTGTGGGTTCTATTCCCACACCAGGTAGATTGATTACTGACACTGCAGTATAGCATAAGGGGGTGCTGTCCTCCTTAGTGTGTTGTCCTTTGAATGACATGTTAAAACTTGTCACCATCTGATTCAGTGTGTGGTAGCTTGGGTGGATGTACAAATATCCCATGGCACATATCGAAAATAGTAGGAGAAGTTTCCTGATGCTCTGACCAAATTATCCCTAATAGTATGAATATCTCTTCAGGTCTTCCCTGAAAAGAGCCTACTAGTCTAGTGGAGCTAATTTGGTCAGTAAAGCATAAATAAATTAAATACGTAAATAAATACAGTCATAGTCACATATTATGTGATACAGTCTTCTCTACAAGATTGGATAATAACAGATTTCTGCATGTAGTTAAAATTTGTTTCTCTGGTAGATAGCTCAGAGAACTAAATTACCAACTTGTTCATAGGTTCATAGGTTGGTACTAGGCTATCGGCCCTAGGGCCTATACAAGCCTAGCCATAACAATTCCCTGGCTATTTCTTCCAACAATATTTACTTCCCTGGACCCCTGTCTAAAAGGGTGATTGACGTGATCCCCGGGGTGAATTTCCTATCTCCCATACAAAAGTCAAGGCTCCTTTTGAAGAAGGCCAAAGAAGTGCTCTGCTTGACATGTATGGGCAGTCTGTTCCAGAGTCTGGGGAGTCTCTGGGTTCATGAACCTATCTCTCCAGCATGTTTTTTTTATTGTGATGACAAGGTTTAGATCCCTGGAGCATGTGGCTCTGAGGGATTGGGATTTCTTTAAGTGTAGTTTGTCCAACAGCTCTGGGTTTGACATGGCCTTGTATGTTAAGCAGAGATTGCCTCTGAGTAGACGATATGCGACAGAGTATAGCTGGAGTTTTTTTAGACGGTCAACATAAGGCATCTGCTTTAGGCATGTGATTCTTTTATTAGGTATTTCTGCGGCCTTTCCAGTTGTTGCAGATGTCTTGAGAGGTGCATACAAAATGGAGTGTTGTATTCTATAATGGGTCTAATGAGGGATGAGTACAGTGAGACAATGACCTCCTTTTTTCTGGATGAAAAGCCCTTAGTGATGAGGTGTGCCACATAGAAAGATTTCCTGACTGTTGTGGCAATGTGGTTATCGAAGGTGAGACCACTGTCCACTTGTGTCCTCAAGTCTCTTATCACACTTTCAGTGTTTAATGTACTGCCACCTATGTGGTAATTCACAGGTACATGTTTTTTCCCAAAGGGGATAACTGTACATTTCTTGGCATTGAGCTTGAGCCCATGGCTCTGGCACCAAGCATCTGTTTCTGTAAGGCCCTTTTGTAGAATAACCACATCATTTAGGGATTCAGTAATGGCTCCCAGTTTGCAGTCATCTGCGAACTTTGTTAGCCAGAGTAGTCCCTTAGTGTTGGCCTGTACTTCAGAGAAGTAGATGCCAAACAAGAGCGGTCCCAGGACTGAACCCTGAGGTACTCCACTTGTCTGGAGATGGATTTGGAGTCGGCTACTTTTACAGTGTGGATTCTGTCAGTAAGCCAGTTGGCAACCCATCGAGTGACATAGGGATTAATGCCCATCTTAGTAAGTTTATCTATGATTCCAGAGTGGGGGAGGGTGTTGAAGGCCTTGGCGAGGTCCATTGTTAATGATCTGCTGCCTGTTGTAAGGGTGACGGGTTTGAATCTTTCCACCTTCATTTACCTAATGTGTGACACAGAGCAAGTCACTAACCAGACATTACTTTGGAGCAATTGGTAATTTGGGCTGGGGTTCTTATTGGCCTCTTGGAATACATGTCTATTAACTATGAATCTATTGTTTGCCAGCCATTCCTTATTGCATAGCATCTAGTTCAGGAAATGTTATGGGACTATCATCAGCACACCGGTTTAAATACAACATGGGCAATTTTTTCTTCTAGGGCAGCAGGCCCTGCATTTATAGGTGAAGCACTAAAATGCAGTGTTGTTTGCCAGTAGCAACCTCTGCCTTACTAGTAATTCCTTTAATATGGTGTTATTGCGATGATTTTTACTTCTGAAGAATATCAGATGTTTAGTATTTGTATGCTCTCTCAAATATTGTCCTGTTTAAACTGGGTTGGGTCTTATGGCATGATGCTAGTGATATTTATACCATTTCTTGAAGCTCATTCAAAGCCACAAATAAAGTGCATGCAATTTATTTCTTCAAATCAAAAAGTGGTGTACACAATCAACAAAGTGTTTCTAACTGCTGTTGGAGGTGAGGGGGCTATCTGTGGATTGAAGTATCATATTATCTCATCTGGTCATTTTTAAACAATCTTTAATTTGGCTTTGAAAGACTAGTGTATGTGTCTTTGTGTGCAAATTAAGTTGGAAAACATTAGCAACTGCCTGTTTATGTGAAACAAATGTGAAATATGTGACTTTTGCCATTATTGTTATTAATTTAGTTGATGCTGGCATCTGAAAAGGATTCAGTCAACAAAATAACTGTAATTTTTGAGTTTAATTGATATCTATGGATAAAATTGACTGACCTTGCTAAGTTCATGAAGGTAAAAAGAATTTAGTATGTCTTTGCAGGACTCAACAGCATGCATATAAAGCAAACAGCAGTACTTTGCTGTGATGATTTTTAACACAATCAAATATGTGATATTTACAGCCGATAAAATGGTTGTAATTGTTGAGTACAGATATTGGTTGATTATAATGACATCAGTCTGAGTGGCCTGTTTTGGTTGAAATTTTCTGAAATATGTACTTTTTTCATTATTGGTTTATATATTTTGTTTCATCGCTTGCAAGAAAAAAAATGTTCAAAACTATAAAAGTAAAACACCCTGTAACAAATGTTGCTGTATTAAAGAAGAAATGTAATTTAAAACAATCAGTGAGGTGAATCAAAGAACATATGTATTTACGCATGATCCTAAAAATGAGTATGGTGGCCAATGGTTTTAAAACAGCCTAGGGCCCAAGGTATACTTCTTAAGCCACTGCTGTTCACCCAACTAACATAAGAGCCATGATACGAAAAAGCCCACTCAGCAACTTGTAAGTGCATAGATCCTAGGATCCTAGGAAGTTACTAAGCTAATGGCCCTAGGGCTCTTACAAACCTAGCCAAGTTCTTACCCTTATTTCCATGATCAGCACCTTTTACCCATGTCCAAGAGGGATACAAGTGGAACCCTAGGATGTATTTATGGACACCCAGCCAATTGCCCACATTGTGTTTGAAGAGGGCTAGTGAGGTGCTTTGTTTGACATGAAGTGGAAGTCTGTTCCAAAGGTGTGTTAATCTCTGGGAGACAAATCTGTCCCTCCAGCAGGTTTTATTAATGTCACATACCAGGTTAAGGTCTTTGGAGTGAGTAACCCATGTACCATTTGACTTAGGGATATGCAGCATTTTCAATAATGCAGGGTCGGAGGTTGCCTTGTATGCAAGGCAGAGATCACCTCTGAGTAGTCCATATGAACAGAATAAAGTGACAGTGATTTCAGACAATCCCTATAGGACAGATGCTGAACACCTTGAATTTTCCTTGTGATGAACCTTTGTGGTTTCTCCAATTGCTGCAGGTATTAGTAAGGTACATACCAAAAGGGGAGTTGTACTCAATTACTGATCTGATGAGGGAAGAGTACATGGAGGTTATAACTTTTTTTTTTCTGGAAGCACTGCCCTTACTTATGAGATGAGCAATATAGAATGCCCTTCTTACCACTGTGGAGACATGGTGGTGAAAGGTAAGGTTGCTGTCAACCAGTGTGCCCAGGTCTCTCACCACTGAGTGCATACTTAGGGAGTTGCTATTGATGTGTTAGCAGGAACATCGCTGTCATCAGAAAGGATGATAATACATTTTTTTGCACTGAGTTTAAGGCCATGCTTTGGCACTAATCATTTGTTTGTGTAAAACCCTCTTGCATGATGTTGACATCATTTGGAGATTCTATGACTGTTTCCAGTTTGCAGTCATCAGCAAACTTTGTCAGCCATAAACCTTTAGTGTTTGCTTGTACTTCGGAGAAATAGATTCCAAACAACAGAGGTCTCAGGACTGATCCCTGTGGAAATCCACTGGTTACAGGTCTGCTGTTTGAGGTGGATTCCCCTATTTTGGCTACATGAGTTGTATCAGTAAGCAAGTTAGCGACCCATCTAACAATATAAGGGTTGATGCCTAACTGGGTGAGTTTGCCAATGATGCCTGAGTGGGGGATAGTGTCAAATGCCTGGGCTAAGTCCAGGTAGATGTATGCACAGATTTCCCCTTGTCCAGAGCCTTGGAAACTGTCTTGAAGAAGTCCACCAGGTTTAATTGGCATGATCTCCCTTTGATAAATCCAAACTGAGTAGGGTCAAGAGTTTGGAGATTAACTATATCTTTGTTGATGAGGTCCATAATGATTTACTCCATGGCCTTGCAGATAAGGCTAGTCAGGCTAATAAGGCTATAGTTCCCCGGGTCGGTGGAAGCACCACCTTTGTGCAAGGGAATAATGGTGGCTATTTTCCATTCAGCTGATACGAAGCCAGTGCTTAGAATATGAATATGAATATTGAAAGGAGTACCCAATGGTGCAGCTAATTCATGTTGGAGCCTATGTAGGATGCAGACTGGGATTTTATCAGGTCCCATAGATGCTGTGTTTTTGGCATTAGAGAGGATCTTTACAACCTGCTCTTTAGAGATACAAGATAGGGGACAGGTGGTAGTGATGTCATGGGGTACGTGTGGTGGGGACAGGGGAGTATAGTTTTCACAGAACCTGTTGGCCAACAAGATAGCTGTGTCCATAGGCTCAGTATATGTGGTATCATTAACTAGCAGTTCTGCACAGATCTGGGCCTTTCTTTTTGCATTACGGATGTAACTGTAAAATGCCTTGTGGGTATCCTTTGTTGAGGAAGCTAATTTGGACTTGTAGTTTGCTTTGGAAGACTTCTCAAGAAGTCTTATTTACTTATTTAAGCTGAGGAGGGAGTGTTTCCAGTTTAGGAGGGCTCACTTCCTCTTACTCTTAGACAACAATTTCTTCCTGTTATTGTAAAGCCTGTTAATGCAGTTGTCCACCAGGCAGGTTTGCCCTTCGTTGAAGAGCTTGTTTTGGTCCTGTCGAGTGCAGCAGAGTCAATGCAGTTATACTGGTGTTTGTATAAAGCATTGATGTAGAGCTCAGCATAGTTGCCAGTTCCATCTGAGGGAGGAGGTGCAGTGAAGCTATTTATACCATCCTATAAGAGGTTATAATCTGCTTTGGAGAAGTTTTTTAGTTTAGTTGCTGTTGGGGGGGTTAGGTGTGATTGTTACTTCGAATGAGATCGATTTGTGATCGGATCTCACCAGGAAAGACCTCACAGTGGTGGTGCTACAGTGGCCCTCCATATTAGTAGGCACCAGAGCCGGGATATTGGCACCCCTTGTGGGGATGTCAATCAGCTGGTCCAGGGCTCTGGAGATAACGAAGCTGAGGAACCGTTAGGTAAGTGAAGTTTGAGCATGAGTAATATACCCAATCAATGGATGGGTAGTTAAAGTCGCCAAAACCATGGTGTTTGGTTGTATCTTTATAGGCTCAAGTAGATCCAAATAGGCAGAGTGTGTATCCTGATTCATGGAGAGAGTACTGTAGCTGGCAATGACTTGAATAGGTGTCCTAACAACAGTGAATTGCACCTGAAGTGTGTCCAGGGAATCATACCATTTAACCAATCTGGAGGTGTATTTATCTTTAATGAATATTGATACACAACCTCCTTTAGTTTTTATACCTTCAGATTGAGGTCTGAACGTGTGGAAGGGGGTGTAACCCGGTATGACTGGGATGCTCTCCACAGCCTTGAACCAGGACCTCATGACTGCACAAATGTCTGTGTCTTCCTAGGTGAGGATAGCTTCCAGTGAGTGCAGTTTTGTGTTGCGACTTCTAACGTTTAGCAGCATAACCTTGAGGTTGTTTTTGCATGGAGTTTTACATTAGAAATTTTATCCTTGAGACACTGCCTAAAAAAAGGCACTATGAGTAGCAAAAATCCCAGGGGTGACAGATGAAGACCATCTGTGGCAAAGCATCGAGGTCTGTCAGTCATGTCATCCCAGGCTGACAGATTGTTGATCCCCTTAGAAAGACACCAGAAGCTAAGCCAATTATTGAAGTCAATCATTTTCTGTTTGTATTGAGGATAAAATGCTGCTTAAAGCTAGGGACATACCTACCTGAGACACATAGTCTGGGACCTCAGTCCAGAGAGGTACATCTCAAGTCATTCACACCAATGTGGACTTTGATTGAGTCATAATAGTACCTGCTGTTGAGAGACTTGAGTGCATGTGTGATATGGTGTATCCTGGCACCTGACAGACAGCTGACCGTGACCTTTTCCTTATCCATCCTGGTGGGAGGGACATCAGTGTGTCTCACGATGGAATCACCTAGGATTAATAAGTTTGATTTTGTGTTTTGCCTTAAGGGTTTGACCGGTGAGACACTAGTGAGTGAGCTGTTATGTGTAATGTGTTCTGCAGAGGAAGTATTATGTGTGGCATGCTTGTGTTTGTGTTTGGGAGGTCTCTGGTGTTTAGTTATGTTTCTGGTGAGGACCTGTGTATGTGTAGGTATGTGTGATGCAGGTTGGGTGGAGTAGGAGGTGAGGTGTGCATGCTGGCAACCTGCTCATTGTCATATGTACAGACTAGTGTGTGAGCGAGCATGGATTCAATATTCTTAATATAGTTGCGTCTCTCACACATTGTGTTTGTGTGGACTAGGAGTAGATGGTTGTTGGTGAACATGAGGCAGTTGCTACACTGCCTCAGAATGCCCATGTTGACCAAGCTGGCTGGAGAATTTGTGGGAGATTGTCCATCCATTGTGATAGGTAAATTTATCTGATCAAGAAAAGAGGTCACACTTAGGAGTGGCTAGTGGGTGAGAGGTGTGTTGGTACCTCTGAACCTAGGCTTAGTGTTCCACCTGACAGTAGACCACGGCTGCAAGAAACCTCTGGAGGATCTACGAACACGACTATGCCATTAGGAAAAATAATATGAACAATGCACTGACTAGGCACATCCATGGCAATAATAGCCACAGCTTCAGTTTTATGGCCATTGACCATGTTGTCATTAGTGACAAGATACCTTGGGGGCTCCAGTTGGAGTTAAAAGAATTGAGGTGGCAGATTCTCTTGCATGCAGACAAACGGCCTAGCATCAACAACAGGACATCTGTCACTCCTGTCTTAAAACTGAAAGCTTTGGAAAGGAAAAAAATAGCACAAATTTAACGACCCTGCATAAGCACTTTAATAGAAAAGGTTTAATGTTTTTTAATTTAGTTTGTGTAACTACTCTTTAAGCTTGGCTATTAGAATAGTATCATAAGGTTTTCAATAATTCAACTTTGTCTTTAGAGAAAAAAATTCAGTTTTTTACATATATTTCATTTCTAGAAGTAGTCACAATATTTTTTAAATGTGAAGTGTTGTTGCAACAGTTAGCCAAGAGTTAACTACATCCGTTTAGCTTAGTCATGTTTTAGCTGGTTCTCTGTGTCCAATCAGATTGCTTTAAAAGGTGTTTTAAAAGGTATGTAAACATTGGTTGTGCATATCGACTTTTGTCTGATGAAGTTAATATTGTTTTAACGAAAGCGCTCACATCGATTTTATTGGATTTATTTCGCATTAAAGTTCTGCTTTTATTCAACATTTTGTGTCCGGTGTTCCTTGGGACCCTTTCTGCCAGTGTTCTTCATTTGGTTTGTTCTGCTTTTATTCAACATTTTGTGTCTGGTGTTCCTTGGGACCCTTTCTGCCAGTTTTCTTCATTTGGTTTGTTTGCTGCCTTTGTCATTTTCCTCTGAGTTGCCTATGTCTTGAATGGTCCGTGCCGTTAACTACATGATTGATTTAATAGTGGATAGGGCATGGTGAGAGCCCTATGTGGCCCAGCCCAGCCCAATGGAACTGGATAAGATTATCTGCCCCATCCCAGGATACAACCAACTCCATCATGGTGGCAGATGCCACCAAGTTAGCCATTTGATCCATTCCTCAGATACTGATTCAATGGCTATGGATTATTTTGTCAAGCAGGTTTATGCATGCATCATGTACGGTTGCCATTAAGTCATTGAATTAACTTGTGGCATTCGTAGCTCACTAGAGTTTACATGGAATCAAAGTATTCCCATGGTCAGATGATTGGCTTCTAGCTGCCTCCACAAGAAAGATCCTGATTCAAGCAAGGGACTACTTACCACAACTGGTTCTGTTTGTGGCAATATAAATGAACAGAATTAAGTTTTATTTATGGGGAGTTATGGACAGATAGCCTAAGTAACCATTTGCCAACTTTTGCAGTTAGATGTTGCAGTAGTCAAGGTAGGCAAATCATATGCAATCAAGTTTATAACTCAACCAAATTTAATAAAGATCCCTTTAATGATTTATTAGTACAGTTAATCTGGAGAATATTAAATTCCATGACCCTGTGTGCTGTTGTGTCACATTTCAATGGCATTTTCCTAAAAGTTCTTAACAAATCTGCCTCTGCATATAATAAAATGATCAAATGCTGTCCTGCACAGTGGCTAATTAAAGAAACAAAAGAATGATGCTACAGGGAGATAATGCCTGGAAAGAGTGGTGCACAAATGGAACTCAGAATTCATATCAATTATTTACACAGCTTAGAAACCTCACAAAATCATCAAAAAGGACAAACAAACCTATTACACTAATCTACAATACAAACATCAAAGTAAACCAAAATGTTTTTGGTCATAGTTAAATAAATTATTACATCCAGGCCAAACTAGCTACTGCCCCTTCCCCCATAACTTCCAACAGTACTGATTCAATTTCCACTCAGTTCAGCTTCTTATGCAGGCAAGAAAATCTGTCTTAAAAACAGTATGTGCACCCTCTTTTACTCTCTTTATCTTGCCCTAACCACATACATCCACTTGACTTCAGCCCTCTACCTAATTTTACCATCAGAAAGCTCATAACTAAGCTAAAACCAGTCTGTTTAGCAGTTGACCAACTCTCCTCTGAATATCTTAAAATGGCTGCCTGCAAATGTATAGTTTCCCAGTCTCCATGATCTAATTTGCTTTTTTTTCTCTTAACATTTTAAAGTTAAATAGGTTTGTAGCTGCAAAATATAACCCAGTCATCTGGAAAAAATCCTACATTACACCTTTACTCAAAGGAGGCACATTTGCAGACTTAAGTAACTATTTCCCCCCTCCCCCCATCAAAAATCTTTGAAAAAATGTATCCATGCTTATTCATTATCTTAACTTTATTTACTTATTTATTTAGTTGCATTTGTTTACTGTCAGAATTCAAGTGAGAGGAAAAACAATTCCCCTTTTTAGACAGGCCCAGGGAGAAAATCAACAAAAATTAACATGCATAGTTATGTTTCATATGGTAGAAAGTGCATGGAGTTAAATATTTTCAAGAGTTACAGAGGCACTCTATCAGTGTGGACATAATTGTGACATTTACATGCTTTAAAATAGACCATAAGAGCATAAAAGCAGAGAGAATTTACATTAATAGTATTGACAGTTATATAAAATGAAGACATAGGTATAAATTGGATGACTAAATCAGATATAGAGGGCATCAGGTTTATGTGTGAGGACTAGTTCTAGATAGATAGCTATATAAGTGTGATAGGTAAGGAACAATAGGAAAGGAGATGTATAGAGTGGAAAGTTACGGCTCAGATGGGCCAAGAAAGAAGTGAGTATGGAGAAGGGGTTAAGGTAACAGAGAAAGAGAAAGCAATAACTCAGATGAGTATATGTTAAGAGAAGGAAAGGTAAGTAGTTTATTAAGTAGTGTCAAAGTATTTAGATGGTGAATTAACTGTAGGGGAGTAAGGGGATTTTCTATTTGTTTGATATGCATTGGGATTGAGTTCCATAATTTGGTGACATAGAGTAAAGGGAATCACCAGGGGCGGCCGCGGTGGTGCAGCGGTTAGCGTTGCCGCCTCACAGCAAGAGGTTCTCCGGTTCGATCCTTGACTGGGGTGCCTTCTGTGCGGAGTCTGCATGTCCTCCCTGTGGTCATGTGGGTTTCCTCCGGGTGCTCCAGTTTCCTCCCACATCCCAAAGACATGCTGTAGGTGGATTGGACACTCTAAACTGGCCCTAGGCATGAGTGTATGTATTCCTTCTGTTGAAGGTTGGGCGCCAGTCTGGCAACTCGACGCTGTAAAACTCCACTGCCAATCATGAGCAGACAGGTGATCTGCTGTGGTGACCCCTAACCGGGAAAAGCCGAAAGAAGAAGAAGAGTAAAGGGAATCACCAGTATGGTTTAGAGATTTAGTGGTGCTTGTAAAGAATTTGTCAGTAGAATGCAGGTTCCTGTTTGTATTTTTGTAGGGTGAAGGGGGAGTTGCAGCCAGTTTAATTGTTTGAGAGCTATGCATGTGTGAGAGTACGAAGGAAGATTAGCAGGAAAATAATGCAGCTTTCTTGTTGCAGGCTGAAAGTTTAGTTGTTTGGGTCATGTTTAGGTTAGTGAGAATAAAGGAGGCATAGAAAAGTATTGGGAGAAGGTATGCTCTTGTTATTGATCTTCAAGCCCTGTTGTTGACAAACAGCATTGTTCTGTAAAGCAGACTTTCTGGTGAGTTTTTTTTGTTTGTGCAATTTGTTGGTCACATCCTAGATATCATCTACTGCTACATTTAGTAACTTGCTAATGGGTACTAATTTGAGAACTATATTGTTACTAGCAGTGATGTGAAATAGTATTAGTTTGCTTTTTTAGTACTGAGAGTTAGGTTTTGGTGTTGGTCTATGGCTGTGAAGGATTCTTGAATGCAATTAAGTAGTTTGTTTACATCTGGTGCTGAGCATAATAGGGTGGAGGTGTCTGCATACTGTACCAGTTTTGTAAGTGGAGGCTGTAGAGAGTTTGTTGGTGAATATATTAAATAATAATGGACTGAGCATGGATCCTTGTGATACATCCAATGACACTGGCGAGAGGATTGATTACTTATGTTCCCATTTTACTATTTGCTATTGGTCAGATGCATAGCTATAGAAGCAGATTAAAGCTTCTGTCCAACATTCAGCATGAGTTTTGACCTATAACTACAGCAATCACTCTCCTACATTTCACCAATACTAAACTAGCACAGGAAAAATGGCAGAGTAGTATCCACCATGTTCTTAGACCTGTCTAAAGCATTTGATAGGTTATCACACCAACATTTGTGAACTCTGTCCTGTCAGCCAGTCACAATCCTCCCTTTTATGATATCTTAGTTACTTATGCTAAAGATAACACGTAATTCAATGGTAATGGGAGTGCGCACCATTTCTACTGGTTAACATAGGTGTCCTGCAAGGCTCCATATTAGGAACCCTCCTTTTCAGCATCTTGATAAGCAAGCTCCATGCTGCCACACACCCTGCTACTGTAGTATAACGTGGACTCAACATTAGTATGTACGTGCCCACCCTGTCCAAACTCCAGGAAATAACTCAAGCTTCTGTTTCTTCCATTGAAACCTGGCTAAACAACTCAGAACTGTTTCTTAATTCCCCCTCTCCCCACAACAAATAAACTTATGTTCTTCACACCCAAACAGTATCAAACCCACAATGATTATATCAACAACCAAATATTACCCAAATCAAAGTAGTAAACAGTACTAAACTACTGGGAATTGTAATAGATGGCAACTCAGATCTCTGATCCACTTCAATCACTTTTCAGCTGGAGCCTTCAGTCAGGTTTTGTGCCCATGAAATGGAAGATGGCTACAGTCATTCCCCCTGCACAAAGGAAGTCCAACCACTGATCCAGGTAACTATAGGCTCATAAGTCTTACCAGCCTCATATGTAAAGCCATGGAAATCATCATAGGCAAGATAAATGAGAACATAGGTAACCTGCAAATGCTTGACCCAGCACAGTTTGTCTTTGTTAAAGGAAGGTCATGCAAATTAAACCTGTGGACTTTTTTGTGATGGTCACCAAAGCATTGGTTGAAGGTAAGAATGTACACACAGTTTACCTCGAGATGGCCAAGGCTTTTGCTACAATACCCCCCTCAGGCATTATAGACAAGCTCACTAATTTAGGCCTGAACCCTTTTATCACCCACTGGATAACCAACTGGCTCACTGATAGGACCCAGGAGGTCAAAGTAGATGAGACCACCTTCACCAAGAGGCCATTCACTAGCGGAGTCCCCCAGGGCTCAGTACTGGGCCCTTTCCTTTTTGGCACCTATTTCTCTGAAATGGAAGCAGATGCTGAAGATTTGTGGCTGGCTAAGTTTGCAGATGATTGCAAGCTGGGGGTTATCATCAACCCCCCCTGCAGGCACCAGCATTCTTCAAGAAGGTCTGTCTCTGACTAACAAATGGTGCCAAAGCCATGGTCTTAAATGTAATGCTATGAAATGCATAACTGCACCCTTTGGGAAATCAACCATACTGGCTAATTACCATGTTGATAATACACCCCTAAGTGTTAATCCAGTAGTCAGGGATCTGTGTATACACATAGACAGTAGCCTTACCTTCAACCACCATGTTGCCGCAGTAGTGAGGAAATCCTTTTATGTTGTGCAATTTTGTAAGTAAGGACATGTCTTCTATGTCCAAAGAGGATATATGCCACTGTACTCTGCCATTGTCAGAACAGTCATAAAGTACAGTGCTCCCTTTGGTATGTACATGACCAGGCATATGCAGCAACTAGAGCAACCTCAAATGATCTTTACAAAACAAATACAAGGCATAAAAAACCTGACTTATGCAGAGCACCTTAAAGCCTTTCCCTCTACTCTCCTATAGGTGGCTGAGGGGTGATCTATGCCTGGCTTACAAGGCATCCGCAAACCCCACACTAATGAATCTCCTTCATATTTGTAAGTCAAGAAGTACCAGAAATACAAGGTCTAGAGAACTGAATTTTGTTTGTGACGTAAACAGAACATGTTAGAAAGACTGCACCTCACATGGAGCAGGCTTCCCACCCAAGTGAAGCTGAATTTGTCTATTACCCAGTTTAAGCACAACCTAGACAAGTGGATGAGGAATAGGAAATTTAAACGGTGCCTAGCACCCATGTCCCTTATGGGCAGAGGTAACTTATAAATGTCCAAGCTGTCAACATCCTATTTGGATGCAGGACATAATTATTCTTTTGGGAAAACTTGGCTACACTTAGAAAGGATCCTCAGGTCATTAGCCTAGTAATAGGCTATGAATCTATGAATCTATATATTACAAACCATTAAAAATCTCAGCAAAACATTGAATCCTTTTATATGGCCATATAGTACCTAACTGCTACAGCAAGAACAACTCTAGCTTCAACCTATCTACTTCCAACCTTCCTATATACCTCACCCATTTTAACAAATGTCAGCACAACACTTAATCCAAGCTAGCTTCCTGTTATAACAAGATCACTAAACTTACTACCAACTCCCCATATAGAACTGCCATTCCTTAAAAGAGCTTAACTGTTGGTAAAGTTCAGAAATAAATAGCAAACAGTTTTACCTTTTTCTCTTGAGTCAAGAATAATGCTTCAGGATGTGCAAGGTACTTGTTTATTCCATAAACAGCACTGGGAGATGCCTACTAAAATTTTCAAATTAATCTCAAAGAATAAAGGAAAATATCGTATATAAATATTTTTTCTTAACAATTTCATGCATGCAGAACTTTGATGTAACATAGTTTTTGGCAATAATTAAATATTTAAATATCTTATGTCCTTGTGATCCTCACTTAGAGCTTCACATGAACACTTGACAGTATGCCTTTTAAAACATAGACCACCTGTGCTTAAGATTTATTGGCATGCAGCTTTTTATAATTTAGTACCAGTACACACTATCTCACAGACATCCTTGCAAAGACTCCTCCACCAGCCTGAGAAGGCCAGAGCATACTGTTGATTAATCTGGTATTCACAGATACCTGACAATTTTAAACATAATATCCCTTAACTTCTTCAACACGTACTTTGTCTTCAACTATCAGTCACGACTAGGACGGCACAATGGTGCTGTGGTAATGTTGTTGCCTCACAGCAAGAGGTTCTCCGGTTCAGTTCTCAGTTGGAGTGCCTCCTGTGCAGTGTCTGCATGTTCTCCCTGTGTTCATGTGTGTTTCCTCCATGTGGTCTGGTTTCCTCCTACGTTTCAAAGATGTATCTAGAGCATTTCTCCCTGAGCCTCCACTGAAAAGAGGCTTTATTCCAAGTCGAACTTTCCTTTTAAACAAATGTTAAATAAATAAATAGTACAGAGAAAATACAATTGTAAGAACCTTGAAATATAATGCTACTATTTCTGTGAAGCTATATCTTGCATAATCTCTGTTTTGTTTTTACCATAAACATATTATAAACATTTTGACTCATTTCTGAAGAAACTACAAGTTAATATGGATTTTGTGAAGAATAAACATGAGACTTAATAACGTTTCCCTAACACTAGCTCAAACTAAACAACTTCCTAACATACTCACAACTAGATACTGCAAACAAATTAATTTACTACCCTGAAAATGTCCAGTAGTACAATATATTCTGCTTCCTGACTCCCTCACAAGGGATTTCTGCCCAGGTAAAAAATTCCTGTTATAACAAATATGTCTAACAACTTGACAGTGGAATCTCTGTACCCTTTTTATGTCTCCAAGTTCTGGAATGCCATCCCTCCACGTAATAAATAACCGGAAAACTCTTGCTTTAACACAGCACCATACTTAGTCATGGCTATGCCCTTGTTCTTCACCGGATTGAGTCTCTGTCATCTGAAATTTGTGCTTCATTACTCATCTTTCATAATTTTCTCTCCTTAACTGTATTAACGTATTCTTCACTACATTTCTCTAACATATTTCCCGTCTCATTTAGCTTTACTGCTTTCTGATACAAATCTCATTGTGTTGTCCTACCTGTAATCTAGGATCTCTGTTCTTTAACACAAAACTGATAGCTCTACGGTATCCTCCATCTTACTACACAAACCATTCCTTCTGATACCTACCATACACTAACTCAAGGTATATGATTCACTGCTAAGATTTTGTGTCGTAATAAAATACATCTGGACTATCTAATTCCTAGAGTAATAAACACCCCGTAGTCTTGTATATGGCTAATACTATTTCTATTACAAAACACTTCAGTTTATCAGTGTAAACAGTACTTCTTTCTGCAGTTCTGTTATGCAACAACTGTATCTCTGAAACTGCAAATGTATAATTTAAATGCAGTTATATAGCAATTCTAATGGAGCTTTCTCTCCAAGCCTCCAGTGAAAGTGGGCTTTGCCCATCCCGGGCTATCCTGGTCAGTAAAGAAAAATAAGTCAATAAATAATAATAAATAAAAGTCTTCATAGGCTGCCACTTAAACAAAGTGTTACAAAAGTGTTGACTGTTGGATTCATACCAGAGAGAATTCAGTCCTTACTGGCAAAAATTCAGCATCCATGGCAATTATTGTTGGCTATGCAATTAGGAGTTTAAGTCCTCATTTTGCTGAGTCAGGCGAGCATTAACCCTTGAATATATTTACCTCTGTTATCATAAACTCATCCAGAACTAATACAATAGTTCTGTCTCTTGAAGTTCTGCACAAGTCAATCTGCAGCAGTAGAGTGACTACTTTCTGGAGCTTTTCTTATAGTCATCATGTTCTGGAGTTATTGTAATTATCAATAGTCTACTATTTTATTAAAAAAAAATGCATTGTCAGTTTCCTGATTTTGGGCGTGTTGCTTATATTAATGAGATAATCAAATGTTTTTGCTGAGATATAGTTACAAATGTACAAAACAAAATTAGTTAGTCTACATTTGCCAGGAGTCATCAGTTTCCATGCTGGCCAGCAGTGGGGAAACCACATTTAGCCAAAGTGCTGCCCAATCTGAGGGGTGATGGTACGGTTTGCATGACTATGCTGAACATAGAATCAACTCACTTCCTAACACAGTGGAAAAACTCTGATACTAGAATAACATTGATTTGAACAAAAAGCTCATTTTGTATAGCCCACAACTCTGAATATACTGTGAGTTTACTTAACTTAAGAGAATGTTGCATTAACCCGGATTTCGTCAACTTGAGACACTGCATTACATCAGTCTTCATTAGTACTACACTGAGGGTTTTTTCCTGAATTAAATCCAGCAATCTCTAGACTCCTATAGAGGAGTGCCCCCCCCCCCACCACCACCCCACACCTCCTTACACACTGGTGGAGCAGATTCAGAGTTGTAATAGTAAGTTAAGAGGGTTCGGTAGTCAAAACTTTCTACAGTAGAATTGTGGGAGGATGTTCCTGGAAGAAAGCTCATTACTGGCTATCCCACTATATCTTTACTGTGGAGGGCCTTATTACTTATATGCATGATGGACTTCTTACCTCCCATAACTCCATTAGTCAGTACAGTTATCTACCCCATATTTATGCAGATACAGTAAGGTGATAAACTTGTGTGATGGTTCTAGTCATATTAGGAGCCAAAATTGTTACAACTACATTACCTAGCTGGGTGGATAAACCAGGAAGCCAAAGCTGGATTGACTTTGGCAAATGTAAGGGAGAACGTTCGTGTCTTACAGTTTCTGACACTCAAAACTTTAAATCAAAGTCTGTGATTGTAGATATGGTGTTGCATGTAAAGGTGGCAGAAATAGCAAGCTAAACTGAACCAAGTGAAATCTAATTTTTGTTTTAAGTGCTTATCAGTAAGCACTGGATAAAATAATACAGGCAAAATAAGAATGACCTGTTAATATACAAGAGAATGGGTGACCTGTAGATTGCATCCTGATTGGAGAAAGAATGCTCTCCAGTAGGGTGTTAATCTACAGGTAATGCCCACTGTAAAATGAGTTCATCGCTTCACTGCAGTATATCCAGCTGCTGTGGTGCTCAGACTGAAAAGAAACTAATGGCCACCATTATTTTACGCTCTCCAAACAACGCTTTTGCTGTTTAGTGAGTGTAAAATAAAAAAGAGTAAAATAAAGTGTGTGTGTGTTTATGTCTGCATGTAAGAGTGTATGCATGTGTGAAAGTAAGGGAGATGATCAAAAATAAATGAAACAGAAAAAAGTGTGCATGTATATGTGTGGATATGTGCGTTTACGTTGCTGTCTGCCTGTATGAGCAAATGCATGCATGAGAACAGAAGAGACTGTGTGTGTGTGTGTGTGTGTGTGTGTGTGTGTGTGTGTGTGTGTGTGTGTGTGTGTGTGTGTGTGTGTGTGTGTGTGTGTGTGTGTGTGTGAGAGAGAGAGAGAGAGAAAGAAAGTGAAAAGTGAGAGCGATTGTGCGATCCTGGCAGTAGCAGCATCGCATAACAGGTTTGTGTACTTCTCGACCTGTCAGCACAGGAATTCTGGAGAGAGCCACAAATAATGGGAAAACAAAGGACCAAATACAGGGATAGACTTTAAATATTGCCCTTATAAATGTAGACCATTGCTGGAATAACAGCATTTGCATTAGCATATATTTTCTGAAGGATATGAAGTCTGAAACTGAAATGTCTGTCATTACTTAATGAATTCAATCCCCAGTGATTTCACAGAACACTACAAATTTTATGAGGAATGGACCAACCACATGAGCCAAAAATATGGATATTCTGCAAAAATCTGGACAGTTGAGAGGTGTGCTCTCCAATCTTAGCTCAAAATAACTGGATTAGCCTAAAATAAAGGTGGGACAAAGGTTCAAAATAGGAACATATTTTACTTGAATATTGGGATTTGTGTTAGCATGCATTTTCTGAATATGTGCCTGTGACAGGCAGTGAGTGAGCTGGACTACTGGCAGTAGTGCTAGTAAAGAAGGTTGCATACCTCTGGACCTTTCAGCCGAAGAAAGCTGGACAAAGCCTAAAATAAAGGGGGAATGGAAGCTCCCAAATAGAAAGGTGTTTTAATTATTTAAAGAATTACAAACTTGCTTAAATAAAGGATTTTTGTTAGCATGAATTTTATGAAGAAAATAAAAGTCTGAAACTCAAATGTATGTCATTTAGTAACTTTAATCTCCAATGACTGCCAACAAACCAAACATCTTATGAGTAAGGTACCAAAAAAATAAAATAAACACCTGGTTATTTTTATAAAGGTTATATTTTGGATTTAAAATGCTTCCTCCAACACCATTAACATATATACTACAGCAGGTTTCCAACATTAGGCAGAGGAACTATTTTACATCAAAATACTGTATATATAAAAAAATATATAATAAAAAGATAGTAAGTAAAACAGGGACACACAAGCCAGTGCATTTCTTTGTGCCAGTCCCAAGCCCGGATAAATGGGGAGGGTTGTGTCAGGAAGGGCATCTGGCATAAAACTTCGCCAAATCATTTCATGCAGTCACCAGTAAATATTTCCATACAGGATCGGTCGAGGCCCGGGTTAACAACGACCGCCACCAGTACTGTTAGCCAA
The DNA here is from genome assembly GCF_019279795.1 of Protopterus annectens. Taxonomy (NCBI): domain Eukaryota; kingdom Metazoa; phylum Chordata; order Ceratodontiformes; family Protopteridae; genus Protopterus; species Protopterus annectens. Next base: position 1,933,361,908 of record NC_056729.1, on the reverse strand, counting down.
CAGGGTGCTGGCAGAAATTGGGCTACTGTTGGCCGAAGGAAGAGAAGAGACGGAAGGCACGGCCGAAGGTAGGAAGAGAGGAGAAAAGCTAGGACTGTGGTAGTGAGGGTCGGTACTTTGAATGTTGACAGTATGACTGGTATAGGGAGAGAGCTAGCTGATATGATGGACAGAAGGAAGGCTGGTATATTGTGAGTACAAGAGACCAGATGGAAGGGGAGTAAGGCTAGGTGTATCGGAGGCGGGTTCAAATTGTTTTTTCATGGTGTGGATGGTAGGAGAACTGGCGTAGGAGTTATTCTGAAGGAACAGTATGCGAAGAATGTTTTGGAGGCGAAAAGAGTGTCGGATAGAGTGATGTTTATGAAGCTGGAAATTGCTGGTGTAATGATGAATGTTGTTAGTGCATATGCTCCACAAGTTGGGTGTGCAATGGATGAGAAAGAAAAATTTTGGAGTGAATTGGATGAAGTGATGATGACTGTACCCAAGGGTGAGAGAGTGGTAATTGGAGCAGATTTCAATGGGCATGTTGGTGAAGGGAACAGAGGGGATGAGGAAGTGATGGGTAGGTATGGTGTTAAACAAAGGAATGCAGAAGGTCAGATGGTAGTGGATTTTGCGAAAAGGATGGACATGGCTGTGGTGAATATGTATTTTAACAAGAGGGAGGAGCATAAGGTGACATACAAGAGTGGAGGAAGATGCACGCAGGTGGATTATATCTTATGTAGGAGGGCCAGTTTGAAGGAGATTGGAGACTGTAAAGTGGTGACTGGAGAAAGTGTAGTTGGGCCTCATATGATGATGGTTTGTAGGATGATGTTGGTGATCAAGAAGAGGAGGAGGAGTGTGAGGGCAGCACCAAGGATCAAATGGTGGAAATTGAAAAAGGGTAATTTTGAGGTGAAGTTCAGGGATGAGTTAAGACAGGTACTGGGTGGCAGTGAAGAGTTACCAAATAGCTGGGTAACTACAGCAGAGCTAGTAAGGTAGATGGCTAGAAAGGTGCTTGGTATCACATCGGGACAGAGGAAGGATGACAAGTAGACATGGTGGTGGAATGAGGAGGTACAGAAGAGTATACAGGCAAAGAGGTTGGCAAAGAAGAAGTGGGATTGTTAGAGAGATGAAGAAAATAGACAGGAGTATAAGGAGATGAGGTGCATGGCAAAGAGAGAGGTGGCGAAGGCTAAGGATAAGGCATATGAAGAGTTGTATGAAAGATTGAACACTAAGGAGGGAGAAAAGAACCTGTACCGATTGGCTAGACAGAGGGACTGAGCTAGGAAAGATGTGCAGCAGGTAAAGGTGATAAAGGATAATGAGGGAAACATACTCACAAGCCAGGAGAGTGTGTCGAGGAGATGGAAAGAGTTCTTTGAGGGGTTGATGAATGAAGAGAATGAGAGGGAGAGAAGGTTGGATGATGTAGGGATAGTGAATCATGAAGTACAATGGATTAGTAAGGAGGAAGTAAGGATAGCTATGAAGAGAATGAAGAATGGAAAGGCTGTTGGCCCAGATGACATACCTGTGGAAGCATGGAGGTGTTTAGGTGAAATGGCAGTGGAGTTTTTAACCAGATTGTTTAATGAAATCTTTGAAAGTGAGAGAATTCCTGAGGAATGGAGAAAAAGTGTTTTGGTACCGATTTTTAAGAATAAGGGTGATGTGCAGAGCTGTAGTAACTACAGAGGGATTAAATTGATCAGTCACAGCATGGAGTTATGGGACAGAGTAGTGGAAGCTAGGATAAGAAGGGACGTGATGATTAGTGAACAGCAGTATGGTTTCATGCCGGGAAAGAGCACTACAGATGCAATGTTTGCTCTGAGAGTGTTGATGGAGAAGTACAGAGAATGTCAGAAGGAGTTGCATTGTGTTTTTGTAGACTAAGAGAAAGCATATGACAGGGTGCCTAGAGAGGAGTTGTGGTATTGTATGAGGAAGTCAGGAGTGTCAGAGAAGTATGTAAGAGTGGTACAGGATATGTACGAGGGTAGTGTGACAGCGGTGAGGTCTGCGGTGGGAGTGACAGATCCATTTAAGATGGAGGTGGGGTTACATCAAGGATCAGCTCTGAGCCCTTTCTTATTTGCAGTGGTGATGGACAGGTTGACAGACGAGATCAGACAGGAGTCCCCATGGACTATGATGTTTGCAGATGACATTGTGATCTGTAGTGAGAGTAGGGAACAGGTGGAGGAGACCCTGGAGAGATGGAGATATGCTCTAGAGAGAAGAGGATTGAAGGTCAGCAGGACTAAGACAGAATATATGTGTGTGAATGAGAGGGAGGATAGAAGAATGGTGAGGATGCAAGGAGTAGAGGTGGCGAAGGTGGATGAGTTTAAATTCTTGGGGTCAGTAGTTCAGAGTAACAGTGAGTGTGGAAGAGAGGTGCAGAAGAGAGTACAGACAGGATGGAGTGGATGGAGAAGAGTGTCAGGAGTGATTTGTGACAGACGAGTACCTGTAAGAGTGAAAGGGAAGGTCTACAAGAGGGTAGTGAGACCAGCTATGTTATATTGGTTGGAGACAGTGGCATTGACAAAAAGGCAGGAGTTTGAGCTGGATGTGGCAGAGTTAAAGATGTTAAGATTTGCACTGGGTGTGACGAGGGTGGACAGGATTAGGAATAAGTATATTAGAGGGCTAGCCCAGGTTGGAAGGTTTGGAGACAAAGCCAAAGAGGCAAGATTACATTGGTTTGGACATGTGCTGAGAAGGGATGCTGAGTATATTGGGAAAAAGATGCTAAGGATGAAGCTACCAGGTAACAGGAAAAGAGGAAGGCCTAAGATAAGGTTTATGGATGTGGTGAGAGATGACATACAGGTGGTTGGTGTGACAGAGCAAGATGCAGAGGACAGGTAGAAATCGAAACAGGTTTTCCACTGTGGCGACCCCTAGTGGGAACAGCCGAAAGAAGATGATGATGAAGTAAAACACAACAGTTTTATAGACAGACCATTTTGTAAGTGCAATAATGCATCCAGGGTATGTGTTATGTTGGAAATAACACCTTTTCAGGGTGTAGAGGCCCGACGCCGCCCCTGTCCTGAATTATTGCTTGTTTGCTGGATCCCATGAACAAATAAGGTCATATAGTAACATAGAATCAGGTAGCAACATAACCATGTCACAAAATTACTATATGGGGGAGATATTATAAAAAAGGCAGATATTAAGAAGTCTATTAATACCTGACATTGGAATACAGACTTTTAGCTCCTTTCACAGGAATTGTGCTCGATATTAAAAGCAAAACATACCAGGGCATTCTAATCACATACTGGAAAACATTAGCACATTCCCTTCAACCAAAGCAGCTGGGTTGGCTGATAACTAAAATATTTTATATGGACAGGAATCATGTTGGGTAGGATCCTGTCAGTAAGTAAGTACTACCACTGGTGCAGCAACAGATCACAACTCAGATCATCTTAAGTCCAAGTGCACTTCAAGAGAAAAGCATTTCACCCTCATGAGGGAGGCCTCTCCACCACTCTTCCCTCCCCTCTCTATACATATATATGTGTGTGTGTATGTATATATATATATATATATATATATATATATATATATATATATATATATATATATATATATATATAGGTCTACTTCAAAACATTGAATACTCACATTGTTATTATTATTATTATTTCCTGGGGTTCATTTTCGTTCTTCCAGGAGATGGTTATAATGAAGATTCGATGAAGTGGTTTCGATGAAGTTGGATTTGATAATGTGAGTATTCGATGTAGTGAAAGGGATCCATATATATATATATATATATATATATATATATATATATATATATATATACACACACACACACACACACACACACACACACACACATATATATATATAGATAGCTATATCTATATATACATATATATATATATATATATATATATATATATATATATATATATATATATATATATATATATATGTATTTGTGCCTATGTGAGCCTGTCTCTGTGTTTGTATGTACTAACCCCATGATCACACAATGATGGAGAAAGGAGAAACTGTCCAGTAATCATGCACTTGTCTTGAGCAAACAATGATGCTGTCCCATAAGCTTTAGGGCAGACAGAACCCTTGAGGAATAGTAACATCAAAGAAGTGTGATCAGGAAGTGAATACCTGATCACATTACCCTTGATGAAGTAAGTCGTCTGTGAGCAGGAAGTGGAGCAGAAGTGAGGGTCTGTGACAGTGAAAGCTGTAGAAATAATCTTAGGTAAGAAAAAGAATTACAGTGAGAGTTTGTGGCAGCAGGAGTATGAGAGAGGATCAGTGATTGTGAAAGGTGCACAAGTGAGAATCTGTGATAGTGAAAGGTGCACAAGTGAGGATCAGTGGTAGTGAAAGGTGCATGAGAGAAGATGATAATGAAAGGTGCACGAGTGGGGATCAGTGATTGTGAAAGTTGCACAAGGTGCATGAGTGAAGATCTGTCGCAGGAAACGAGTAGACATGAGTGTGTGATAATGAAAAACAGGAGTGATACAGGCTTGTGATAGTGAAAGAGACCATTAATGAACATCTCTGAAATGAAATGCAATGGAGAACAAATTAGGATATGCAACAATATTAGAGGTGAAGAGTATGGCTTGGTCACAGCGAACAGAGCAGAATGAGAAGCCGTAATTGGAAGATGTTCAGGAATGAGGATTTTGGATGTAAAAAGGAACAGAAGAACAGCTACATTGTAGGAAAAGGAGCAACAATTTGGATTTGCAACAATGAAAGGAGTAGAAATGTGGATTTGTAATGCTGAAAGAGCATGACTGTGAATTGCACAGTCAAAGAAATGAGTGTAATCAATAAATTACGCCATCCATAGATGTACAGTAGAAACTATGAAAGGAAACAGAGATGAACAGCATCTCAGAATGGGAACTGCAACCTATCAGTGACTGAAATAAACAGATGAGCCAATCTGTGACTGAAGGGGAACAAGAAATAAGCATTCCTTTCTACAAAAGGGAGAAGAAAGAGGCACCATTCACTATAAATGCAAGCCGTTATGCACACTGATTGGAATTGGGTCAGGAGAGCAAAATTCCTGGTCAATAATGGAGGGAGACAGGGAATGAAGACCATTTTCCTTGAAGGAGGTGAGCAGGTATTTGAATAAATAGCTTGGAAATTGCTGTGAACTGACTAGCTGTGAGTTATAACTGAGAAAATACAAGGCAGTGAAGATAAGTACAAGTTAGTATTTAATACTGTACTGCAGTGTACAACAGCACAAGTCAGTATTTAAGATTGTACCACAGTGTAGAACTGGGCATCTCTTGCTGGGAATCCATTCATCCATCTACTACTGCCTTTCCTATTTTTACACATGTTTTTTCATGCCACAAACTCGCACACTCACTCAAGCTAATTACCAGTTTACAGTGTCCAATCCACCTAATGCATGTCTTTGCAATGGGGGAGGGTAATGGAGCACCTGGACGAAACCCATAACAACACAGGAAAGACATGTAAATTCCACACAGAAAGCACCCCAGTTGAGAATCGAATAACTGGAAGATAATATGATCCACCCCGGTGATATATGATAGAATAAGAGTCATGCAGAAAAGATGCTAAACCACTGCTGTTTGCAGTGAACATGATAATTACATTGTATTATCTTGGTAATGCTGGAACAGAGCTTTACTTTGTCTAGGCAATTCAAATCCTATATCCTATCTCAAAAAAGCATTTCCTTAGTGACACCCATTTGCTTACTAAATATTTCTCAAAGAGTACTCTGTAGGAAATTTTTAAAGTCCACCAACTCATTATTCTCCCAAAACATATGGTCCCAGGGATTCACTTTATAATCCTGAAATACTGAAATGTCAAATTTCAGTATCTCAAGACTAGTTCATAACTTTACTCTTAAGTTCATAGCTAATTACTAGGCTAGCTTTCTTAATAGGCCATTCTAAGACAAGAAAATTTTCTTCCCAAAGGTGAGAATCAAACACTGTGCCTTGTGTCTGTGAGTCAATCTCTTTAACCATTATCCAAAACAGAAAATAAAATCCACGACCAGTCAGCACAGGAACACAAAGTAGTTTAAAGGTAGTTTAATTTAAAGCGCTTTTCGGCTCACAGTAAGACAGCCTTCCTCAGAATAAAAAACAACAATACATCTCTTTCCTTTTATACAACAAAAGGCGCCCAAATTAAGCAATCATTTAATTAATTAAGTAATTACCTAATAATACTCCAAAAACATGATCTTTAAACTTGAGAGTATATTACTAAACATATGTAACTAAGAATATGCTACTAAAATAGATGCACCGTGACCTTGAAATGATAAGCCCTATAGATATAACAGCAACTTCAGCCCATTTTATCAAGAAACTTCATTGAAACCCATATAAAAATACAGGCACTTGTTAATTTATTCAGTTACAGAAGGAAAATCACTAAATACCTCTAGTTTATAAGTATTAAAAATAAACTAGAATAAATATAATAATGTGTAATTAATAACTTGATTAAATTAACTTGACAAAAACATGTATATGTATAAAGAAACCAAATAAAATAACCAAAGAAAATTCCTCAATTCAACAATATGTATAAAAGACTAAAAATCTGAATATATTTTTTATACATTTGGATGAACTTCATAGAAACTAACTAGTTCATAAATGATTGATTATGCTTATTAAATTTATTCACATTATTTTTAAATTGTTTATATAGTATAATATATGTAAAAGATGATTAAATTTAATCACACTTTAAATTATCTCACCAAGCTTCTTAGCTTTAATAAAACACCTATTGATAAAGCTTCATTGAGGCCTATTCAATTTAATTTGCCATTTTAATTCAAGTTCGAGCAACTTTTAGGATTGATTTTAGTCCATCAATGATCCATAATATGTTTGGCTAACACATAGTGAACATTTGGCCAGATAAATTATACCTTTAGAATTACAATTAAATTTGTCACTTAATTTATATAGTACATTATCCAAAGTAAATGTACATGACTCAGATTTAAACATCCCTGTTGACTTTCTCAGCGAGTCGGACTGAAATCTCAAAGAGTCCTTCAAGTTCAAACCACGCCTAAATGTAACACTAGGTTTATAACCTAATTTATTTATTAAAGATGTATTATTTTTCAACAAATTCCAGTTTTTATTCAAAATATTAATACATTCGGGACTCAGTTTGGTATATGTGGTGGTAAATGACACAACTCTACTTCTGTCAAACTTGGAAATGTTAAATGGACTTTCAAGGTTTGTCATGGGGTTTAAACCTTGATCGGACGGGTCGCCAATTTCAATGTCCTCTAAACTAACAAAATTATGTTCCAAATGAACCTGATCAATACATTCACTCTCCAAATTGTCTAATAGATTTATAGGGCTAGAACTATGTATAGCCAATAAAGGCCTAAAATGGTTAGTTTCCCTTTTAAATTTGACAGAAAAGCTTAAACATTCATCATTAAAAAACTTATTTCATGAGTTACAATCCGGGCGCTCTGACCAACTGTCCTTTTATAACAGCCTTCTTAATTCTAGAAACATAACAATTTAAGTCCAAACTTTTAGATAACATAATGTCCAAATAGGAAATAGCAAGATGGTCGTATGTGTGAACATCAGTAGACTCGTTGAGAAAGTCAACTATATTGGATGCAATTTGGTCATTACCTCTCTATCAACATAAAGATGTCATCCCAAAAAAAGTATAGAAAACAACTGATTTCTTGTATAAATCAGATTTAAAGACCAAGTCAGATTCCCAAAAGGCCATTACTAGATAGCTGTTCTCTTTTTCTGTTTATTAGAAAAGAGACTCAAAAAATGAAAAAATTATAAGAAAGGACAAGATCTAACAGTTCAGACACTAAGTAAATTTCAAGTTTGTGTTTGTACATCATAAGTGTAACCCATTCGATAGCAATATCATGGGTATACAGGTGTACAAGTCCTTTACATCCACTGTTAAAAATTTAGAGTCTCTTTCAAATTTCAGTTTGTTAATCAACTATTTTCTGTAGTGAAACAATTTAAAAGTTCACTATCAATGTATCCCTCAATAAATAAGTCATTAATACAAGATTTAACTAACCCATAAGCAGAGTTTACGAACTAGTGACATAAGCATCTCCTTTAAGTAAAGAATTCATTCTGTGATTATAATCATCAATATCAAAATTATTTGGTTTACACAATCTAATTTTCTGTGAGTGGACAAGTTTAATTAAATCTAGTTCATCCTGGTTGTTTGGTGTTTATTCTCAAAAGTTTGTATAACAGGGTGAAGTGGTGGATTGAATGTGCTAGGTGTACTATACTCACTTATAGAACCTAAATTGTTAGTATTACCCATTAAATATTGAAAATTCAATTTCCTGGTATATTTTTTGACCATTATACCAAGCCCAAATATATATCCGAAAACTCACAAACCCGAAACCCCAAAACTGCTAAATTCAAAACCACGACTGTCAAAAAAAACTACACCACACAAACAAACACAAATACACCTACCTCCCGAAACTACAACAAACCAAAACAACACATACGAACACAACAAAACAAACACACACACCTACCCTTCCTATAAGCAGGGGGGCAAGCCCCCCCTGCACCCACGCTACTTATATATACTAACTCCAAGGTCGCACTAAAATCTGAAAGACAGAAAACTCACCAGCACACATTCTACACCCCTCTTGCACAAACACACATCACATACATACAAACACCACCTCTCTCAACTCTTACACACTGACACTCTTACCTACCTACCCTAACCCACACCTAAAACTCCCCAACACACTCACATACACACAAACCCTCCCCAAAACCCTTTAAAAACATTACACTTACCTAATGCACCATCACTACTGCAGGTTCGACATTTCTGGGTACGATATTCTGCAGTTTTGCTCAACTGCAGATTTGACACTTTGGTCTCAACATACTGAAATTCGATATTTCAGTATTTCGAGATTCCAAAGTGAACCCGTTCCCAGTTACCACTTTCTTTCCAATCACATCTCCAACATTTACCATTTACTTGAGGAAAAAAAATTTTGAGTCTGCATGGGGTATACCTATGCAAACACTTCCAAACAAAAATCCTAAATCTTTTGGACTTTTTTTGCATATTTGGGAACCATACTTCTGCTTATATTATCCTGGACTAAAGTTACACTTGTATGATCCAATGGCAGTCGTGTAGCATACTGGTCATCTTAACATATAATGACTCTGCTAGCAAAGTCTGTGAGAAACTGAGTCTCTGTTAAATAGCTTTTCTGATAGATTAATTAAGTTGATGTTATTTTAAAGGCATTTGCTTTCCTCAGATCATTAGAAATGTGCTTTACTGTGGCATGAATGCTATTAAGCTGTCCTTCCAGTAGTAATTTAACATCTTTTCTTATCAAACAGACAGGAAAACTAGACACTTGTACATGTCTAGACCTTGTTACACATCTCAAAACATGCCACTGTGTTTTGAAACCAAAATTAACTGATATATTAATGGAAAATAAAATGTATTTCTCTTTGTCTGAGTGAAATAACGACTAAAGCTTTACAGATAGATGTTTTTCATGCAGCTCTTTTATTTTTTTAGCCAAGGTTATGCTAAGGCATGTTTTCCTCTTATGCATTATAGAGTTACTGGCTTCTGCTGGGTTTTAGGAGAAAATAAATTAATACAGATTCAAAAGATCCTGTCAGAAAAAAATATTTTGATTTATGCACTATGGTTTTGCTTCTGACACTGGCAGGGCCGCCAGCTTTCTCCTGCTGTGACTGCTCATATGTGAGTGGCAACAAGGTGTGCTTGCTCTAAAGAAAAACTAATGTTTGATGGAAGAGGTGCTGAAAGAGCAACAGCAAAAAGAGAAATCTCCTGATAAGCAAGTGCCTTACTAAGCTTAATTTTTACAGCTTTGTACTGATGCCAGTTCAAATGATTTGGATCTCTGCCCACACAATTTTGTAGGCCTTTTCTAAGCATGTATGTATATATAATGTATACACACACACACGCACATATATATATATATATATATATATATATATATATATATATATATATATAGATATATAGATATAGATATATATGGATAGATATAGCTATATCTATATATATATATATATATATATATATATATATATATATATATCTATATGCATATATATATACACACACATGTATGTATATATATATATATATATATATATATATATATATATATATATATATATACACACACACACACACACACATATACACATATATATATATATATACATATATATATATATATATATATATATATATATGGTTCCCCTTCATATGATCAAACTTCCCTAAACTTGAAATTCATAAGCCTGAAGCCAGAATGTCGAGTTTAAAGAAACTGGAAAATATGATGGGGACATAAAAAAATGTACACCTTTCTAATGTTTTTGCGGGGGGGGGGCTTCACCCCCCCCTGGTTCCCCCACACCCCCCAAGTTCAGTATTCCTACTCCGAGATCGCACTACAGCAAAGAAAAGGGAAATCTCCCATTCCGCGCTATATGCGTAAGTGCAAAACGGAAGACTTTCCAGTCCTCCATTATACTGCAGTCACGTAGCATGTGGATTTAACCTGCAAGGATGCAGGGGGACCTGTCCCCTGCAGAAAGGTAAGTGAACCCTTTTTTCTGTAACCCTAAACTTCCCATTCACAATTTCAAGTGAATGGAAGTTCGAGATTTTCATCTCGAGCTTATGCATTTCGAGGTTCCATTCATTCGATATTGTGAAGGGAAACCATAAACATATATATATATATATATATATATATATATGTGTGTGTGTGTGTGTGTGTGTGTGTGTGTGTGTGTGTGTGTGTGTGTGTGTGTGTGTGTGTGTGTGTGTGTGTGTGTGTGTGTGTGTGTGTGTGTGTGTGTGTGTGTGTGTGTCTATATTATATTATCGTACGATGAAAATAGCAAATGCTATTTCATCGTACCAATAATATCCAAACAACAAAATATCAAACAAATGGAACAGCAAATTTTTTCCCAGGGAAGAAATTTGCTGCTCTGTAAAAAAAAATTTAACCTAAACACAAATTTAAGTGGGGGCTGTGCCACCCACACCCCCCCGGCTTAAATATACCAACTCCGAGATTGCACCATAGTGGAGGAAATGGCAAAGCCCCAAAGATGGCCCACTGAAATTTTCCCTGGGAAAAAATGAGATGTTCTATGACTTTGCTATTTTGCCATTTCAACAGTATCGGATCGACTAAATAGCATTCGCTATTTAGTCCATTTGATACTGTCATATAGACCATATACATATATATATATATATATATATATATATATATATATATATATATATTATATATATATAGATAGATAGATAGATATAGATAGATATGGTATGTCTGGTATGAGGCTGTAAGTCTTCATCTGTTCCTGCAACCCCTACAAAGTGGGAGGAAGATAGAGATATAGGTAGGCTAAGAGATAATGATAGTTATCTGTTTATGAATGTACAGAAATTACAGATTTAAATGTGTGAAAGTTCTAGCACGATAAAGACATGCTACCAGCACAGATTACAGATATGAAATTTTCCGTTTTTAGAAAGGACCCTCTTTTAAGAGGTGTTCAGCGTAAAAATCTATTACTTGAAGAATTATTAGACTGATCTTCGAGAGCAGAAACAAAGGGACCTATGACATTTAACACAGCAAATGAATAAAATGAAGTTAGAGCCAATAGCCAGAGTAAAACCCCTGACTGTAGTAGTTGCTGCATTGAAGCAGAGGGAATACATTTTCAAAAAAGTTAAAAAAGTTTGTACCCCCATTAAGCAGCTCCCCAGAAAATGTATGGCTAAGGAAAGAGCTTACTGCCAGAGTTAGTATGTTTCTGATAGCGATGATCCCCAGCCTACAATTAATAAAAGGGAGAGCAAAAGGGAATGACTGTCTGTAACCCCTAAAAGTGATGTGCACCCCTTTCAGTGTCTTGACAGTAAGCTGAACACAACAAAAAAGGGTGATATTATTCAACATCTCAGAAACGTTAAGCAATGCTTTGCAGCATTATCCATAACCAGAAAAGAACAACGTTTCATTATCAGATGGTGCATAGATGAAGATAAAATAGACTGGGTAGAGTATCTGAAGAGGGTAATGAATTACAGTGCTTGTACATGTTTTCAAAATGGGAGCTTGAGAGGTATTACTGTAGGAGAGAGGCCAGATAAGCTGCCTATATCTTGTAATGCCATATAAATTAGACCCCAAAGAGTTGTATAACCAGTTTAAATAGAGTATGTGAATTTTATAGTTGTTGAGTTTTCAGATACAGAGAGTGAGTGATGATTTTCGAAATGTGTACTTTCAGAGCCTACCATTCCATGTTATGGCACAGATATCCCTAAAGCTTAGAAATAAATCCCAACTCTGCAGTGTATTGCAGACAGGCCAGTTAATATCTGGGAATCCACTAAGGCAGATGAAGTCCTGTTACTAAAACGGGGGCAGGGGGGAATTATCTGCTATCCAACCCCTGGAACTAGAAGTGAAGGTTTATGATATCCTTAACATAGAGGGAACCAAACCATCTCCTTCAAAACGGAACAAACTAGGCAAAAATAAACACTATAAAGAGTAAATGATTCCATTATGGTTATTGAGTTGCACAAAATCACAAAAGTGACGTCTCACTGGAAACTCCTAAAGCTTCTGCTCTCTATAGTGTTGATACTGCCTTTTTAAAAATGCTAGAGCAAAACAAATTCTACTTGGGCAACCTAATCCCCAAGAGAAGTGCAGATAGGTTCTGCTATGAAGCAGATATAAAAACATCCTATAGCATGAGGCCCTTATAGACTCAGGAGGTGAAGTAACTCTAATGTCAAGAGGCTTCCATAACAAGCTGAGCAGAGTATTAAAAGCTTCAAAGATAATGACAACCCTGTTTAATGACCTGCAAGTTACAGTGAAGAACAACCAACCCTAGGAGGAATGTGGCTGAAGTTAAAGTTTGGAAAAATGGAACTGAGCCACCCAATGTGTATCACCAGGAAGCCAGGAGATGATTTGTTTTAATTGGCCGTGATTTGCTAAAAATGTTTAGACCTATAACTTGACTATTTTCATGGGTCTTGTCATCACAGGTAAATAAGCTGATTCCCTTTGGAAAGAGTTTAAAGGTTCATAAGAAACTAAATCATTCTTTTAAAAAAAATGATGCAATGATTAAAGTAATTTTTATAAAGTCAAATGTGCCAGATGTGTCTATAGTTGGAAACTTTGAGGGTCTGTCACCATGGAGACCGATGGCACATGTGGTACTGTATAGCAAGGAAGGGTGTAGTAAATCCAGAGGTCTGACTTTCTTCGGTAAAGAAATATACCTTGCTGTCTCAGAAAGTCATCCAAACACTAACACAGCATTGCCACATGCTGAACATTGTGTCTCCCGTGTGGAAAATGCAAACAAGAGTTTACTAGGTTACAAGTAATTTCTTTGCAGAGTGTAGTCAGAAGGATGTTTGAGTCAATTAAGGCAAAAGACTTAACATATTCTAAGACTGTGTTATGTCTGTTATACAGGAAATATCTCATGAGTGAGCTGTGTTAGAATGCTAAAAAGGCAGAGGCCTGAGTTGAATTCAGAATTGCTAAGAGATGTTCCCAGCCGTGTGCAAAATTTAGAGTATAGGAAGTTGTGCTTTGAACATCCATGTATGGCAACAGACATTGTTCCACCCAGTACAGTTAATAAGAAGCCTATACTCACCCCTCTACATAGGACTAGATGCCCTGGTGTGCCTGGGTGTGTGTGTCTGTATCTGGCCAATGATATTCTGTGGTCACATATAAGGGGGGATTCAGTGCCCGTGAGTATGACTCCACAAGCTCTGAAATCAGGACAGATCATTTCCTTCATATGCCAACTTTTGGCTGAAACTGCTACAGTAATTCTGGCCAGTGTCAGAGAATTCTCCATCAGAGCTAATATTATGATGGGCCAAGAAATGCCTGACCAAACTGCACTTTTTGTTCTAAGCAGACATTTGAAAGACTTGAGGTTAAAATTATACTCTACACCCTACTTAGACACCAGCTGCATGGAGATCCATGTCTTGGCGCACAACCCAACAGCAAATCCTTTTGCTGTAGAAGCTCAGTTTGAGCTCAGTACAATAATACAGGAGTCTTTCTATGATTTAGAATTAGCTGTTCCTGTGATTGGTGAGTTACCATAAAGTATTATGCAGAACAACAAAATGAAGGAAGAAGTAAAGTCACTACCAAATGACTGAATCCTGTTGCCAGAATTCTGTCCCATTAAGAAAAAGGAATTATGTTCATGTGAAGTTAATGGTGATTACCTTATGCTTTCTCTTGCTGAGTGACAGAACATCTTGTGGAAGTGTGCAGAGCTGACCTTGAAAATATGCCTGATATGATAGAAGACAAAGAAGAGCTTGGTAATATCCTTCCTCTCCCAGACATCCAGAGACAGGTTGAACAGGATACTCAGGCATGCAATTGTCAGACAGAAAGAGAGAGAAAGCAGTGCATAAGATGTTTAAAAAGTTTGCAGATGTGTTTGCAAAAGGCACTTGTGATTGTGAGGTAACTGTTCTTCATGTTTCTCAGGTACCCACTGATCCTAGGAAGGGCCTAGTGTATGTAAATCAGTACAGTATTCTATGAGCATATGCAGGAAATTCTGGATGCCTTGATGGACAGAAGAATAATAAGACAAGTCAGCTGTGTGCACAGCTCTCATATATAGCCTTTTCTCAAACCCACTAAGGTTGGAACTATAGATTATCAAAGTCCAAATCAGAAGGTGTCATATTTAGATCAAAGCTTGGCTGGGGTTGAGGGTGTAAAATAAAGCTCAACAATGGACATCTCAGATTAATTCTAGACCCTGAAGATCTATCTCCAAGACCACTACAAACTGGCCTTCACATCCGGTAAAAAATAATAGAGCTTGAATAGGTGTACTTTGGGGTACTTGAACTCCCCTGCACATTTCAGTATCTTCCTGCACAAGGCCATGCCTGATGCAGAAAGTAGAAGGAATATGATTTACAGACAGATGAGGCACTAATCAAAAGTATCACTGCTGAGAAATATCTGTCTGAAGTCACTTACTACACCATCTAAAGAATACTAGGGCCAAATTGTCCCTCACAAAAGGACAGTGGTTCAAAAACAGTCAACTATCTAGGGTAGGAAATTGGACAAGTTAGGCAATGCCCTCAAAACAGCAAAATAGAGGCATAACCCATCTGGTCTAGTTTCATACCCCAGATAGTTGACTTTGTTACTCATGTACCCATTGATAAAGCAGCCAAATTGTGTCCTGGACCTTATCCTTCCAGGGCCAACCTATTGAAATAAAATATGACAAATATAGAAACAGTCCAATTGTCCACACACTGGCAGATCTGCAAATACATACCTGTATGGAATTTAAAGAGCCTAAGTAATGACCTTAGCCGCCTTCAGCATTAGGCCTTGCTAGGAGGCAAAACAGGCACTGCCATTATGATGAAAGTATGTGCAAAGACCTCTCTGAAGCATATATTAATGGCCGCTGTTTTAGTAGTTGTAGTATGACATGAAGATAAACTGTAAATTCAAGACCAGGAGCTGCAATAGTCCAAGAAATAAACCGAAACGATGTAGGAAAGAAAAATTTAATGAAACGCTTTTCGTATGCACAATATGCAAACTTCTTAAGACAAAATGCTACCATTCAATAACGTATATAAATAAATTCAAATTCTATTAATTAACCAATCAAATGAATGCAAAGATATTTATCCACCTTCTTAAAGATACAACGAGTAACTAAATATTGCATTGTCACAAATAGCATCATATAATGAGACCTACATAAAAAATATGTAAATAAGAAAAGATAAAATAAAATAAACACATAACAATGGTAATAAAAATGCAACTCATAAGTTGCCTTCAGTATTTACATACATTCAGATTCGTGTAAACAAGCTGGGCTGATAATATATCCACTCAGCATTACCTCTTTAAGCTTCTCAATTTCAAAATACTGCTTAAAGAACAGCTTTCGTTCAGGCCTGAAAAATTGTAGGCGTTAAGTCTAATCTGCCAAGCTAGCTCCAATTCCTGCAACTGTAAAGGTGCTGGACCTCCCCTTATATCATGGAACATCTGATCAATAACTAAAAATTTGAAACTATGGTCAGTGTGTCCTAGGATGTGTTTAGCGAGTGCATTGTCCTGCTTTTTCCTATGGATGGCGTATTAGTGCTCATACATTCTATCACGGAGCCTCTGCTCCGTTTTACCTGCATAAAAAGCAGGACATCTTTGGCACTCAGCTAAGTAAACAACCATTTTTGAGTACAGTTAGCCCTACATTTTAATTTGTATTGGATACCTTGTACAGTAAACCAATTAACCTCTACTACATACTTGCAAAAGTTACACCTTTGGCATTTATACATCCCTACTGTTTTCGAATGAGCGTGCCGTTGTTGTTCAAAAAGGGATTTCAAGTTTTTACCCTTTCTAAAAATAATACTAGGGTTGTCGCCAATTTTAGTGTAAATACCAGGGTTACTTTTAAATAAACCCCAATTTTTCCGAATAACGTCTGTACAAGTGTAACTATGCATATTGTATGTAGTAATAAACCTTGATCTGGAATTACTAGATGCAACAGGAAAGTGGTCCATATTATTGGATATTAATAAATCAGAATTTGTTTCCTGTTGCAGCTGCATATGTTTAATGCTCAGAATAGGTTTGCATGTGCCATTCATCCTTTTGTATATCACTTCATCTATCAAATCATTTATCAAGGTTACAGGGTACCCACAATGTAAAAACATACTTTATAACAACTGGCATTCATCACCAAAATCCGCCTCTTGGCTCACAATACGTGCATCCCTCACTAACTGGCCCTTAATAACTGACTGCTTCTGGTGATATGGGTGGCATCTTGAAAAATGCAGAAAGTAATTTGAATATGTGTTTTTCCTGTATATTCTTGCCACAAAGCTATTTAATTCACTATTCTTAGATAACCAAATGTCTAAGTATGCTATTGCTTCCATGTTGTAAGTGGAAGTAAAATGCAAAAGATAAGATAAACTGTGTCATCCTATCAAATACCAGCTTGGATATCAAACAAATCAGTATGCGAAGTTAGCAGCTGTCTATGTAGCTGTACAAGCAGCAGTCCAGTTCAGCTCTCAGGATCTTATAATCCATGCAGACTCTGAGTATGAAAGAGGTATCTTCCTTACACCTTTCCCAGGCTGGAAAGTAAATATCATGCTCAATTCTTACGTAAAAAGAGTTTATATATTTACCAGGAAAGTCTGACTTGGAACAAATCCAATTTTCAGAGGGGGCCCAGGGGAAAATGCTCCAGACACATGTCTTTGTAATGTGGGAGGAAACCAGAGCACCCAGAGGAAACCCACATGAATGCATGGAGAACATGCTGACTCCACACAGAAGGCACCCCAGCCAAGAATCAAACTGGAGAGCCTCATGCTGTGAGGTGACAGAACAACCTCTGTGCCACTGTGCTGTTATAAATTTTGAACTAACCCTAGCTACAGATCAGTTATCATGGCTTAACCATCTACTGGAAAAAGGTCTAAAGCCACTCAAAAGTGCAGGGAGCAGACAAAGATGGAAATGACCTAGCTGATGCTCTGGCTAAGGAAGGTGCCTTAGAATGTAATACCTGTGACTTTACTCCAGTCCAAACAAGTGACAACCCTGATTTTGACTTGGTAGAAATTCAGCAAAAGATGAGAATGTAGGGAAGCTTAATCATTTCATTCAGGATCACAAGGTGAATAACCTTGCTGAAAGTTACCTACAAAACAACCATGATCACAAGTCAATGTATTAACAAAATTACATATTTCTGTTAAAGGATGGTCTTCTGGAAAGGACTGATGACACCTCACATAGCCTCCAATTTTAGTATATTTGGGGCACAGAAGTGTCATGCTACAATAAGCACATGATTAACCAACAGGAGCTTAAGGGGGACAGAAAATTTTGTGACACTGAAGGAAGTCGCTTACTGTCCTGATGTGCAGTGATGTTACTAAGTATGGGTAGGCATATATAGCATGCTGCAAGTTCCATACAGTCTCCCATAGACCCAGGGCACCCCTTCAGGACAAGAGGAATTACAATGCCTTTTTATAATCTCCAAATTGACTGGATTGGGTCAGTAACCACATCTCCTAGAAGCAATCAGTGTTCGCTAACTGTCACCTGTAAATTTACAGAATGGATTGAATGCTTACTTGACCCATAATAACACTAAAAAAACAACTGCCCTATTGATGATCAACCATATTTTAATCACTGGGAGTTACCAATGAGGGTAGAATGTGATACTGGACCACATTTCACTAGTATGGTAATGGAAATGCATGGAAAATTATGAGAGAGCAAATGAAACATTATGTGCCCCATCATTCAGAGTCCTTAAGTCAGGTAGACAAACTACACCATAATCCATATATTATAGAAGTATCTCAGCTCTAAATGAAAGGACTGGGATGTTAAGTCACCCCTAGCATTAACGACAGTCTGTGCCATTCCCAATAAATTCACAGGTTTCACACCATTTGAGAAGATGGCCAGCAGGAAAATGGTGTTACCTTTGTATCTTCTGTATGCTACAGAGGATGCAAGTTAGTCATATGCCACCACTGCCCATGATTATTGTGACAAAAAGACTT